>NC_052502.1:8955665-9266755 GCF_016617805.1 Bactrocera tryoni | reverse complement strand
TTTTGATACACTATTCGTAGAACCTTCTGTACCTTCTATTCTGATTCACCTTCTCTCTCAAACCATTTTGAGGTTTCGATGAAGCTACTTACATATATATGTCTGATATGCTTTTGGTAGAAATCTATTCAAGGTGTGGTGCTTGATGGATTCCAAGTGTTTTGTGTCGGATGTGCGCTAAGGCTGGGCATTCACATAGAAAGTGGAAAATTGTTTCCTTGCTCCCTGCTATTCCGCAACCTCAGCAGAGCGTCGTTGTAGCACATACCTTATTTTGGACGCATGTTCCCCAAATGGCCAGTGCCCTGTTATGGTAGCTAATACTCTGTAAATACTTTTTCTAGACCTATTTAATAAGTCGTCAGTTCTTTTCTTGTCGTATGTTGGCCATAATTGTTTAGTTATAATACATTTTGATATGTTTTTCCATCTGTTATTTGCAATTTGTTAAAATTGTCTAATGATCTCTCTTTTGATCGATCCTAGCGGGCTTGGTATTAGCTCCGCCTCGGATTCGTTAAGAAAAGCCCCTGCCTTTGCCAACTCGACTGCTTTTTCGTTTCGGAAAGTGTTCCTTTGACCTGGAACCCAGATCAAGTCTAGTTGGAGCTTGTCTTGTATCGAGCTTAGTGTGGCTTGCAGCTGTGGACTATACTGGAATTTGTCATGAGTGAAGACAAGGCCAGGAGCGCCGCCTGGCTGTCCGTAAATATAGTTGCTTCATGTATATTCTCGTGGTTTTCCAATAGAACATCGCAGGTTTTATTTATGCCCAGTACTACTGCTTGGAATATGCTAGCCGAGTTCGGTAGACGTACAGAGAGAGATATGCCTAGATCAGCGGAGATATCCCCGTGCCTACTCCGCAGTCCATTTTGGACCCGTCAGTATAGACTGAGATGGTATCCTCCTCCCCCTTCTCCATTCTCGTCTAGATGGTATCCTCACCTGGAAGTGTCTATTGAAATCCAGCTTTGTAGTAGTGTCAGGTGTAAATCCAAGTCCCTTTGTGGTTTGCGTATCCTCGAATGAATGTCCGGTATCAAACTGTTTGTTCATCGCCCTTTGGATAAGGGCCACATTTTGAAGCCACATTTTGAAGCAGTTGATTCTTGCTGCATTGTATAATTGTGGTGTCTTACAGAAGTCGCTTATTATTTTTTTTTTTTGATTATAAAAAATATGACGTTCGTTTTCTTGCCTCCCTCACAAGCAAGCTATTATAAAGCTTTGCTAAGCTGCTATAAGATGATTATGCAACTCGATACTCAGCTTCACATTGGCGAATCTCATGCTCTCACCTCCACTGTACTACCGACCAGTATAAATACACAAAATTATATTACACATTTGTGTGCCTCCACATATGCACACTCTTTTTCGGCTTTCACTTCACAAAGTTACCGCGTAAATGACGGGCTTCGTTCCGTCGTTCGGTTGCCAAAACACCGCCAGCTGTCATGACTTGTGTGACACATCAGAATTAATTTGTGTTATGATATTTTGACAGTTTCATATGAATTTGCTGTATCAAAGTGACACTTCCATGCCGACAGACACGCAAACACACACACAGCTATTTCCAAAGTGCTTAACACTTTTTGCCTTTTTTGCTCGGAATTTCAATTCACTCACAAATCCTTTTACACGTTTGCATAATATTTTTTACTATTCACAGCGGTCCGCCCCCAACCCCACAACCCATATGCCACACTATAGATGTTGTTGTTGCAGCATTGCCTGCCATTCAAATCACTTTGCGCAATCATCGCATTTCACTCGTTTTTGGTTTCTCGCTTTACCGTTGCGTTTGGCCTCTTCGCTCGTTTCTCGTTTTTCGTTTTTTTATTTTCGGGCCACTTTTAATATTATTGCCAGTTTGTGTCATTTGAATGTGGGGAAGTGTGATAGTTGTTCAGCTGAGCAGCGTTGGCTGTTGGTTATTTAATGTTCGTGCTGCGCTTCTGCAGCGTCATCGACACATGTGTGTGTCTGTATATACATATGTGTGTGTGATTTTGTGGACTCTTCACTTTTTTTGCTTCTGCCTCATGCAATTTTACTTTATTTGACACATAATTTGCCTTGCCACCTTCTCAGAATTCATACACACTTGCTCATACAATATTTATATGTGTGTTGGTTGTATGTTGTAGTGTATGTGGCACGCTGTTGTCACGTGATTCCACACGTATGACAGTGTTGCATTTGCGCTGTCACCTGCGTCGTTCACATAAATTTAATTTGGTATTCAAATCGCTTTTTGTTATGAATTTAGGAGAAAAACTGCAGAACTGAATTTGTAGAGTGAAAATTTTATGAAATATACATTGTGATACAAAAGTGCCCGGAAGTCATAAGCCTTTGCCGCGTCGGCATTTAAAATGCTCTCCATTAATGTGAGATCGGAATTTGCACGATGAAACATGTACAAAGAGACCTGCTTCCGGTACTCTTGAAAAAAATGCAGCTTTATTGGGACTAGTCGAGCAAGAATGCCAAAATCAAGGCTTATGGTTCATTGAAGTGAGTGTTAAAACAAAAAAAGATTTAAGGTTAGATTCAGTTGGATTAAGAGGTCGATCCATAACTGAGACAGCTTAGAACGCCAGTCCCTTGTGGTACCTAGAACTGCTCTATAGTTGATCTTAATACCCTCATAAATCGACAAAGTGACTTGAGGCCATTTGAAAAACCGACTAAAATCAGTTTCAGCTATGTACATTCGTTCAGCGAAGGTCAGCCTGCGACAAGTTTCGGCTTATCGTGCAAAGGCTCGACAATAGACAATATGAAAAAAGTACCTGGGTGATTCCACATCACCATACTTCATAAAATTTGTGACCGACAAGGTTTTTAACCTTACTCCATGAATGCCTATTGGGCAGTGCCCGGCAAAAACTCCTAGAACGCAATATGCCAATTGAGATTCCTTGAGCCTAATCCAATGTGAGCGGGACAAGGGTACCCGGTCTGGCCAGCTTATCGGCTTTAGAGTTACCAGCTCCTCTGTGACCCGACACCCAACCGATTCTAATTATGAAGTAGTTTAATGTTATTTCTAGTGAAAACCGACATTTTTTAACCCTCGAGCACAGTTAGCGAACTCGGCGCTGGTGCAGCAGAGCGCTGTCAGAGCAAAAAACTCACCTCCCTGAACGAGCCAGCACTTCAAAGCAGTATGTCTACTTGCACCTTAACAACAACAAATTCTGTCTGAAAAACATTGCAGTGAACCAGTAGCCTAAAACTAAGATTGATGGCTAGTTTCGTATGGAAATCTCTCCTCCAACTATCCATTCTAACTTCAGGTGGAGTGAAATATCATTAAGTCATATTCTTCGTGCAGTCTGCAATGCCCCGGATTGCCGATGAGAGCCGTTCTTTGGATACCTTCAAGATTTTTAGCGAGTGTAGCTCGAAAAGCTCAACGTCAGTTTAAGCAGCCGTATTAGTTTTGCGGGGATACCAAATTCAGCAGGCAGCAAAGACGCGCTGTCAAAAGCAGCTTTAAATCGACGAAGAGGTGGTGTGTGTCGATCCTCTTTTCACGGATCTTTTCTAAGGTTTGGCACATGGTGAATATCTGGTCGGTTGTTGATTTGCCAGGTCTAAAGCCACACTGATAAGGTTCAATCATTTTGTTGACTATAGGCTTTAATCTTTCACACAAAACGCTCCATAGAACCTTATACGCGATGTTGAGGAGGCTTATCCTACGGTAGTTGGCGCAGATTGTGGGGTCTCCCGTTTTGTAGATTGGGCAGAGCACACTTAAATTCCAATCGTTGGGCATGCTTTCATCCGACTAAATTCTACAAAGAATCTGTTGCATGCATCAGTTCTACGCCGCCGCGTTTAAATAGCTCGGCCGGCAATCCATCCAGAATTGCTTTTGAAACATTTTCATGGTTGGGCAATGAAGAGTCGGGCTATATAGGAACTAAAACAGAGCTAAGCAGTTTTGACATCAAAGCTTACTGATCTAAGTAAAACAAACTCAATTCATTTCATATAAAGATTTCTCCCTTGTTGCTCCGTTAAAAAGAAAAGCTGTGCTCGTTTATCAGACGTCGAAGACTTAGAGGAAGATCTAGATCAATATTTTTGTCACCGAACTATATTTTGTTAAGAAAACTTAGTTTCATTACAATTTGAAATCAGAAAAAGCTACAAACCTCTTATTTTACGGTAATGTTTCTTTTCAAACTGTGAAGCATCTGATCAAATTTGAAGCGGACTGATTCATATAATATGCACACACTAGCCTAATCGATAAATAAAAAATTTACTAGATCGGAACAACCTTTTCTTGTTAGTGTGAGGCTTGATCTCTATATACTAATCAGTGTGCACTTGGAAGCTGCTTGTTTACGACGCGAAATTCATGGCGATTTTTACCATGAAAAAATGTAATCATGAGTTTGCTTGAAACTTTGTGTTTCTAATGGAATCACGGCTACAGAGTCATTGAAAATATTGCTGAAGCGTTTTGGAGAATGTTCTTTTTTACAAAGCATTCATTAAAGGTAGTGAAGTTATAGAAAGCTTACCTCAGGTGAATCATCCACCTCTCTTTATGACGATAACGCCGAAAAAGTTAAAGAAACAGTGCTTAAAAATATGTTAGCTTCAGAGAAGTAGCAGAGCATCTCAAATTCTCTTGTGGGTCGCCGCAACACATTTTGGTTAATATTTTGGATATGAAAGTTGTAAATGCTAGACCCGTAAGAAAAGACTTAAATCTTTTGCAAGAACGACGACAAGTAAGGATCGCTAAAGAGATGCTTGACAGTGCAGCTGATCATTCATTTAATTATTAATTTCAACCGGAAAAATTTAAGCAACTTTTCCTCAACTTCTCAGTAAATAACAGAAATTACTCATACGCTCCAGCAACCATTGATCTACGATGGCCTTTCTATACATTTTGAGCTAATTCACTTTCAATAACACTTTCGCCGAATGCTACAAAGAGCAGCAGGATTTTAACTGGAAAATATATTTGAAAGCTGCAATTAATCCGACGCTTCCGTCGAAAATTCCAAAGCTTTGTTTCACTGTCACTTTGAGCTGCTTTCCGTTTTACTGCGCTTATCGTCAGTTATCGTCTACAATGATCCGTTTAAAGTATTTAACACTCAGCCTGTCATACTAAGAGTGCTTTTGCATGAAAGTGAGTTCGAAATCAAATGACTGTAGGAAAAAAAGAAAATTTCAACGAAAGTTTATTTCATGCATTAAATGTAGACATCAAGTTTCTTCTCATTCTGCCATATTTAGATTAGTTGCTGAATAAGAGAAAACAAATAAATGAGATGGTCTGAAAAAGTGGACATCAAACAAAATAGTTAGCAACTGGCATCAACTACAATCACTTCTCTCCCACTCTATGCCGCTCTTCTCCGTTATTTTCCAATTTGTTTGTTTTTCATTTTTATTTCGAAATTTGCATCGCATTTAATCTGAATTTAAATGCAAAGTGACTGTTGCACCGATTAGAACAGCGCTTTCACCCTCTTCAAAGGCAAAACGGTAAAGCTTAACCCTTTTTACACTCACCGGCTTACGTGGGCGCAGCGTTATCCTGAGTACGGCCGAATGGCGTTCGGAGCCGACGTTGGTGGCCCGCAAACTTTCGCTAGCAAATCACTTCATGGCCGAACAAATCAGCCAACTAAAACTTTGTCTAGGCTAGTCTTTCGTTGTCGCCCACGCAATCGCAACTGTAAGTGTGGCATTCTTCAGTAACAACAACAACAATAATGTAGCAAACGTTCTTAGTTTTGCTGCCGAACTTTGAAAAATGCAAAAACTTTGATGAATAACAACTATTGGAGTACTTACATACATACATTGGAGCTTTAGAGCAAGAGACCCATGAATACTTCTTAAGCTTACGAATATGCTTCCAGGTAACCTACAGCGAAAACTTGAACAAATGGGAGTTATTTCAAATTCATAACTAACAGAAAGGGCGAACTTATGTGGTAGATTAGCCGTTCACCGATTAAGATTATCCAAAAGTGAGACGAACATACTAAGTAGCCAATTTGTTATAATTGTCGGTGGTGATCAGGGAGTATAAGTAACCCATGTATTGGATGTATTTGCATAATAAAAAGTTGCATCAATAAATATAAGAAATGAACTTTTTTTTTTGTTTTTTTTTTGAAATACAAAGTTGAAGTGAGAGAAATTGATACTTTTCCGGATCCTTATAAATATAGATCTAAGTCTAAGTCTAAGTCTAAGTCTAAGTCCAAGTATAAGTATAAGTATAAGTATACATAAGTATAAGTATAAGTATAAGTATAAGTATAAGTATAAGTATAAGTATAAGTATAAGTATATAAGTATAAGTATAAGTATAAGTATAAGTATAAGTATAACATATAAGTATAAGTATAAGTATAAGTATAAGATACATAAGCATAAGCATAAGATAATGTATATAAGCATAAGCATACAGTATACATAACATAAGTATAAGCATAGTATAAGTATAGCATAAGTATAAGTATAAGTATAAGCATAAGTATACATAGTATAAGTATACATACATAAGTATAAGACATAAGTATACATAATATAAGTATAAAGATACATACATACATAAGTATAAACATAAGACATACATACATACATATACATAAGACATAAGTATAAGTATGACATATAGCATAACATAAGTATAAGACATAGCATACATAGTATAAGTATAATATAATACATATAAGATAAGTATAGCATAAGTATATAAGTATAAGTATAAGTATAAGTATAAGTATAAGTATAAGTATAATTGCTCAGTATAAGTATAAGTATAAGTATAAGTATAAGTATAAGTATAAGTAAATTAAAATAAGTTTAAGTTAAACTCACTTTCTGTAAAAAATGTGTTTCGCGCGCTTCGCTCAACGCTGAGAGTGTACTCGAAGACCGTGTAGAGTCGATTCGGCGCCGTTTGCAGCAACACGGACTGACGAATGGAACGACTTGGCGCATTTTACGTCGAGATCTTACATTGAGAGCGTACAAAATACCGATTTTCGATCTTAGCAAGAGACTTCGCTTCGTTCTATGGGGTCTTGAAAAATTCCAAGAAGATCCCACGTTTTCGAGCCAAATTTTTTCAGCGAAGAGGCCCATTTCTGGCACAATGGATATGTAAAAAGAAAACATTGTCGCATTTGGGACGATGAGCAACCTGAAGAGATTCTGTGTCTTTCCTTTAAAAAAGCGAAGCGAAATGGATCACCTTTTCGTTACAAATTAATAAAAGTTTTAATAATATTACTTATATACAAGTACATATGTTATAACCAGCAAACCCTTGCCCCCTTGTGCCACTAAAAGCTTCAGTTCAACAGTAGTATAACAATAATTTCTCTTGGTGACCACGAAACGGGCAAATAATTTCGAAAATGTGACTCTTTTAATATTGCGGAGCATAAAGTGAATACTTCGAAGACACTTTGGTGCCGTCACAAGTGACATTACTTGTCTTTAGTGGCGATAAACTTTTAGAATGCACTAAAGTTAGAAAGACAGGAGGACAAACGCTTGATCACATGCGTCAAGATTCTGTAAAGTACATACATACATACACTTTTATGTACTTGTATTTCAGTCCTTATGGTTCAAATCGCTTTGCATGGCACTTATAATCGCATAACAGTCTTTGGTGCAACAAATGCGAGTGAACTAGTTGCAAGCCAGTTTTATTGATGGAAACTTTGCTCAAATAAAGAATTAAGGATTATTTTTTATGTTATGGGTATTTGAAGAGATGCGTTGGTCATTGGTAAGCAAATGTAATAGGGCGGTTGTTTTGCTTTGAAGTTAGATTGGTTTTTTGTCGGTTCAGAAATATTTTACTAAAAACTACTTCAGCCTATTAGGAACGTAGAAGTAATAAAGAGGAGGTCAAATATACAGAAAAAAACAATTTTATTCAAGTCAACTTTTCAATAAACTTTAGAACTCAACATAACCTAAAATTGCTAAAAATGTATTCCAATGTTCCCCTAACTTGGCTTTCTTAAATTTGATTGATGAAATACTTTCCTGCACTCTCAGCATATGTCATTGTTTCTAACGCTCATTGGGATCACATGTGTTGCCAGTAACTTGTGATCTGTCGCTAGGCCAACAACTGTCCTGCACACTCGAGATCATTACAGCAAAAGTATGCGTGTTTTACCTTCGGTAGACTTTAGCATGATGTAGGCGATCCCGCATTTCCCTGAGGCATTCCATATACTCCAATTCATTCCTCAAGTCTTTCAAAATTCAGAAATTTTATTTTGCATAATTTTTAGCGACTTGCCTATTTTCTGTACTGGCTCGATAGCCAGATAGATGGCTCTTTTGACAATCTCACTAGCTCTTTTGCTTTTCAAAATAGCCTTGTCATCTGGCACTCAATACACATGCAGTCACTTTCCGGCAGCCACCTCTTCTACTGCCTCCATGCTTCTAAAGACAGTAACTTTAATAGTAAAAATTTTTTTAAATAAAAGTGTACCACCCTAATGTGTTCATATTCATAATAATAAGAATGCTTGCAACTCTTTCAAATCTTATTTTCTCTTAAGCAGCCAATAAGTGCAGCAGTCAGTCGAGACTCGTAAAATCTTTTATTGCGAACACTAAAAATTGAGTGCTATTTGTATAATTCAAACAAATGCTAAGCGAATATGAATACCATGCATGAGTTGTGGGTATTAAAGTTATTTCAATGGAGATATATTTTTTTTTCGAAATGTTAGGAAATACATACAACAAACTTGTAATGGGTTAAGTGAATTAAAATTTAGATTAATACGTCACCCTTGAGCTACATTTGGTTCAAAAGAACTTCACTCTGAATAAGCTCTACTTCGTATGTTCTTTCAAACATTTCCTCCAGTCCATTCTGAAACATTCCATCCAGTTAAATGATACGAAGTCACTAGCTGTATGAGCGAAATAGTATGTTAATTGTTTTCCCGAATATTAACCTAAAAACTAACTAATTCTCTATAAACACCGAAAGAGCGATCTACTATCCTTTGAACTTAAAAAGGCAGTACAAATGTGTCGCAATTCCTTCGACCAGGTGAAGTGTTGCATATAATATTCATAGCAGTCCATCAGCAAAAGTAATTGGGAATTTCATACATTGTATGTTAGAAAAGAAAGCACATGAGACCGAAAGCTCCTCAGAAGAAAGTCCAAAATCAAAACTTAGCTCACTTCCACAGCACTTTTGTGTACTTTCATGAACTGATCAGTGTTTGTAAAGAAAATTAAGTAGAGTGCTTAAAAAAGTGAAGTCTTCTATTGGCCGTTCATGGTGAACCTTAGGTTAGGTTATATTAGGTTAGGTTAGGTTAAGAGGTCGATTCTTACAAAGAGCTCACTTGGACAGCTAAGAACGCCGAACCGTTGCGGTGCCTAAAAACTCCTAATATATACTGGATCATATGACCATTACAAATTGACAAAGCGCTTTGAACATCACACAAATTTATTGAGACGACTAATTTCAGGCTATGTCTTCTGGTTTGCTGAAGGTAAGACTATCGAGATGTTTTAGCCTCAGTTGTGCAAAGGCAGGACAATGAAAGAGAAAGTGCCTAGATGTTTACACCTCACCCGATAAGATTTTTGGCCTGTGTACACTAAAAGCTAATACGATTGCGGTGTGATGAAATTTGCACAAGGCAAGCAGTTCAGTAGTTCTCCTGCGTTCTGCTCTAGACCAAAAGGATCTCGCAGTCGCACAGGAGGTGGTCTTCGGCATCTTCGCGATGCCCATTAGCTACAACGCAAGAGACCATTGTGGATTCAACTCAGTGCCATTTCGATGTGAGCGGAGCAAGGTGTCTCCTCTGTCTAGCTCGTCGGCTTTGCAGCTGCCAGGGATTTTGCTGTGCCCAGGCGGTCAAAAGAGAATGAAGGGGGAGTAGCTTGATGCTACTTCCAGTAAGGGGAGACACTCTTTAACATAAAACCTGATTTGAATTGAATTTTCTCGAACATCCCGTACAATACTTCGAGCTCGCCTTCAAATGGATTTTTTTTGGCTACCCAGAGAATACTTGATCTAAGACCGGTAGTTGTGAGCTGTTTGAACAATTCGAGAGAGATTTTGCGGAAGATTTATGGGTCTTTGCACATTTTCAAGCACGAATACCGCAGTCAATGGAGCGATGAGCTGTACGAGATATACAACAACATTTATATTGTTCAGCGCATTAAAACACAGCGGCTACGCTGGCTAGGTCATGACGTCCGAATAGATGAAAACACTCTAACTCTGAAAATATTCGACGTAGTACCCACCGGGGGAGGGCAGACGAAAGGGAAGACCTCCACTCAGATGGAAATACCAGGTGGAGAAGGAAATGGCTACACCTGGAGCTTCCTTTTGAAAAGAAGAAGAAGAAGAAACTTACTATTTTCATTTTACGTGGCGGTCTTCATACCCGCCGGGGGAAGCAAAGGAAGAGGAACACATATAGTTCGTAGGAAAGACCAGGCTTAGAAGGAACTGGCTACACTTGAAATCTCCATTCGGCACCACCTTATAAAAAGTAAGAACGACTGGCGTGCTGTTGTACATTCGGCTATAACCGCGTAAGCGGTATCTACGACAACAAAGAAGTAAAGTTCAGCGAAGAGTTTCGGCAGCATTCTTATACTCAGCTTAAGGGCCCCTAAACTAGTTGTGAATACCTCAAGTATTCGGTATTAGAAATTAGTCCAACAAATTGTTTTTGAAGTTAGGCAGTCTTCAAAAAAATATTTTAAATCCAATGTGCTTACCGGAAATATAACTCCATTACCCTACTCTAACATGACTCAGTCGTGCGTTAGTTTCATTTCAAATTCACTTTCCTTTAAGTTTCGAAACAACAACAAATTTACACAGCACGCCTTCCATACCCATGAACCTCACACAGCAACAACAACACAGAAAAATAAGAAAAAAAATTGAGAAGAACATACAGTCAGCTGCTAAAGGGAACATAAAACTCGCGCTTGGCTGCAGATGTCCGAATTCTTTTACACTCGACTAAAATAAATCCCTCTCGCTTCGCATGCGCTCGCACCTTCTGATATGCATTTCTATGCCACAGTCGGATGACATTTTCTCACACACAACTGCACACGTTCTTCCGTAAATGCCCCATGTAACTATAAGCAGGCGTCGCCAACCCAAATGTGACCCGCGTCGGCCAGCGCGTCACAGGCAGCTTTACCTCCAACTGCCTTTGGTTACTTGGCCACACCGTTGGTCAGGCAGGGCTTTGCCGCAAGCACCAAGGAAAGGCAGAGCTGGAGGGTTGCTAGGAGACGCAGGATAGCCGTGATAACGTCAGTGTTAGACGCACTGCCACGCCGCTGTTGACCTCCGCACCTGCATAGCTAAAGGTGAAGTTGACGTAGGATTTCTATTGCCGCATTTTAGTGTTGCAAACGCATTCCTGCAACCGCTAGCAGGATAACTGAATTTATTTGCCTTCACTTTTATTTCTTGTTATTCCGTTTTGCGCTGGATCCCAGAGTGAAGACGATTTAATCCCACATTTCAGAGTTAGTCAAGTGCGAAAATGACATAAAGTAATACAAACAACAGCAAAGCAACGGGAATTTTCGGAGAAAATAAGCGGAGAGCAGTGGAGCTGGAAGATATATGTGAGTATAAAACTGAGCTGGGTTTCTAGAAGCAAATAGCAATATGATTGAAGGGAGGTGCCGGGAACGCTGTTGACTTGCGTTAAGTACGAAGTTAAAATGCTTGCAAAACCCATTTATTTCTTTAAAAATAACAGTACTTCCATGTAACGGTATTTATACATTTCCGATTGCCAACGTTTAGTCATACTCACACTACAAACGCAGCGTTTACCAACTACACCACCTATACCCCTCCATCGCCTTTACCTTTTTCTCTCTCTTTGCTCTCCTTTGTTACTTACAACAATCAACTGCAAGTGTTCATTTCCACTTCCGGCCAACTTCAAGCGTTCACTCACACACACACACATACACGAGACCACACTTACCCACTCGCAAATGTATCCTTGACACCGACCTTTCCGCCAGCATGCTCTCTAGTCGTGGGTGTGTGAGAAATTCAACGGAGCCCCATAAATACACTAAAGTCAAATGGGTGGAGAACGCACAAAAGTATGTTAAGAAGCGCCATGGCTGAAGCGGCAGCGCGTCCGCAGTCAAGATGCTGTGTTTACAAATGTTAAAACTCGAACGAAATCGAATTTCGAGTGTGAATTTAAATATTTGATATTTACATTTCTCGCCTCACTTCGTGTTTGAGTGAGCAATACTAACTGTATACTTTCCTTGTGAACTTCGGCAACTTCGTTTTTTTCTGGAATTTTGCTTAATTTTCTTTCGCTGAATTTTCTATGAATTTTTGCCAGAATTTATTACAGTTGAGATATTATTCACTTAATGGAGTTTAACGGTGTCACAAAGAAATCTAATGGAATAAGAGCTATGTAGTTTAGTAAGTAGTCACAGGAATATTATTGGAAGTAACTTTATATATTCCGCTCAAATACATGGTCGTATTTACTTTCAGGTTGTCATTTGGTTAGGTTAAGTTAGGTTAGGTAGATAAGTTGATTACTCGTGAGGCCAAAAATAATTCCACTTGGACTGATAGAGAGGCTTAGGCATTGTGATGCTCAGAACTCCGAGATATGGATAAAAAAATCGTCACATATCGGCAAAGCGCCTAGAGCCGGTTAATATCTACTCCAGCCAACTCGCCAGATTCGGAATAAATATGACAACCGAAATGCTTCAGCAATTGTCTGTCGATAGCTGGATAGTGGAGAAGAAAGTGCTGATTGCTGGCGCTTTTTGAGCTGGCGCGAAGGTCGTAAATCAAGCTCCCGAATAACAGCAGAACTCCTGCTCGTTCCCGTCTTGATAGAATTTGGGTATTCCACGAAAAAGCACAGCGCCTACGCCCGATCCACACATCTCTCGAAGGAATGTATGTATGTGTGCGAAGAAGATACCACTAGGAGTAGATTCTGCAGCGCGGTGGTTCAAGTCTTCAGGGATGCAAACAAAGTGAGAGGGATTTCGGAATATCTCTCTCTTGGACCTTTAATGTCAAGCTTCAAAGAATCTGATGACAAACTTTTCAGCAATACATCTGTTGGTGATGTTCAAGAATGCTATATATAGAATGGCATTGAGTGCCTTCGTTGGTGTTGTACATTATCCACCACTGAGAGCCGCTCGATGAACACGTTCCAGCGTTCCATGATAAGTTTTTATCAAGAATGAGGCAGATTTACTTGACCAGTTCGACAGACTGAAGTCGAGAGTCCCTCCATGAGAGAAGGGGTAACTCCGGCATTTTATACCTAATAGTAAATAAAACCCATTCAGTCTTATTTGCATTGATAGCTAAGCCGCTTTATTTCGCCCAGCTAGCTAACACAAATGTTTAACTCATAAACGGTATTCAAGGAATTTTCCTTTAAATAAGCGCAGCATCATCTATTTAGGCTACACCCGACAGCCTCATCCCTCGAGTTCTTTTAATAGGACATTTACCACTAAGATGCAGAAGAAAGAAGACAGAAAGCCAGCCTGCGTGCTGCTTCTATTGAACTTTCGTTTCAGGCCTTTGCTGTACTATTTACCAAATTAATATGAATTCAATTAATTTATTGACAGAAAAGGGGTTCATCCTTTTGGAGCTTAACAATTAATGAACTGAATAATTGTCATAACTTGAAAACATACCTGTTATGAAAAAAACATCACATTCATTACTGGACCAAATAATTTCAAATATTTGGTGTGGAACTTTGCTAATTTAGGTACGTGTCTTCGATAAAATTTGAGATATTCAAGCCGTTTAATTTAATAAATGGTCCATTGAACGTATTTCGGTTGAAATAATTCCACAGTAGTTAAAAAATCCCGAACACTTTCGGTTGCGTGAGCTCAACTAACGTGGGAACGATTTATAAATGTGCCTAATTGTAGGCAACGGTTAGTGTAATTTTTCAAACGAAAGTTATATTCCAGTAACATCGCTGAAATGCACTCTTATATTGTCGTTTGTGTCTTTCTCTTTCATGAGAGATAACGGATTGTGTTGATTAGGTATGAGTACAGCAAGTAGAGTTCAATAGAACAGATTTCTAAATACAAATTTGGCATTGTTGGTGCATATATTACCACTTTTTTAAGTTTGAATACCTCTATGGAAGAAATAAATCCCTAAAGTAAATCCTTCTATAGGAAAAATATTTATTTTTCCAACCTTTAGTCGGGTTTCAAATTATAAGTTGGTACTCTCGCTCGGTGAGTACCTGACCACAAATTATGAAGAAAGGAGTTGAAGATTCAGTCCAGGCCAAATGAAGTACCTATAAAAAGCATCACCCCTTATTAGGAATGGTAAATATTTCTCGCTAGAAAAAGTTATTTGCGTAAATCTATCATTCATTTATTAAACATATTATTTGTTAGGTGAAGTAGGGTTAGATCTGATGACGAATCCTTACAGATGAGGAGGAATTACACATAGACAATTATGTATAGTTGTTTGTGAAGCTAGATTAAACTCCTATAATGGAATACTAACCTTCAACAAAGCTCCTCGCATCTCTCACAAATCTTCTTAGGTGTTTTAAAAGCGAAACATTCGAGGAAAAAGTGTTGAGATGATTATCTCTCATCTTCTTCCAAGCAGCTCTGGCAACTGGCAATTCTTATCGGTCAGGGTCCACTTAGAATCTCTACAACTATTGAAAGGTAGACTTTGCTGAGAGCGAGGAGTCCACTAGAACTCTTACGATTAACCCTGGACCTGGGCGATGTAAGCGGGGTCTATGCCAATAAGAAAAAGAAGAAGAGCAACCTTACGACTAACTTACGTTTTTAGTAACTGACCAGGGACTAGTAGTGAACCGCAAGAAGGTGACGTAACTTCTACCCGCTCCAGTCCGGCAGTTAGTGAAACTGAAGAACCTCAACTAACAAGTTCTTCAGCATTGCACTTTCCTGGACTAACGCTATTTTGCCAGGCTCCCAAACCGGTCAAGTTGCAACCTTGACGGCGACAACTTTCGCTTGGAAGAAGTTACAATGCCAATTACTTTTTGGTAAACTTTAAATGCCAATTAGGAAAACGGAAGATCTACAAGATCTTAATTAATTCAGGACTAAGTAATTTTTTATACTCTCGCAACAATGTTGCTAAGGAGAGTATTATAGTTTTGTTCACATAACGGTTGTTTGTAAAGACTAAACTAAACTAAACTAAAACTAAAAGAGTCAGATATAGGGTTATATATACCAAAGTGATCAGGGTGACGAGTAGAGTCGAAATCCGGATGTCTGTCTGTCCGTCCGTCCGTCTGTCCGTCCGTCCGTGCATGCTGTAACTTGAGTAAAAATTGAGATATCATGATTAAATTAAGAAGGTTAAGTTCGAAGATGGGTAAAATCGGCCAACTGCCACGCCCACAAAATGGCGGAAACCGAAAACCTATAAAGTGTCATAACTAAGCCATAAATAAAGATATTAAAGTGAAATTTGGCACAAAGGATCGCATTAGGGAGGGGCATATTTGGACGTAATTTTTTTGGAAAAAAGGGCGTGGCCCCGCCCCCTACTAAGTTTTTTGTACGTATCTCCGAAACTACTATAGTTACATCAACCAAACTCTACAGAGTCGTTTTCTTCAGGCATTTCCATATACAGTTCAAAAATGGAAGAAATCGGATAATAACCACGCCCACCTCCCATACAAAGGTTATGTTGAAAATCACTAAAAGTGCGTTAACGGACTAACAAAAAACGTCAGAAACACTAAATTTTACGGAAGAAATGGCAGAAGGAAGCTGCACCCAGGCTTTTTTCAAAAATTGTAAATGGGCGTGGCCTCGCCCACTTATGGACCAAAAACCATATCTCAGGAACTACTCCACCAATTTCAATGAAATTCGGTATATAATATTTTCTTAACACCCTGATGACACGTACGAAATATAGGTGAAATCGGTTCACAACCACGCCTTCTTCCAATATAACGCTATTTTGAATTCCATCTGATGCCTTCTCTGTATAATACGAGTATAAACATTAGGAACCAATGATGATAGCGGAATAAAACTTTACACAAATACGGTATTTGAAAAATATGTAAATGACGTATAATGAAATCTCGATTATCACTTTATCATGCGAGAGTATAAAATGTTCGGTGACACCCGAACTTAGCCCTTCCTTACTTGTTATTATTCACATTCTCCTTTGATCATACTAAAGTCCAGAGGACATATTCATATTTACCATTTAGACGCAACATTTCTCACTCCAATGTCAATTCTTATATTGCAAAAGTTCGTTTCGGGAAACAATTTAATATTTTTCCACAATTTTCTTGCATCCACACAAATTCAAGCACACACACGCTTACATTATAAGCAGGACTGACCACAATCTGTCGAACGAAATTTACTCGCCTTACGCTCGGACCATTGACTGCGACTTGAGTCAAGCACTTCACGCAAAAAGTTTAAAAAAGGAGACTTCAAAAAGCTGTGAATATGAAAAACGAAGTACATGTAAAGGAGCAAAACAGTCAGCTTGTCCAAATCGAACGGACGTCTCTTTGAATGCGTAGAGCGAAAAGTCGAAAGACGCAACGAAAAAATGGAAAAGAGGGCGGCGAAATTTATGCAAAAAACGATACTTTAACCGACACCGAAGAAAAATTTGTTCGCAAAACGCACGTAAAGTGGTGGATAAATGCAGAAAAAGCACGAGAAATGCCGAACGCGAAACAACAACAATGCACAGCAAATAAAGCGAGCAAAGTTGGCGGAAATCGAAAACGCAACCGACAAGTGAAGTCAATTGCAGGATGATAAACTCCACATGAGCACCATTGATCATACAGGTCAGACCAACCCTTCACCCATCCCGCCCACACGCCACATACGCTGCATCTGCTTGCCGACCGTCCAAGCCATGCTATGCCCTGCTATACGTCTACCGAAAATTCTTCTTTATTTTGTTTATCTGGCGAAAAAATGGTTGCCACCGCATTCCTCTTCGACGCGTTGCAAAATCAATGCCTGATGGACGGTGTTGAAGCTAACGGCAGTGCCGAAGCACGCAGCATGACCGCAGTAAGCAGCGTTGAGCTGGGCAAACAAGGGATGTCGGAGCACAAAAGCGAGGACGGGGTGAAACCAGTCAGCCAAGTGAGCTTCGATTTGGTCACAGCGAAGATTCTCCACGAAAACATGCTTACAAGCCATACTATTTGTACGTGTGTGTGGGCTCGTTTACTCTGTGACGTGTTAAGTCCAAAAGACTTTCGATAGTCAGTCGAGGGAAGACACGCCTTTTATTGTTGTTCGAGTGTGGCTGTAAGAAAACAGTTATGTATGTGCAACACCTTGAAAGCTTGGCCAAAGCAATGGCATTTGCTTCAATACTACTATACCGTTCTTTGCAATTTATTTCTCTGTGGCTGCGTGTTGTTGTTGAGCTCTCTTCTACTGTCAAACAGTTTTCTTAGCCGCTTGGTATTTTCTTATTTGATTATATTTTAGTGTTGCAAATGTGACACCAAAGTTCGTGTCGTTCAAGCGCCGAAGTTCATATTCACTGTTGCGGAACGAGATAAACCGCCATAAATCTGTTGCCATCATTTCCAAAGGTGACTGCGTGTGACATCTTGGAGAGCGCACGAATGAATGAATGCTTGACTGGGCGCCGCCTGACCGGTTATCCTTACGCAATGAAGACGAGAAAGGTTGACAACCAAATCTTGTTGTATTTTTATATGAAAATCCTTCAAACCTTGGACTGCTGCAATTAAACGCTCAAAACGCTTAAAACTTTGGATTTTGTAGCATAACAAAAAGGAATTTGAAAGATGAAGGAAAGATGACCTTAATATAGTAATAAACTATGGTTTTTTTACTTCCGTTTATACCTTGACCCAGAGAAGAGGGAGCTAACTGCATTACTGTGCTTGGGTCTTCGAATCCTTCGAACGAAATTCTTTTAAGTAATTGAAAATGTTGAAAAATTCCAAAGTCTTCTTCTTTATTGGCGTCTACGCTTACGCGGTTATATCCAAGTTTACAACAGCGCGCCAGTCGTTGGTCCAAGTGTAGCCAGATCTACCTGGTCTTTCCAACGGAGTGAAAATCTTCCTCTGCTTCCCTCGGTGGAACTGCGTGGAATACCCTCAGAGCTGGAGTGTTTTCATTCATTCCGACGACATGACTCAACCAGTATAGCCGCTTTCTTGCTGAACTATGTCAGTCAAAGGACCATAAATTTTCAGCAGAATCTTTCTCTTGAAAACTGTCAATCTGTTGATAAGATTGGATGATAGGACTGATCAATGCACTAAAGGTGACGCAGGTTCTCACTGTGAACGCTGGTCCTTTGTGATTCCTAAAACTCTTAGATATGGATCACCAGATTTTTATAGTCCAAAGAACCAAATTATAAGACTTTCGGAAATCCCTCAGTTTACACTCAAGGAACTGCAACTGGCCGCTAGCAAGCGGAAAACTAACAAATCGCCCGGCCTGGCCGGTGTCCCATCAGAAATACTCAAAACAATCGCTGCAGACTGACGTCCAGTCAGCACGGTTTTAGAACCGGAAGGTCAACTATAGGCGCTATCCGAAGCGTCATAGAAGACGCTCCAAAGACAATCGAATAGTTCCGTTGGCGACTTTAGACGTCCTAAACGTCTTCAATAACGCGAGATGGGCGGACATGATCGACTCATTAGAAAAAAATGTGTAGTCCCCAATTACCTCAGTGCTGTGGTGCGGAGATATTTTATCAACAAGAAACTGTTGTACCATGTTAGAGATTACGACAAATAGAAAACCATTTTAGGCCCAGAACTGAGAGACATTATGGTGGAATACTAAAACTTAAAATACTAGTCGAATTCTATTTAATCGGCTACGCGGACGACATAACAGCTATATTGACAGCCGGGGGTTTTAGTTACCTGCAAGTGGCACATGCCGTTCTTGTGAGGACAGCTCCGATGATGCGAAAGGCACTTTCCACTTTCTCATACGCAACAAAACAAGTGAGCATTACACCCTTGAAAACTTATATGCCTTGCATTCTTTAGTCCTTCACTCAACAATTCCTACCGCTAAATCAACGTAGAGGACTAAGACTCAGAATCTCAGTGGCTGTCTGTAGCAGGACAATACAATATTTTCTATCAGCGCTAAGAGTTTAACTTGCTCACACATGGAAAAAAACTTTCCAAGAACTAATAACAGCAAGCTTTTGTTGCTACGCGCTCGGAGTCCGGGCTGTTATTAACGAGATAAAGATTAAAACTTTAGTAGGTCCTAATTTTTGTTCCCATTTCCAGGATGATCCATTTTTCCCAAGGATATTAAGCATTAGACAGAGAAGTAATTTCCTTTAAGAAACATTTCGAAAAACGTAACCTCGAATAGCATAACCTGCACTGGGATGTAGTACGGCTTGCGTCCAAGTTGGTGCATCCTGGGTAACGCTTAGTAGCCTTCCGGCCTTTCAACTCCTTAACGACTTTGGCTTTGAAACTGGATTTTGAGTAGGATTAGCTCCATAGGATTTTGGTAGAACCTTGGACATGCGTCAATTCTCGCCTTCGCCTCGTTACTGAGGCAACATTGGGGCCATTAAAGCGAGTACTGCCGGAGATAGATAGCGGCTCTGAGTGGGGAGCTTTTTTTTTTCATGGACAAAAATAAAAACAAAAAGACGAACGGAAAGGTGACCAAAGAAAGTGAAGGGACATCAAAACGGATACTCAAATCTATCCCGGGTGTGACTGCTACTCCTGGGATGATGGATACGAGCAATGGGATGGGGGAAGGCTATTAAAGTGTCCTACGAACTGCATAAGACTGGGTTAAATCCCGCAACCTGGAGACGAGATATAGTTACGTTCATACCAAAGGGTGGTTGGGGCTCCCACATTACGGCCAAAGACTTTACGCCAATCAGCCTTTCCTCCTTCTTACTAAAAACTCTGGAGAGACTGATGAGCTGATACATAAGTAGGCACATTTCGAAGGACTATTTATCATTAGCGCAACAGGCTTATTGTAAAGGCAAGTCATTGGATACTGCCCTACATGCGTTCAAGCTGTAAGATTGGGAATCTTACCAGACGTCATTTGCAGAAGCTGTATGGAAAAAGATGAAACGGAAACAATTCAACACTTCTTTCTTGCATATCTACAGACATCAACGTGCGATCTCTCTAGATCAGCGAACTAACCTAACCTCGAAGCATTAATAATTAGTTTGATATCCCAAAAGATCCGGAATTTGCGGGTAAACCTGGCGACATTCATTTAAATATAAAAAAGATTTCTGAACGATCTTTAGATCAGATCGACGATATGTCTAAAACATCCTGTTCTGCAAATGAGCGTTATAATATTTCAGCCAGCCGAAAATCAATGAAGTTTTGGAGAAGTTATATTTAGACTGTAGAGCGATTTAATTCTAAGTTCTTCGCCGGTTAAGAAACAATCGGATAAATGACTTCGATGAAAAGTCATCGGAACTGATGGTTCAAACAGTATACATATGAGATAATATCTGGCCCTGCTGATAATTGTCTTTGGAATGTAACTTTCTTAAATCTACGGCGTAGCCTTAAATCAAATATTTTATATTTTTGATTTTAATAAAGTGTACTTTCAAAATGCATAAATATCCTTGAAATTTTAAAGATTCTCTTTCACCTAAGTGTACAATAAAGTATATATGTATGTGTGCTTAATAACTTGAATCGAATTTCTTTCACTGTTTATAGAATATCACTGCAGCCAGGATGATCTGCGGCGACTGTGTCTGCGCCGGCAAACGCCAATAAATCAGCGGATTCGCCTGTCGCGCGGTGAGACGCCCATCCAACAGCCAATACCGCTAGTCGGTATAAATTGCAAATGAAAATAAAACAGAAAGCAAAGTCAAAAACAAAAACAAAAACAACAAAACCCAAGTGGAATGAGGGCTGTGAATCATTCCGAAACAGCAACTCGCGCTCCGCCGGTCGAGGCAGCAACGGCGTTGCGGCATCCCCCCCAAACGCGGTGAAAGTTGTGTCGATGCGCTGGCAGACGATATTTTAGCGGCGGAAGTACGACAATACGACTACAGTGATAGCAAAAACTGCGAAATGACAACAACACAACAATAACTGTGTCGCATTCCCGTTTCGGTTAGGTTACAGTTATTTGTGCCACTTTTTATTTGTCGCAATGCCTTGAATGCGAGCGCCGAATGCGTTCCTTGGCCTGGACAGCGGGTTTTTATATCTGCGGTTGTGTTGTTATTATTGTCGGCTGGCTTGCTAACTGCCGCAGCGTCAGTGGCCACCCGGCTCCCTTGTTGTTGTTCGCGTTGTTGTTGTTGCCGTGCTGCTTTGGCTTTGATTACCAACCACAGCGTGGCGAAATATTTGTTTTGGCATTTTGTCGTAACTCATGCTGGTTATTATTGTTTTTGCCTTATCGTACGTGTGGCCAAATAGCACACGTAGCTGTAGACACGAAGAAGAAATGCGAACAAAACCAGCGTGACAACAACAATTACCGCAATGAATAATTTCCTGCATTCTGCTGTTGTTTTGTTTGCAACTTTTCTTATTATTGTTAAATATATTTGCGGTGATTGTTGTTCCTGTTTTGTTTGTGGTTGCCGCTGATTTCGTCATATATTCCAAGAGTGATAAACACTGGAGACGAGTTGGTGAATAATTTCCCAAAAAATCACAATTTTACTGCTCGTTTTTGGATTTCTAAGTTCTGATCTCAATCTCTCGGTGAGAAAAACACACTCACACACGCCTAAGTTGATCTTCAGAACCTACTTTCTTAGCTTCTGTTGTCAATTAGCCAAAAATATTGAAAACCCGAGCTTCGTCTACCACTTTAGAATCAGGGCTTATTCTTACCTGTTAATTACACTACTCAAAAAAGTCTGTGGGAAATTTTTTCGACTACTGTGCTAAGTGGTCTGTGAGTTATTAGAGATGTCCTGCTTATGAATTTGAGTTCAAAAATCTTCAATCAGGCACAGCTATTTTTGTTTGATGCTTTGATCTCTAAGCCCGTTGACAACAACATAAAAAATTCAGCGTGATAGGGAATTTTTACTATCACTTCCGGTTTTAACAACCCCAAATTCATAAAAAGTAGCCTCTGATATCAAAGCAAATTACTGCAAACTAGTGCTATTCTTCATGATATTTCTCCAGCAATTCTGAAACATTTTCCAGTTTTTTTACACAACTACCATCAGGTCTGAGAAGGAGATTTTTGAAATATTGATAGAAGTAGGAACTCACAGCTTTTAGCTGAATTCGAATCATAGGGCTGTTACACTGCTTTAGCGCCACATTCACAGATTATAACGGAGATGAGCTGAGCATGCTCTACTGAAAACGAAGAGCAAAAAGGGAGGAGCAAAGAAATACTGAATCTAGATACTCTCCAATGATTATTTTTTGACTATTCCTTCCATCAAGTTGTATTCTCTGGCGTATTCTTAATTGTCAAATAGTTCTCACGAAATTGGAACTATCTCTTTGTAGACCTCAGTTCAAAATCTTTTCCTTTCGGAAATTTATAACTATTGGAAAGTGTGTGCAAAAATATAAATTGTATAATGACATTTGACGGCTACTGGCCAATCTTTGGAGCTATCTTTTTCAATAAGGGCTCTACGAGCGTATTATTAATTGTCAAATAGTTCTCACGAAGTTGGAACTACCTCTTTGTAGACCTCAGTTGAAAATATTTTAATTTCGGAAATTTATAACTATCGGAAAGTGTGTGCAAAAATATAAATTATATAATGACATTTGACGGCTATTGGCCAACGCCAACGACTGCGTGCCAGTCGTTTCGTTTTTTCGCTACGTGGCGCCAATTGGATATTCCAAGCGAAGTCAGGTCCTTCTCCACCTGATCCTTCCAACGGAATGAAGGTTTTCCTTTTCCTCTGCTTCCCAAGATGGGTACTGCGTCGAATACTTTCAGAGATAGAGTGTTTTCGTCCATTCGGACAACATGACGTCGTATCTCATACATTTCATCGTTCCACCGAATGCGATAATCACCGTGGCCAACGCGCAAAGGACCATAAATCTTTCGAGTCTCCCATATATCGTTATAATATACATATATATGTAAGTCAGCACAGGAGGATGGAGCCATGTGCAGAAGTTCACGCAAGTGAGTTCTCTGAGCGCCATTCACTTGAGAATGGCTTTGAAACGAATATTTTACATATGGCTAAAGCAGCGCACGACTTTCGGTCGTAGACCCAGTATTATCTGGGTAGCCAAAAAAGAAGCCTTTGAAGCCGAGCTAAAGTGAGAAGACGGATCACCCCTCCCCTAGCTTGTGCGCTGGGTTTGAAACCCGCCCTTTAAAAGGCACCGCCAATAAAAAAAGGACACAACAGCCTCGGATGAGAGACCCTCTTTTGATGACGGCCACTGCAAAGGTATTATTGATTACGATTTAAAGGCATGCACCTGGAATGTCCGGTCCCTTCATTGGGAAGGTGTCGCTAACCAGCTGGTTTATGTCCTGGTAAGAGTAGAAGGTACAACATTCTACAAGGGTGTACAATTGACAGCGTACACCGATGACATCTGCTTTCTCCCGGTTGGACAAAGAATAGAAACAAATGGGTCTATTAAGAAACGAAGAAAACACCAAATATCTCTTGTCATCATCAAACTAACAGTCGTCACATTTGCGACTTGACTCTCACGTCACTGCTGACAGTCATAACTTCTAAGTCGTAGATTTCGTCTATCTTAGAACCAGCATTAACACCAGTAACAACGTTAGCCTCTTAAGCCAACGCAGAATAGCTCTTGCCAACAGGTGCTACTTACTTCGGACTGAGTAGGCAATTGAAAAGTAAAGTCCTCTATCGACGAACACAGGCCAAACTCTATAAGTCACTCATTATTCCCGTCTTGCTATATGGTGCAAAGACATGGGCGATGATAACATCTGATGAGTCGGCGTAATGAGAGAAAGGTTCTGCGGAAGGTTAAGGTCCTTTGGGCATTGTCAACGGCGAAGTCATGTCTTCGGAATGAATGAAAACACTCCAGCTCTAAAAGTATTCGACACAGTAACCACCGGGGGAAGCACAAGCAAGTGGAGAAGAACCTGGCTACACTTGGAATCTCCAATTGGCGCCAAACAGCGGGAAGGAAAAACCAATAACTTGGCTCTAATCGCATAAGCAGTGTCAATGCCTATAAAGAAGAAGAAGGTCAGAGAAGGTCAATTTGCATTAAAATTGTAATAGATTAGTACCAAAATTAGATGAAATTGGTCAATGTCTTACAAAAGTTTTCATGATAGCTTTGCTCCTTATCTTTATGAAACTTATATACCGGTGACTGACTATCGGAAAACTGACATCGGTGACTAAGGATGAATTAGAACAAAATTAGGTTAAAATGGATGATATCAGTCCGTACGCGACTTAACTTATATAAATGAAAAAAAATTTGAGAAAGCTTGATTCGAAATCGAAACTGGATAAAGTTATTGCATATAAATTTCTAACATTGATTTATTTAAATACTTATTAGTACTTACACTATTATAATATTTTTGTAATACGATAATCAGAAGGGCACATCGAAAATATACCTGTGACGAGCTGAGTCGATTTAGCCATGTGCCTTATCTGTGTATATGTCCATCAGTTATTGAGATATCGATCTAAGATTTAGAATATTCTTATTTGTCAAAACCATCGATATCAGAACACTAGAAGATATAGTTACCATATAAAGCGATCCATCGAAATAAAGTCCTTATAAGAATTTTATACCCTGAACAGGGCATATTAAGTTTGTCACGAAGTTTGTAACGCCCAGAAGGAAGGGTCGGAGACCCTATAAAGTATATATATAAATGATCAGTATGTTGAGCTTAGTCGATTTAGGCATGTCCGTCTGTCTGTCTGACTGTCCGTCTGTCCGTCTATCTGTCTGTATATATACGAACTAGTCCCTCAGTTTTTAAGATATCGTTTTGAAATTTTGTAAACGTCATTTTCTCTTCAAGAAGTTGCTCATTTGTCGGAATTGCCGATATCGGACCACTATAACATATAGCTGCCATACAAACTGAACGATCAGAATCAATTTCTTGTATGGAAAACTTTCACATTTGACAAAGTGTCTTCACAAAAATTGACCCAAGTTATTTTCTAAGATAATAATGTTATCTCCGAAGAAATCGTTGAGATCGGCTTACTATAGCATATAACTGCCATACAAACTGGACTCATAGTTACTAAAATAAATGCACCTGTGAAGATATATTAGCTTCGGTGTAGCCGAAGTTAACGTTTTTTCTTGTTTTTATTTGACAAGATATTTTCACGAAATTCGGCATGGACTATTTTCTAAGCCAACATTACAATCTCCGTACATATGGCTCAGATCGGACCACTATAGCATAGAGCTGTCATACAAACTGAAGGAGCCTAATTATGATAAAGATTTTTATATACTCTTTCATACTATAAGAAAGTTTTTTTCTTTATTTTCTAAAAAATTTTATGGCTAAAACACTGTCTCGACTTAAGAGCTTTCCTTTGCCCTTCTTATTTATTTCATTTTCTATTTATCTTTATGTTTATATTTGCTTTCCG
This sequence comes from Bactrocera tryoni, assembly GCF_016617805.1. Lineage (NCBI taxonomy): Eukaryota > Metazoa > Arthropoda > Insecta > Diptera > Tephritidae > Bactrocera > Bactrocera tryoni. Next base: position 9,240,999 of record NC_052502.1, on the reverse strand, counting down.
TATCAGTATCGAGTACACTCATGCATTCAAATACACACACCATATTTATATACATATATATAGTACATATATATAGTCTCTAGCTGTATTGTTATCGCTCACCTTGCCTTCGCATTGTTGTCATTCTCAGCGCGCCGTGCGCTGTGTGCTGCGCCTATTTGGCATTTTGATGATATTATTTACATTTCGCATTTCGTATGCAAAACAGCAACGACCGCCCAGATTAAATTGACTTTCAAGTATTCAATTTTCTTACAGATTCGCTCATGACAAACACTTGAACCGGCGCTCAATGATGCTCTACGCCGAAGCTGTTTGTTTAGCACACAAACACACCCACCGAAATATATATCGTTACCTGTGTATGTGTGCCTGTATTTGTAAATTACTTGCATTGAACGCCAGTCAATTCTCAATGTCATTGCTACGATTTTACAGTCCAAACACACACACACACACACACATACATTACATGACTATATCTTAATATAGTAAATATATATTTTGTGTCTTTCGCTGCAATTTTTCTCGTTTAGCAATTTCCTCTGTCACATTGTCACTAATATTGTTGTTTTTGAATTTATAATTACTTCTTACTTCGGACAATGGTCTCGGCCCTTTTGCTGCCGTCTAATATATTCAAAAGTCTTCGAAGAATTTAAATTTAGCAAAGTTTCGAAAATGTATTCAAGTCACACAATTTGCTGGAGAAGTTTGTTTTATTTGCTTTGTATGCGCTGTCATTGCACTAAAATAAATAAATAAATAGATAACTGTATAAACAAATTCTCATTACTTGTGGCACATTGTGTGGCCTGGAATAATAAAAACGTTTTCTTTTAAAGAAAACTAAATATTTGTTGGCTTTTTGAAAGTTGAGAGAATATAAACTCAAGAAGCCCCTTAAAGTTTTGTATAAATTGCATTTAGGTTAATAGAATAATTGCTTTTGAATATGTACACATGTATGTATGTAAATTGCTCATTTTGCCAGGCACACTTTACAAGTTATTCATATAAGCGAAGTGGTCATTGAAAATCGTTAGCGATAGAATTCAAACCTAATAGTGTGATTGCTTTATATTTAGCTGGAAAAGGAATTGTTCGTGAGCTCAAACACCTTAATGTGAATAAAGTTTTAGTTTAGCAGACCATCACTCGTTACAATGATACTGGCAGCATCGCAAAACGCCATGGCGGTGGTCATCAAAAGACTGCAACGTCACGTGAGATGGTTCGGGAAGTGAAGAAGCGACTTGAGCGAAATCCACGACGAAGTGCCAGGTCAAGCCTTACAAGTTCCAAAAGGCCCATGATCTCACACCGAAGCAGCAACAAGTAAGACTTGAGAGAAAACGGTCAAATTCCAAACATTGTGTTTTCTGAGGAAAAAATTTGTCCTTTTGAGCAATTCGTAAACTCTCACGTCGGTTTACTTGACCGACCGTTCATACGAGAATCTAAGTCATCGGTAGGCCACCAGGAGGTAGCACCCGCCACAAATAATGGTTTGGGCCGCTGTCACCGCAGATGGTCGCTCTCCAATTGTTTTCATCGAGCCTGGCGTCAAAGTAAATGCGACATATTATCGGGAAAATATTCTGGAGGCTGCTTTGAAGCCGTGGGCAAACAAACATTTTGGTCGCAAACCATAGACATTTCATTAAGACTCAGCACAGTCTCACATAGCGCTAGTGAACCAAGAATGGCTGAAAAACAAGGTTCCGAACTTCATTACGACCACAAAATGGCTCTCGAATTCACCAGATGCGAATCCAATGGATTATTCTCTCTTGGCCATTTTGGAGAGCAAAGTCCGAAGTAAAAAATACGCGAGTCTCGAGATGCTGAAGAAAGCTATTGTCCGTGAGTGGGCCAAAATTCCGGCAAGTCACATTCGGGCAGCTTGCGATTCGTTTTTTGACCGCCTCATGGCCATAGTTAAGGCAAAGGGGGTTATATCGAACAAAAGTGAGTGGGTCCTAAATTTATGACTATTTCTACACATTTTGTACTTTAAGATAAATAGAAATAATTTTCCAAACCAAATTTATGGCTTTTTTAATTGGTTACACCTCGAGTGCCTGTATAGAAGAACAATTCATGAATTTTATCCGATCATAATACACCATCGCATCGAGCCACGATTATGATCAAATTTAAAGCCAAAAACGTAATGAATACCATCGATCTAATAGATAAAACAAATTTCGCTAAAAGAGCTGGATGCCATCCCAAAAACTACTTATGAAAAGGTTTTCAAGAACTGAAAAAATAGTTAGGAGAAGCATGTTACATCTGATGGGGGTTTTATTGAAGGCGACAAAATAAATATTAAAGAATTTAAATTTTTTTCTTCTTATTTTATATAACGTCACCCAAAATGAAAAGTACCATCACTTGTCATAAGTTGACAGACGAAGAAAAAACGACATAATAAAAATCACGCATATTGAAACAAAATATGAGTTTTGGTTATAAAATGGTTATATATTGGTTATTTTGTGTGACAACGATTTTCGATTTTTCTTTATGATACGTTGTTTTGCATTTTAGGTGACGATATGATTCTCTGAGAATCACGCAAAAATTGTTCGATTGTATGAAAATTTTCATTTCCGCTTGCAATTTGAGTTTGTTCTTTTAAAAACTGTCATTTTGTTAAATTTCAGCTAATGGGCAATATTTTACAGATTAATTATATTTTTATTTTTAATGGATTTAACCACAATGAAGGTCCTAATCATTACAACAGTGGAAGACTTTTTTCAGTACCTTACAAACAGCAAAAATTTCGTTTTATTTTTTTTTTTTACTTTTCTATTTAAGTATTAATACATCCTTAAAATTCATTTGGTAGTTTTCCTTAAACAAAATTCCAAAAATCACCATTTTTATACTTTAAATGTCGTGATTACACTTACGAAATCTGTAAAATATGATGGATGAAGAGAACAATGGATTAAGAATCTTTATAAAAATGTGTATAATTATACAAAATTTTTATTTTTCATAGATTTTTAACAGATATGAAACGCCCAGTGTTGTCCCGCTTTTGAGAGACTGAGAAAAAAGCGAACTTGTTTTGAGAGCAAAAAAATTTGCATTAAACCTACCATAACCATAAGATAACCTAACCTAAACTAACTTAGAAAAAAGATTTTTTATAATATTCAAGTTTGAAATGCCTTTGAGAAATCATGTCAAAAAATTATCTTACATGAAGCCATCCCCAAATTAATAATTGCCACTTTTGGAAGCGCTTAGTTTAATTAATTGATAGATCATATACATATGAATATGATGTAATACAATATCTTTATAGATATATATAAATCTTCTGACCGGGTGTTTGTAATTGAACTGCTCCAAAACGGCTGGACCGATTTCGTTGAAATTTTTTGTGTGTGTTCAAGGAGACTCGAGAATGGTTTAGATTCACAATTTGATCCAGTGAAAAATGTTTTTTTAATTAATTTTTCATTTGTAATTAATTGCTAATTTTGGAATCTTTGACCGATAGATTGCGCTACCATCGCAGTATCCAATACGCAAACCTTAAATTGGCGTAAACGTGCAATAAACAAAACGATGCCAAAGTAAAAGGCGAAATCTGTAAAAAAGTTTTCATAACATGGACAGAGTTGTTCGTTCTTAAGTAATAAATTGGGTGATTCAATACATCTATGGGTAGCTATAACATTTTTTTCATACCTGCTAACTATTGGAGAGGGTATCTTGACAGCCAATTTGAAATTGCAAAAGATCTGGCATAAAAAAATAGCGGCATAACTGAAGTGTTGATAAAAAGGTCTATTAAAATTTGAGATATACAGAAATCTTTTCGAAGCATTGCAAGACTGATGCCATAACCTTGCCAGCCGATTTTTTTGTCTTTCCACCGTTTCTTAATATGCAGTCCACCAGGCTGACAATCGATTGGACTCGATTGATTTCACTGATCCACAGCCCAAATTCAATAGTATTTTTACCGCAAAAACCAATTCTTTCTTAACGCACGAAATGCTTTTTGATTCATTTTTGTTGCTTCACCAAAAATGCGATTATTCCTTAACTAATACTTATAATCTAACTAATAGAAATCATATAGATGGTATTAGTAGTTTACCTATGTATCAGCCACAGTAAAACGTGGGCGGGTCCTCTAGTATAGTATATAAGTTTCAAAAGATGTTTCAAAATTTTAACTTCACAACAGTATTTCACTTTATTTACTCCAAATAATTATTAAATTCGAATCATCGAAAAAAGCATCCTTGTGTTAATGCGTATCCAATTAATTCCAAAATTCACCATGTTGCGATTTTTAGAGGTATTCTTGGCTTCAAATTTTTACTAAAACTTTTGGCTATCGCATACGGCCTTAGCACAATCAAGATATTCAATAGAGTTAAAATTTCAATGTTCATATTTACAAATAGCTTGTTTCTTTTATGAATAGATATCAATACAAGAATGCGACTAAAACTATTGGAGGATGGGGTCATGTGTAGAAGTTCACGCAAGTGAGGAAAGTTCTCTGATCGCCATTCACTTGGGAGTGGCCAGAAACGATTCTTTTACATATGACTCAAGCAGCTCACGACTTCCGGTCTTTGACCAAGTATCCTCTGGGTAGCCTAAGAACATCCGTTCGAAGGTGAGCTAAAGTGAGAAGGCGAAACACCCCTGCATAGGGTTGTGCGCTGGGTTTGGGACCCGCCACGTAAAAAGCTCACCCCAATGAAAAACCAACAGCTTTCTCGGCTATAATCGCGTAAGCGGTGTCTACGCCAATTAAGAAGAAGACTAAAACTATTTTCAAATCTGTAATCTCAACAATTAATATTGCAAGGTAATTGTCACGCCTCTTTTCTCAAATAACCCTAACTTTTTTTTTATACAAAAGCTGTGAATTCAATACATAAGAAATCACAACAAAGTTCATCATGTATTCTTTTAGAAAGATATAGAAGAAAAGCAAGACTAAAATGAATTGAAACCAGCACATATATTTTTAGTAATCCTTGCTTTCTTAAGTAAGTTTATAAATTTTTTTATAATAACGAGACATCCTCACATCTCACCAAATTAGTCAAGCCATTTTCCACCACACAAATATTTTTGGCACACAAAAACTAAAAAATCTATTACTCAAACTTTTTCGCTTATTTTCTGATCAAATTCTTCACAAGTCACATAGAACGCATGCAAAGTCAACAGCAAAACCATTTTCAAAGTAAACATATGAAAAGATTTCAAAATGATATTTGAAAATTGTGTGCACAGTGCAAATAAAATTTCAGCAAGCAAACAAGAAATCGTGGCCGAAATGTGATAAGGGAACAAAAAGTTGATATTTTCTTTAGCGTTGTGACACTTGTGTAATAATGCAAGCAGAAAAATCACACATTCATTGCATAAATGATGTATTCAAGAATAAAGTGGCAACTTAAAAGTATATTTTTCCGGCTGTCAGACTGACCATTGATGTAAAAATATAATATTATTACAAATTACGCTTATATTTTGACATAATATTCCTCTTCGTCAACGCCGAATATAAAATAAAGCACAAGCCTTATACAAATATGCTCTAACCACTCTCTGCAGTTCATAGCTCTTGGCTTTTAGCATTTGTCTAAAACAGCGCCGTCAAATGCATAAATTCTTGTGGTAATTTGTGTGGACAAGCGAATATATTTGCGAAGTTCAATTCCAATTGCATTTAAAATAACTAAAAATACAGCCACGAGCCGGCGCTCACACTCAACTTGCACACAAACTCTCTGCTGAAATACATAGCGCTGGTTATAAATGCTATTTGTTTAATACTTAAGCCCTGCGGCGTTTATGGTGTATGAGTGGCAGACCAAGCAGTTGACCACTGCGTATGAGTAACATGCCGTTCCCATGACCGTCTGGTCTGAGTAAGCGGAACGCACCCGGGTTTTTAACCGTACAGGGACTTTCAACTCAGCACCATGCTTCAAAATTACTTCTGGAATGTTATCTGCCGCTACAACAACAGCAATAGTAACATTGAGTAAATACAATGAGAGTATTGTTACTCATACGCAGTGTGGTGTGCATGATGTATGCAACTGCTAGTGGGTGAATTGTACTCAGGCGTTGTTAGGGTTGATAAATTCTTAATTTTAATATATTATTTGGGACCGCTTGATTCTTCGAAAGCTGAAGCGCTCTGTTGTGTTGTGTTGTCTGGGATCCAAACCCTTATTAATCGTCTGTTCAGCTGGACATAATACACAAAGGGAAAATGTAGACTTTGGGAAAATAGAGATAGCAAATTTTTAGATTAGATTAGATTAGAATAGATTTGATTAAATTAGGTTAAATTAGATTAGATTAGATTAGTTTAGGTTAGGTTGAATTAGATTAAATTAGTTTAGACTAGATTAGATTAGATTAATTTAGGTTAGGTTAGGTTAGATTAGAATATATTAGATTACGTTAGATTAGATTAAATTAGTTTAGGTTATGTTGAATTAGATTAAACAAGTTTACACTAGAGTAGATTAGTTTAGGTTAGGTTAGATAAGAATATATTAGAATAGTTTAGACTAGATTAGATTAGATTAGATTAGATTAGATTAGATTAGATTAGATTAGATTAGATTAGATTAGAATAGATTAGATTGGTTAAGGTTAGGTTGAATTAGATTAAATTAGTTTAGACTAGATTAGATTAGATTAATTTAGGTTAGGTTAGTTTAGGTTAGGTTAGATCAGAATATATTAGATTACATTAGATTAGATTAGATTAGATTGGATTGAATTAGATTAAATTAGTTTACACTAGATTAGATTAGTTTAGGTTGAATTAGATTGAATTAGTTTAGATTAGATTACATAAGAATAGCTTTGATTAGATTATGTTAAATTAAATTAGTTTAGATTAGATTAGATTAGATTAAATTTTTTTCGAATTTTTTTTTCTTGGTATTCTGAAAAATATACTCTTGGACAACTCAAAAAAATCTTCTCCAAGTATCAGCTCTTAATTATAACGGAAAGGTATATTATTGATCATCGTAACGAGAGTACAAATGCAACTCTTAATGATATAATTTTTCTTCAAAATAACAAGAGAGCAGTACTATGCAACATGGCGTATGAGTAATTTCTGCAGATAAACATTTGAAAAATCAATATTTTACTGAGGAAATTGGAAAATATAAAATTCAGTGAAAAATTGAAGTGTGTTTATGAAAGCTGTAACTTCTAAGAATATCTAATTGAGATAATAAAGAACTAAAGTTGGAGATTGTTAAATTATTATTCAATATTTTTCTTTTTCAAATAAATGAGAGTCTTTCTCACTTTGAACTATCTTCCAGAATTCTACTTTTGCAAATATTAATAAAGTGTTGGCTAACAGTTTTTGATACAAATTTAAGATTGCCTTCGAGTTGTCATTTCCTTTCAAGCCAATACTCTGGATAAATTCCAACTCGAAAAGACTAAAAGAAAATTAGACGTAAACCAAACGGCTTAATGAAAAGCTCATTTTTTGGCATGTTTATTAAATTCTATCATATTGAGCTCTCTCTTGAAACAAATACAGTCTCTCGGTTGCAGGTCTTCCAATAATACATTGCAAATACTTTGAATAAACATTTAAATAGTTCTTTTTATAACTCAAATAAAAAAAATTTAAATTTTCTAATTTCTAGTGGTGAACACCGGACCGAAAAAACTTTTATCAGGTTTTGACAGAAAAATCTTGTTTTTTCGTTTCTCCAATTTTTGAATTAAAAAATATTTTTGCAATTTTTAAATCAAAAATTTTTAATAAAAAATCGCAATCCTATTCTGTCATTCCTCTTAATAATTTAGACACGATTTTTTGCAAGTTCTTGCTGCTCAATTTATTTATTATTGCTTTGTAGCAACTTCAGTCTTTTCTGTGACAAAACATGCTTAATGTATGGCTTACTGTTCTCACCTCTTTTCAACATCAAACCAATATCCATGCCTTCCTGTCACTTTACTCGCCATTTCAAATTCATTTATCCACTTCTTTCTCACTTACTTCAGTTATAATTTCTTTCATTTTCAACATCATTTTCATTTCGAATCATATTCATTACATAACGGTTGCACTGTCTACATATGAGTGAATGTGTGTATATACATATGTACGTATGTGTACTCAATGAAGGTATTCCCAAATTAAACATTGGCTTCATGCTTCACTGACATTTGCAAGTAGCAGTAAAGCAGCAGCAACAACAATCATAATAAAAACACTAAAATTGCCATTCATTCATTTAACAGTACTCGCCACCTTAGGTATCACATGCATACATATATTTATAGCGATATATCAAAAATTCATTCATATGAGCGCCAAACTGCTTTCACTACTGGCAGCGCTGCTGCTGCTACGGTCGCTGTCGCCATCGCCATTGCTAACGGTGGCTGTTGCTGCGGCTGCTGATGCTGTTGACACACCGTTGGGAGTCACTCGGGCGTGTCGCATCGATTAATCACATTTATGGCTGTGCACAATTTCATCTATCACCGTGTGTGGTTATCGTCATATGCATTCGCATTTAAATCTCCGCAAGTGTATGGGTGTAGGAGTGTGTAGGATGGTATAAGTAAATCCTGGGCAGAATGAATGCGCTTTTATCTGACTTTAATTTTTGTTTGTGTTGGAGTATACATTTTTTTTAAAGAATATTTTATTTATTTTCTAAACGTAATTTTCGAAAATTTTAGTTTTAGAGAATTTGTTGCATAGTTCTTAACGACATACATATTTAAAAAATTATATATATTTTTCCCTCAAAAATTATATAATTTTAATTTATTATTATTTATAACTTGTGTCTTAGTATTTTTTAAATATCAATCGTTTGAGATATTTAATTATTTGATTTCTTTTCAAATTCAGTAACTTGCAATCGATAATTTTAAACAATAATATTATCGATAGCAGTTATTTAATACATTACAGAACATATTTTGAGTCATAATCTTTTGATGATTTACAATCGATAAATTTAAGCAGTAATATTATCGATAACAACGATATACTTTTCGATATTTTTATTTATAACAAAAACTTGATTGCAATATCATTGACAACAATAATATATTTTAGATAGTTTTCTTATGACAAGAAATCTGTTATCGACAACAGTTATTTATTTTCGATGTTTTTCATTTCTATTTAACTTAAATTCGATAATTTTAAACAGTAATATTTTCGATAACAGTTATTTATTACCTTACAAAACATATTTTGAGTTATAATCTTTTGATGATTTGCAATCGATAAATTTAAGAATCGATAACAATGATGAAATTTTTGATATTATTGATAACAAATATATATTTTCGATGTTTTTCTTATCAGAGAAAAATCTACTATCGATAACAACGATATAGTTTTCGATATTTTTATTCATGACAAAATCTCGACTGCAATATTATTGTTAACAATTATATATTTTTGATATTTTTCTTCTGACAAAAAGTCTGTTATCGATAACCGAGTTTTCGATTGATTTTTATAAACAAATTTTCGAAATTTTTTGTATTAAGTTACTTGCTGAGCATAAATATTACGGTTCCTATTTAGATACACATGCGATACGAAATATTTTTCGATATTTCTCGATAAATTAAAAGTTTTTTATATTTTTTTACATTAATCTCGATAAATTTTAGCTCTATCATTATCGATAAAAGTTATATATTGTATTTACGACAAAAACTCGATAGCAATATTATTGTAACGAATATATATTTTCGATATTTTTCTTACGACTATGACCATATTATCGATAACAGCGATAGAGTTTTTGATATTCTTATGTAATAAAAATTCGAAAGTTATCTTTTATTTTTGATTAAATTGCTTATTGAGAATAAATATTGGGGTTCCTATTTAGACAAACATGCAGTATGAAATATTTTTCGATATTTCTCGATAAATTTCAAATTTTTTATATATTTTTTATATGCATCAATTTCTATTTGATATATTTGCCAAACCGACAGTTTACAAAAAGATTTTTAATCGATTAATTGTATCGATAAATTTATCGCTCTTTGTATTTCTATTAGATATGTATTATAACAACTGACACGTCGAAACAACATACTCTAATTGACTATTTGATATCGATTAATTGTATCGATAATTCTATCGATTTTTATATTTCTATTAGATATACTAATTTATCATTTTATATCAATTTATTGTATCGATAATTTTAATCAACAAGAAAATTGAGCTAGCCACAAAAATCAAGATTTATAAGTAAAAGCAGCTAAGAGATAAAAAAAATGTAGAGAAGAGAGTTACTAATTATCAACTGTCTTATATTCAACTGCTTCAAAACTAGTTAAGGTTCAGTCTATACTAATAATAAACTTCAATTATTTTGAATTTAAAAAAACAACTGAGCTTTCGATCATTCCAACAGGGTTTTGAAAGTCGCCTCCGCCTGCGGCTAGAAGCCACGTCCAGCGAGTGTCATGCATCAACACCACAACCACACCATTTCACCGCCTTCATGCGTTTCACAGCCACAATTTATTCACGACTCTTTTATGCTCGTATTTTTAGCCAACTTTTTGTTTTTTCTCAGCCATTTTTTTCTCATCACAATTTCGCTTTTGGCGATTTTTCATTGTTTTCATACTTTTATACGCATAATTGGCAATTGCGCAATTTATTGGCTACCACAGTGGTATCGCTGGTGAATATGTGGAAAGTATTGTTTGATGATGCAAATAGTATTAATAAAAGGAGTGAATGTTGCGGCATCAAATAATATGGCGCTTCGTACGCTCTCCGCAGTGTTGCAATGCAAATAAAGGCGATAATAGTTATATGGAAAAAAACGATGAATTATGCAGTGAAATGGTTAATTCTACTGCATATATAACTAGTAGACTACTGAATTATAGGTTCATGGTAATGTTTGCATAATATATTTAGAGTTAAATTGCGTCAAATTGGCCGTAAATCGTTTTCAAATTACTTACTTACTTAATGTGTGTATTTTAAGGATTTGTTAACTTTATAAAAATTTAGCGCAACTTTTTATTTTCTTTATAAAAGTAATACAAAAAAAATGTTGCCTACATTTGGGTGGATTTTTTAATATGTTAGCAAAGTTGCACACCCACCAACTGACGTTACAACTATCGACCTTTTAAAAGAAGAGCACTTTAAGAGAGAAGATTTTATTCCTAAAAAACTCTAAAAGCACTATTTAAATGTTGAAATTAATGCTAAACAAGTTCGGGTATAACCGAACATTTTATACTCTTGCAACTTGTAAGGATTAAAGCCATGAAAGCACCTTCAAGTGCATAAGGCTTGTTAGTTACATGGGATCTAGAGCGAGTTTTCATTCGATTTTATTAATTGTTAGCACAAATGTGCAGCGCTATAAGAAAAACACGCTCTCTCAATTTTATAAAGATATGAAACTCACATATTGGTCGATACATGCGGTATAAAGTCACAGAGAAATTCAAAAACCTTTATATAAGGTATATGGGAGCTAATGGAAGTATTGATCCGAATCAACCTAAAAAGACTTGAAGATGAGAAACTAGAACCACTACTGCAAGAAGATAGAAGCCAAGAGAAACTGAAGTCTGATTTTGCATGTTAAAAATGAAAGCTACAAAGAAAATCGTCGTGTGACACCTGGCCAACCAAAATCAAGACCAAGCCAATCAACGGAAGATCCAAGTAACCATTAGGTAATGATAATGAATGAGAAAGGAATGCTTTATTATGAGCTTATATCAACATTGCTTTTGACTTTATGTTGCAAGCCCGGTTGGTTGATAAAAAAAAGATGCGCCTGAGTGCCGGACCGCAGGCGGCCGCACTTAGGCTGTCATAAGATCCATTGTGCTCCCACTCCGTAACCGATCTGAGCCTTATCCAACGACTCAGATTATTTGGCGATTGACCTATTTTTTTTTTACTGCACAATGTCTTTTCAGTTGGAGTATTGGGAGCCGTGGAATATGCCACTTCTCATCCGGCTAAAGGCTGGATATTCGCTTAAATAATGTTCCAGCGCCTCATCATCTGTCACAAATGCTCTGCGTTCCGCCGACTTAACTTGTTCTATTTTCAGAAGATGGGATTTTAAGGGCCGGGTACCATATGATGACCCCTATAATGTAACTAACATCCCTTTTGCCTAGAATGTTGAGCTTTATGGTATGTTCACCATCAACACTACCCCAAAGTAACTTTTTTGCATGCTCTATAGGCACTCTAAAACCTGTTCTTGTTCTTCTGGGGTCCATTGTTTCAAACAACACTTGAAGGAGCTGAATAACTTGGCCAGCTTAAGGGAATTGTGTCCCTAACTGCCCTTTCACTTTCTTCTATTCCTATACGAGTGGGTACTCAGATGATATTAACTGAGCTACCTCCTAAAGGTCTTGTATAACTAAAAGCAATGAGACTTCGTATTTGCGTTACGGAACGGTTACGCCTCTTCTGGAATATTTATGGACTTGGTAGAATTCCGCTTGGCACCTTCTTTTATAGCCGCATTTTCGGCCTGAAAGACTGAATTAGAGTTATTTAGTTTAAAGCTGCTTTTTGTGTAGGGATTACTGCAGAAATACTTCTATTAACTTTAGAAGCCCTCTTTTCAGTGTGTTCTCTTCAGCTCGGTTTTTTTTCTAGTATAGCTAAAAGATATTTGACAGAGTTCGAGCATACTGTCGGTCAATAACTATTTGGAAAACAGCGTCTGCCATGTTTTGTCATATCGTATTCACGCCTAATTGTAGGCAATAGTTTACATAAATGAAAGTATTGCCTACATTTTGGATGCTGCTAAAGAATCGTTATAAAGATATGTAGAAGGAAAAGGATGAGTAAAAATTACCAAAATATCTGCAATAAATATACATTTTTTAAAAACTTGAACTATCGGAAAGAAGCTCAACAAAGAAACTCTTTTTATTAACATCAAAGCAAAGCAATAATTAATGCCAAAAGTATGCTACAGAGCATCTGCTTTCAAAATTTCATAACCATCGATGGCTATTGATACATATTGCTATGAATATGTTTGTGGACGACATATCAGCTCTCTGAAATATTGCATATATGAGTTTAATTATTATTGCAACACCGAGCATTGTTTAGCCATGTTCACTACGTGCCACAAAAAATTAGCATTTCCTTCTTTAGAACCTTTGTATGTTTAATAGCAACACACGAAAATCGACACTTGATTATCTTCGGCAATGGCGAGCGATTAGCATATAAATTGCATATGCAACGCCAAGCGCAATCAATTGCATGCAGAGAGCGAGCGGCAGAACAGCGGAGTGGTGGAGCGGAGGAGACACTGCGGCTAACAATATTAAATGCAGGTGGGCAGCCATGGCCACGTGAGTGCAAATTTGGTGTGCCAACAAAAGGCTTTGATGAGCTGAGAACTTACGGCTTGACAGACAGGCAACGCCCACTGAGCAAGCTAATATCGCCTACTCTGAAGCTGTATATATATGTATATTGTACTTAGATATGTGTTTATGCCGAAATTTGTTTGCCATTTTATAATCACTGTCTTTGTGGGTCCTGATTGACAACAAGCTCAAAGGAAGCACTACAGGAGAATGCAATAGTAATGAAGACTGGAAAAACAATTTTGTGGAAATAATGCTTATATATATATACGTATATATGTATGTACATCTCTATCTCTCTTCTTTTAATAAAATTTCCGTTCCCAAAAACAAAAACTGTCCTTCCAACACTGTTGCTGGCAGGTAAAAGTTTATACCTCGACTAAATGCAACACAAACAACAAAAGTAGGCGCATGCACTGCATACTTATAGGCGCTCAAGCTTGCCAAAAAATTGCAGAGCATATACTCTAGTATGCTTACGAACGAGCTTGTGAAGCTGTGAAGCAGTAAATTAGATTTCACTGGCAGCAAGTCAAAAGCAAGAGGATGCGCGTGCAATGCAGTGTGGCACACGCACACTCACATACATGCAAATTTAAACATGTTTACACGTGTGCACTTTTGCATTAGTGCATGCCTTAGGTGCATGCATTATGTTGCACAAATGCCAAGAGTGCAATTTTCTATGCTTCTTGTGTTTTAAGACAACCAAAGCCACTCCAAACTTCACTCAATTTGTTGTCTACAAAACGCAGCCAGGACGCTGGGAGGGAAAATCTGTTTTAAGCATTTTCTCGTTTTTTTTTAATCTTAGACAATTTTCTTTAAAGTTTCTTTAGCTTGGGGTTTAATAACACATTATTTTTAATTGAAATGTAGAGCTGCTTATAGTGCGGTAGAAGGTCGATTGACTGCAACGAAAGTGTATAGCGCAACGGAAAGCGTCACGCTTGCGGTATATTAGCCTGGTGCATTTTAAAATGATTTATAATAACCTAAGTTTAATTTGTTATGTATAAAATGCGGAAAATTTAAAAATACGGACAGAGATTTGCCACCTTTTTTAAATTGAAGTCAGAAAATACATAAAATTATAAAATAAGAAAACTTCACAAACTGAAGAAGAAAATGTTATTTAAAAAAATTATGTAAAAAAAAATAATAGGGTTGCCACCTAATTCAAATTCTTAATTCAATAAACACTATGAAATAAATCCAGTAAACGTATTAAGTTGAATACATTTAAGAAAACTTGCAACTATTTGTAAAGGCGTTGCCACATGTAACAAAATTGTTGTATTCCAAAAATTAATGATGAAAATTTGAAATAAACCTGGTGAGCGTAATGAGTTGAGAATATTTAAGAAAGCTTGCACTTAAAATATTTGCAGAAGAGTTGCCACCTGTTACAGAATTTTTATATCACATTAAAGTAAAGAATAAAAGATGAAGTAAGTGTGGTAATGAAAAAAAATTAAACAAATCTGGTAGGCGTAATACGTCGAAATTATTTTTAAGAACCTTCTATTTTAAAATATTTTTAAAAGGGTTGCCACATGTTACAAAATTGTTGAATTCCATTAAATTATTAAAAAACAGGAACTAAAAATAATGAATTACATGATGTGCACAAAATATTTAAGTATGGCCCTTACATACATACGTACATATATGGTAATTGTAATTTTTGGGGGGTTGCCAACTATTTCCAATTTGTAATTCAATAATATGATGAAATAAATTGGGTAATGCTAACAAGTTAAAAATATTTAAGAAAGTTAACATTCTAAAATATATTTAAAATCGTTGCCACCTGTACAAAATTTATTAATCCAATTAAATTAATCAAATAACTTAAGTATAGCAAAAAAGAGGAAATAAATGCTAATTACTCAGAATAAATTTTTAAGAACCCACGTAGAAGATATTTCTAAAATTCTTTCAAAAAAGTTCTGTCTTCAAAGTGACGTAGGTACCAAATCCTACAAAAAAATGCGATACTTTAGTAAAGACACGCACCTTATTTGTTGACTGAGACGCCTATACGCCTTCAGTGACGATTAAATTTCTCAAGTTAGCGGTTCAGACACCAAGCCGTTGAAGGGATTTATGAAACTCATATAAGCAATATTTCCGATGATCGAAGATCAAACTGTTGGTTGGAGTATTTGCTTATGCAAAAAGCAAAGAATCGCACCTTTCCTTTTTGTTCGGTTCTGAAAAATTACTACGAGTATATCAAGGAATTTCATTTCTTACAATTATTGCTTACCGAAAATGTAGTTTCATTCAAGATGACCAAATATTAACACAAGTTCTGATTCCTCCAGTTATTAAGTATTCCAAATACAACTCCATATTCTGAAGCGCTAGAACTGTGGTTGGGGAACATTGAACTAACACTTAGCATAAATTATTAATTATCAGCAAAGCAGAATTTAATAAATCACACTCACCCTTCTGCGCCACATTTATTTTGCCTCACTCACTCCGATATTGAACTCTGAATGTCTTCTAATTGCTAATTATCTGTCAATTTCGATAATGAAAACAACAACAGCAAATAAATAGACAGACAGTGCACTGGACCAGGAAGAAAGAAAAAGTAATCATAATTATAATTAGCAGAAATTTATGAAGCAAAAGCAAAATATACGAACTGAATAGACAATAAAGTTGTAATGCGAGTGGTGAGCACCTGCTTCGAAACAGAAGAGAGAAATTGGCTAAAACTAATTGTGGGAGCAGGAGGAAGATTGCGAGCCAGCAACTTATGTGTGTGTATTCGTAGTAGTGTAGCAGATAAAAGTAAGCGATTACAATGGCTAGAGAGAGTTAATTGAAAATGTACTCGTCCGAAGGCAGCTCACGTACTCTGGTGGACTGAGGTAGCTCCCGTGAGTGTGGAGAGCGTGCATACCTACGCGTATACGTAATTTAAATCTTCAAACGTGCGCTTCCGCCTGCAGTCAGCAGGAATGCAGCAAAATCAGCGAAAATATAATAGTCTTACCCCAAACCAGCCTTACACTGGGTTCAGGCTAATAACTGTATTTATTTTGGTTGTAGGTTTGCTTCCAGTTAAGAGTTAGAAAGCAGTACACATGGTAGGGAAGCGAGCGACCATTAGTCACTAATGTGGTATTTATTATTAAACTTGGTGTTGAAATCCGTATGTTTCGTAAAGAAGTCAAGGAATAGTTATGCTCTATTTTCTTAATTTTCATTTATACATAGGAGCTCTCTGAAAATTATAGATTGTACTCATAGTACGCAATCTGATCAAACAAACAGCTGTCAACACAGATTACTTTTAATTGGCATATGGAGATGAAACTCCACACGAACATGAAAGAAGATTGTATTTGTCTCCGCGAAGAAAATCAGATCTTCCACCTCTCATTCAAATTCAAAGCGATAATAACAAGAAGAGATCTGACAAATTTAAAATGAAAGTGTACGTTTGAGAAAGTCAGTAAAGCACTCCGAATGATAGCCATTTTTTGGAGAGGTAGCCATTCACTAATTCAGGGCTCACTAAACATGAGTTCGAAGCTATTCCTTAAACTCAGTTCCATATTCATAAAGGTATCTCTTGGTAAGCATCATATAGGTGCCTAACTTTTATAGAATCCCGTTAAAAGTATATACTGTAGAAATTGAAAGAAATGGCAACCTCATTGCATTATTATCGAACCGTTCTTAGCTTCGCTCACGTCTCTGCTGGTCTGCAATTGAACAAGTATAACCAAAGCTTCATAGAGATTTTTGTACAACAATTTATTTGTTTCCTACTGCATAGACACATAATTGTGTTCATACCCAATCACCACATACTACATATAACCTAAAATTTGATTTTACTATCAGTATTTCAAAGGTATCTTTAAATTTTATGCATTTATGTCTAACATATGAATGTATCTGTGCATGTTTGTTTGTTTGTTTATATATACGGTATAAGCATACCACAGCTTGCTGTCATTGGCTTTGCAGATATCATTAGCTATGTAAGTATACATATGTGTCACATGTAGGTATACAAATGTCGTTAGCTATGCTTAATTAAAGCATTTTTACTTTGATTAAATATGTTCTGATTAATACCTAATGACCCACATAATTACCGTGAAACAATTGCAATATTCCCTGATTTATTGGTTTTACTACTCATTAAGCTTCGACATAAGTACATTATGACCTTTAACGAACTAAGCGCAAAAGAACATTGAATATCAAGATTAAATGTATTCAATAACTATTTAGGATATTTTTAATTGATTGAATATTCTATAAAATCGTTTTGACTTCATTTTAATGTTTTGGAAATATACATAAATTTCACTTTCTATGGCATTAACAAACCATTAACTTCCCAATGAAGAGAGTTCCAGAGGTCCATTAACCCAATTTCTATAAAATCAACACTCTGCGTTCTCATGTCTGGGATTTCATTAACTCACTAATTTCTTTACCTGATTGCTTCAGTAGCTATTAATTACATTTCTGAAGTGACAAACCTCGAATAGAAAGATCGTTGAACTAGTTTTTTAGTACTTTTTTCAATACCCTTTTTTCACAGATCCCGCGTGAGTCGTGTCAAGCTGTCATGTTATTTTTTGTTAAGTATAGTTTGGCATTTCATGGCAGAAAGAACAATGTTTACAAATCGTTCAACTTTCCAACGAAAATTCACGTACTCTAGAGAATGTCTTTCGAGCGATTCGCTCCACTTACGGTCAACATAATCGGCCTACTAAGCGTATTTATTTGTAACACCATCACCTACCTTGAGACCCAGCACTCATTATTGGATAATATTCGATTGAATAGGCCACGTCCAACACGCAGTGAAGAAAATAAAGCATCTTTAACTGAAAGTGTACACGAAAACTCTGAAGAGCCAATTGAGCGCAGCAACCCGGACTGAATGGAACGACTATGCGTATTTTACGTCGCGATGTAAAATTGAAAGCGTACAAAATACAGCTTGTATAGGAACTGAAGCCGCTCGACCTTTCCAAGCGATATTGCTTTGTTCTATGAGCTATTGAAAACTTTCAAAAATATCCGCCATTTTCGAGTCAAATTTTGTTTAGCAGTGATGCCAATTTCTGGCTCAATGGCTGTGTAAACAAGCAAAATTGCCGCATTTGGGATGAAAGGAAGCCTGAAGAGATTCAAGAGCTGTCATTTTATTTAGAAAAAACAGCGGTTAGTGTGTGGTTTGTGCGGCGGTTTCTTCAAAAATGATGAAGGTGAGAACAGAACCGGCAATGGCGACGGTTATCGCGCCATGATAACCGGCTATCGATGCCTAAAAGTGAAACTCGTGATCTCGGCGACATTTGGTTTCAACAAGATGGCACCAATTCTCATACATATCGCATCAATCAATGGATTTATTTAGGTAACAATTCAATGAGCCGATATTTTCACGTTTTGGGCCTTTCGATTAGCCACCAAGATCGTGTGATATCATACCGTCAGACTAAAGTCTATGCGGACATCCTAGGAGTAAAACATCAAGCGTGTCATTCGCCAGTTACCGAGCGAGTTATTGGACTTAAGGGTTAGACCATCTAAAACGTTGCTGTGGCCAACATTTGGAAGAGATAATCAACAAAAAATAAATGCAAAAAAATGTTCTTTCGAACGATAATAACCATTCCCATTAATTTTGAAGTGTCCGTCGTCTAAAATTCGTCTACAGGCAAAACCAATACATTAAATATCGTCTGGGTCAGCGAGACAGATTTAGGAACATCGGTTGTTTTGACCGATGCATTCTTCAAAGTATCTGGCAAAAAATATCTCTATGAAACATATATAAAACAAGAAAGAACGTTAACTTCCGTTGCCCAAAGTTATGCAGGAACTGGATTTGATCGTTCAGTTTGTATAGCAGCTATATGCTATAATGGTCCAATATCGACGGTTCCAACAAATGGCCAGTTTCTTGGGGAGAAAGGAACATGTGAAAAGTTCGATATCCCAAAAACTGAAAGATTAATTTGCCTATATACAGACAGAGGTCTCAGCTCATCACGCTGATCATTTAGATACATATTTTATTTAAAGGCAAAAGAATATACTCGACTCATAGGCAAACGTTTTCGAGCTGGAAACCATAGTAGTTGAGGCAGTTCTATAGCGATATAGATCCATGATTTTGCTTTCTCTATGAGATAATCTACATAACTGGAAATTGCCGAAACTTATTAAAAACAGTTTGAGGGCTACAGCCTAATCAATACTCCAGGTAAAGCTTTTCGAGAGTTTCAAGCGTGAGCTTCTTTTATACTATACAATAAATATATTTTTTACTACCAATAAATGATTACCACAATCTCTTCTGTCATTCAATAACAACTCAGAAAGAAAGCAAGAAACTTTTATAGTAATTTATTATAATAAAAGCGCTTTAAGGGATTTGGAAATCAGCTGTACATCTACTATGCGCATTTAAGCCTACATATGTAAGCATTAATGTCTCTTCTCTCTACTTGAGTTTATCTCTTATTACTAGGTGCTAGGGGAGTACCATATTTGAGGAAGTGGTAATCTTCCGACAATGTCATTAGTTGAAGTATATACAATAACAATTTACTGTTAACTAAAATACGTCTCACATTGACTTTGCTCTCAGCCTTTTCATTATAAACTCTCAATTATCTGGATTCACTTGCCAACTAACACCTGTCCAATCAAGCACATATGGCAGAAGACACAAGCTTTTACACGTGTATGAAAGTTTTCTTGTAGTATGGCACGGGTAACTTACTCTTTTGGGACCAGTACTGGTTTTCGCCTGTTCATTTTATGTTTTGAATAAGTATTTTTTATTCAAAATGGTAGGTACTATCAAGATTGTGTATCAAGATGTTATCATCAGTCCAAAAAATTTATTAAAAATTGAAGAAGAGAAATTGAAGTAGGCTAAACGTTTAAGATGTCTTTTGATGGTACTATATTACTAAATTTTTTATAAAAAAATTCTTTTAGTAATGCTAAAACCTTAAAATATTTTAGAAAAGAGCTGCCCTCTGTTCATATTAATATAAATAATAATAAATTGATAAATTTATTCCACACAGTATGAGCAACAAACTGAATAAATATAGAAATTTTTCTTTGATAGATATTTTTGAAAAGGGTTGCCACCTTCTCTATTTTTAATAAATTCATAAAACAATTTTAAATATTACAATATGGCTAACAAACTAAATAAGTATATGGTAAGAAAAATTTATTTCTAAAATATTTTTAGGAGGGTTGCCATCTATTTGAAAATTGTTAATTAATTAATTAAATAATTTTAGTTATTACAGTATTGGCAACAATATAAATATGTAAAGAAATATTTTCTTTTTTATATTTTTGAACAGGGCTGCCACCTTTCTGTTCATTTGCATATAAATTGATAACCCAAATTTAATTACATGATGGGCAACAAACTAAATAAGTATAAGACAAATTTATTTTTTAGAAAATTTTTAAGGGGGTTGCCACCTATTTGAAAATCCTTAATAAATAAAGAAAAAAATTATATATTACAGTATGGCTAGCAAAACTTTCTAAGTATGAGAACATTATTTTGAAAAGTTTTAAGAGAGTTGCCACCTATTTCAAAGTTTAAATATAAACAAATTGATAATTATTATTTATAGTAATTAAAAAAGGTTTGCCACCTATTTGAAAATTTAAATTGACAACTTCTGTTTAGTATAATTGCAAAAAGGGTTGCCACCTATGTATTTGAAAATTTAAACAAATTGATAACTATTATTTATTATAATTCCAAAAAAACAGATTTTTTTTGCAAAAAAACTTATTTCGCTTATTATTTTAATCGATTTAAGGTATCCAATATATTAAAATTTCGACAGCACATATATTTTTTTTTCAACTGTTCCGCTTTACTACCACATCGTACTAGTTAGCGGTTAGTAACCACATGCATATCTTTCTCTTCGTGTGTTCGTTCGGTTACTGTAAATTTCCGCAATAGATATGTAGCATTAACTGTTAGCTCTGTGTGTAGATAATAATAATGTAAGCTCTTTGCTATTTGAATCACGTCCGCCTTGCGCATAGCAGTTATGAGTATGTACAGTTATTTACGTACATACAAATGTAAGTTGAGATGAGGATATATAAATAGATAAATACATGCATAAATACATGAAAAGTAAAGCGAGCACCTTGAATGCTACAATGTTTTTCTACACTTTTCATTTGCATATGGAATCGCATGTGTGAGTGTGCTTTCTACAATATGGTGAAAAGTTTTAGCACACATTCCACTTATGTAAGCAAAAAAAATCTATTAGGTGTTATTTAAAAAAAATTTTGCGAAATTTACATTCATATAAGATAATTGGAGGTTGTAACTAATATTGAAGAGTTTATGTTACACAATTGTCCCACTTTCCGATGTGATTTAAACGCAAAAGTTTGAGTGGCAAAACAATAAGTGTCAGTAAGACTGAAAAAAGTAGAGGTGCTTTTCTGCCAAGCAATACTGTAATATCATGTCTAAATATAGGCAAGTCTATGAATATGTAAATAAATAAGCAAATACAAAAAATGGCAAAAATGTAGTACTACAGATAGTAAAGAGCCAACTCCGACAGCCAATAGCCCCTTAAACACAAATGTATATATAAAGGGTAAACCATTTCGAGGTTTCCTACTTAAAAAAAAAAAGATTAAAATTTCGAATTTAATGGGAAATATTTATTATAATGTTTATTATCATTCGAAAGAACATTTTTTGGTATTTATTTTTTAAGTTGTATCTCTACTAATATGACTCACTCAAACATTTCGACTGATTCGAAACGGGATTATCTGCATAAACTTTAGACTTTACATATCGTCACAGGGAAAAGTCTAACGGTGTGATACCACACGATCTTGGTGGCCAATCGACGGGCCCAAAACGTGAAATTATCTACTAACCAAAGTGTTCACTGAAAAAATTCATTGATCGATGCATTGTGTGGGAAGTGACGCCGTCTTCTCGAATCAAAATATCGCCAAGATCACGCGCTTCAACTACAGGCATCAAATATTCGGTTATTATGGCGCGTCACGTTCTCAACAACATCATTTTTTGAAATATATGAACCGATGATTCCAACGGCTCACAAAGAATACCAAAACGTTGTTTATACTGGATGAAATAACAACTTTTGAAACTCTTCAAGTTGCTCTTCGTCTCAAATATGGCAAGTTTGCTTTTTTACATACCCATTGAGCCAGGAATGAGCAAAACATCGCTAAAAACAAAACTTCGCTCGAAAACGTCGGATCTTCTTGAAACTTTTCAGGAGCCCATAGATCGAAGCGATGTCGCGTGGGAAGGTCGAGCGGCGTCTGTTCTTGCACAAGCTGTATTTTATACGTTTTTAATTTAAGATCTCGACGTAAAATGACCCAGGTCGTTCCTTAGGTCAGTCCGAGTTGCGCCGAATCGACTCTATACTATCCAATAATGAATGCTGGGTCTCAAGATGGGCAATGGTATTAAGTTACACTCAGTAGGCCGAGTATATTGACCATAAATTGAGCGAAGCGCGCGAAACACATTCTTTACAGAACGTGAATTTTCGTAATAAAGTTGAACGATTTGTAAACGTTGTTGAAGTCGTTCGGTTAATTTGTCGTTGAGTTATGATGTCAGCAATTTCGAAAAATGTCGTTTCGAGAAAAACGCGTTTAATGTTTCACTTATATATCTTTGCACCTCCGAGTGATCGCTCTTTAGAAGGCTGCCATCCAAAAGCTATTCAAGAGACGACCTTGCCGATTTCACAGGATATTTTTGGAAATATAAACTATCGGAAAAGCAAATACAAAAAAAAAATTTTAAGTATCACACTGGTATAGCCCCTTAACACAACTTACAGGTAATATGTCAAAAAAAGCTATTGAAAAAAGTTCCTCTACTTAGATCACCCGTTATATAAAATTATTTCATATTATTGATTAAAATACTTATGCAAAGATTTTAAGATTTCTTTCTGCTTTTAATAAAATTATTTTCCCATTAAAAATCGCCAACTCGTCACGTTCTCTCTCCTTTGGTTTACTGGGTTACTCACAACGCTTCGAATAGCCGCGACGTGCCAATGATTAAATTGCTTTACACCTATTTAAGTGTCGTATAAATGCATAACACAGTTTTTTCATACCCATGAAGAGCAACATGTCGTAAGAGCTTCTCTCTCTCCTAAATATATTAGCATATGCTTTTTATCAATCCCTTGCCAAGTAGTGATACACTTCAGCGGCGTTATTACGGAACCTTATTTAAATTCGAGCTATATTTTTCAAGCAGACTTTAAAGAAGAGTTCTTGTATCTACTATTCCTTAACACCAAATGGCGATCAATAGGTTCTTAGCTAAACTTAATCTAGAAATAATTTATGTGAATATCTTGACAGTAAAATGTCAAAAAACTTCAAAGTAAGCAAGAGCAACAACGGGGGTGTTGATTGTTAGCATTATAGAAGATATTAATTATGATTTAAGGATATTAAGTTCTGAGTGTAGTACGGGTAGTAGTCTAACAAGTTTTAAGGCTGAAGCTGACCTACCAGGCTTAAACGACTATAAAACTGTTCTCGCAGAGTGTGCGATTTAATCCATCTACTTAAAAAATAAACAAGAAACTACGTTCACTATATACTACCACTGTACTAGATTGCTGCGAAGTGTGCTCTAAGGTTCAGAGAAAGTGGGTATATGAAAGAAATTATCTTTTCCTTCAACTGCATTCATGAAAACTTGGATCACTGCATCGCAGAGGCCACTCGTGACAGCATTTGCTCTGCTAAAATACCGACGAGGGATATATCGATGGGGAAAAGTCATTAGAGAATAGACGTAGTGAGGCTTTTCATGGATGAGTCGAGGCTGGGAGACAATATTGGAGTTGGATTTTTCTGTAAAAGCTCTCCGTCAAGCTTTATGCCATGGAAGCTGTAGTATTTTTGAAGAGGAAGACCTCTACTCCGTTGGAAAGACCAGGTGGAAAAGGACTTGGCTACACTTGAAATCGCCAATTGACACCAAACAGCGAAAAGAAAGAATGACTGTCGCACTGCTTTAAACTCGGCTATAACACCGTAGGCGGTGTTTACGCCAATAAAGAAGAAGAAAAAGAAAGTAATATATGAATTACTTGCCCTTAGCAAAGTTCATTTTGCCGTAATAGAGGGAGTCCCTATAGGACATTGTCCTATAGGCTTATTGCACTAAGATTAAAAGTCTTGACGGACGCAAGTTATATGGAAGACGGTAAGATGGAAACATCCAGACACTTTCTTCCTCATTGTCCAGCATTTACAAGCCTAAGAATGAAACAAGTCGACAGTCTTATTTTCGGGGAACCGGTTTGCTCGTAGTGCTTTCTCGATTTGTAAGGGCCTTATGATCTATTATATAGGAGCTGCAGGTAACACAACGGACCGGCGTTCTAAGCTGTCTAAGTAATATTCCTGTTATGTCACTTATGCATAGACGGACGGATGGTGTTACAGTGTTCTACTCCACCTGGTCTTTAACACGGAGTGAAGGTTTCTCTCTTTCTCTGCTTCCCTCGGCAAGTACTGCGTCGAATACTTTCAGAACTGAAGGGTTTTCATCCTTTCGGACGACATGATCTAGCCAGCGTAACCGTTGCCACTTAATTTGCTGTACTATGTCAATGCCGTCGTATATCTCGTGCAGCTCATCATTCCAGCGACTGCGGTATTCTCCGCTTCCAAAGCGCAAAAGACCATAAATCTTCTACAGAACTTTTCACTCGAAAACTCTTAACGCCGACTCATCAGGTGTTATCATCATCCATACCTCTGCACCATATAGCAGGACGGAGATGATGAGCGACTTGTAGAGTTATATTGCGCTGGATTTCGAGGCTTACTTCACCTCCTAGAAATCTTCTATGAATCTTGGATGCCTTCTCGCCTTAGAAACAATCAGGGAAGCATTAATAACCCCATTTTCTTTAAATATTTTCGCAGCAAAAAAATCACTTGATCTACTTTCTCCAATTACGCGCCTTTGAATGCTTCAGAACACTCCAACACTTCAGCGCAAGCTAACCTCACTTAAATGGGTTAACTGCAGCAATTTATAAATGCCACGGGCGTGTTGCATGAATTAGCAAACACCTCATCTTGACAACGGAATATTCGAACGCGCATTTGCATCCATATGACGTAATGAAAAGCGCGCCTGACAAAGAGAAGCGCCGCTTAGACACCTCAGCGACTGTCGGCCGTTGGCAAAGCTGAGCTAAAGACAACAAATGCATGGCATAAATTATAATGCAAACGATATGGTTACTCTATTTCATTTGATTGGTGCAAATCTGCAGCAACAACAACAAACAAAGCCAAACAGCAACAACACACGCAACGACAATTAGTTATTACAACAACAACTGGAACGGTAACAATGCAATTAAAAGGCATTGAATATAAATACCACAATCACCCGTTAGCATTCTGAGTGGCATGCAACCAACCAACCAACCAACCGCATGCATTCATTTGCCACATGAAAAATGCAAAAGGAAAATCGTTTACAGAAGCGTGTTGCACAGTCTTCCAGCGCGCAGCGCCGCACGCCCACGCCACCGAAGTGGAAGGAAAAAGGCAGCAAGGCAATGCAACAACAATGTTTGGTGGCAGGCAAGGGCGCGTTGTGGGTGCCAGAGGGCGGACCGGTGTTGAAGACGTTGTGGATGATGGCGTGGAAGCTTGTGGCAATGGCATAGTTGCATCATGAATTTGAATGAGTGAGCGTCGATAGATGAGCACGCGCGCGTATGCACGTGTATGAGTGTGAGTGTGACTATGTAATTGGAAGTGTGAGTGTCTCGTAATGAACACCGCACGCCCTGTAAATATTTGCGCTCCGCACACTCATATCAAATATGCAAATTCAATGTAGCCATCAGCGCGCACTCACCCCCTTCACACATACACCCACATACAGGCGCCTAGTGGCAGGCAACATTGACACAAAGCGTCAGCAGCCTTTACAACACACACACACACACACATGAACAAGTGTCATTCAAACGCTGCTGTTGGCGTGGCTGTGCATGTGCTGGTTGTTGTTATTGCAGTTGTTGTAGTCCCATTGACGCCGTCGCCGTTGAATTGCAAATGCGCCAATTGTAAACTGTGGCAGCGTCACATCTTTGCGCGTCCAAAGTGCTGCCATTCTGCAATATTTTCACTGAAGTTGCTAACCATCAAAGCTAACGGGTTCTACCAGCACATCAGTGTGTGTGGTAGTGTGTGTGTGCGAGTTAAGGCATCGCCCATGCATAGATGCTTTTGAAAGCAGCTCATGATGCGCGTTGAAAATTCTATTACACCAGCTTGTAGTGTTGCTGGCGACGTTTTCGGGAGGATTGGGAGGAAGAAGCTTGTAGCATTCAGATACATTATTAGCATAACATATTTTTGGGGATTTACGCAAGCGTGTTGATTGTTAAAAATATTTTTGAGATATGAAAATTGTTATGCGATTGAAAAACTTATTGTTTATGAGCTTCACCAGAAGCATAAGCCCTTAAAGTGATTAGACGTTCTTAGAAATATTTTGGAGCTTCTCGATCTAGTGTTATTGTAGCGGGTACCTAACTAAATTGTCTTCGACGTCATCCCGCGGAATGTCCAAGAAACATGCTGTTTCGACGGAGTCGAGCCAAAGGGAGAGGAGTGTCAGATAAGTGAGGTTGGTGGGACATGCAAAGCGGTGGCCAGTGTCATACGGAGACTCATTGCACGTAGGGGGTCTGGGGTCTATTCTATATAAGTAGGAGTTTAATCTGCTACAGTTTCCAGGAGGAAGCTGCTCAAGGGTCACTCTCGTTCCTCGCTTCAACTCGAGCTCTTAGTCTGCCATAGGTGCTGGTTTGACTCCAAGTTCGCCCTTCACTGAAAGCGAGTCGGTGATGGTTTTAATAATGGCTCCACTCTCAATGGCAGTCAGTGCTTGTCGGAAATTAGTTGCGTCCGAAGTCTGGTCTACGTAGTTTTTCTGATGTCGTCGAAATAGTTGAGGAGTGACCTCTTGATTTTTCTAGGAGGCGGTTCCGCTCCAAGCAGGTGACTGCAAGGAACAAGAACTGCTTGGAGAATAATTATAACTTCAATTTCAGGCATCAAATAGTCGGCTATCATGACGCGATAATGGTCACCATTGACGGTTACGCTCTCACTGACATCATTTTTGAAGAAATATGGACTGATGACTTCACCGGCCCACAAAGCACACCAAACTGTTGTTTTTTCTGGATGAAATAGTGGCTTTTGTATCTCTTCATGTTGGTCTTCGTTCGAAATGCGGCACTTTTGATTGTTTAAAAATCCATTGAGTCAGAAATGGGTATCATCACTGAACAAAGTTTGGCTCGAGAACGGCGGATCTTCTTGGTATTTTTCAAAACCAAGACGCGATGTCGCTTGGGATGGTCGAGCGGTTTTAGGCTTCTTGCACGAGCTGTATTTTGTACGCTTTCAATTTAAGATTTTTTTGGGTATACTCTCACGACTCACGCGTGATCTGTCAAAAAAAGCCATTGAATACTTGGATCACCCGTTATAAGACGTCAAACTCTCCTTCATCTTAACGTGACTCTTTTAAGGCTTTACTACTAGATGCTATTATATTATATATTCTCAAAGTTGAACTGTCTATTCAAAGATTAGCTAAGATTAGCTTAAAAGCACCTCTCCTCAAATCCCTCCCTAAAACAACTCGATACCAATATCATCAATGTTAGGTTTATTCTTATTTCCTTTCAAAGGGTCTAAAATTTAATTTAAATATAAACTTTCTACACTTATTTCAAACTATTTATATGTTTGCGTATGACTTTTATCATCGCTTCTGCCTGTGGATTTGACGAGTCGCGCAGTAAACCGATCACATCGGTTACGCCATTCGGTGGACAACCCTTGTCAGCTTTCGAAGCCAAAGCATAGAGTACACCAGCACAAGCGCCACGTTTACCTTCCCAATTTTCTGGGCTTGGATCGAGTCTATTGATGAGAGTAATTCAATAATTTAAAAATAGGAATTTCACCCATATTTCTAGTAGAACTTACTTTTCCAGCATATCGAAAGCCTTGGCGGCCACCCAGAATTCCTCACATTTGTAGCACTCATTTGCAATAAGTTGTAGTAGTAAGAATGCTTCAGAGTTCGTGTCGCGTGTGATGAAAACATTCCAAGCCTGTAAAGGAAAAAATCGCATTGAGTTCATTCAAGCTTGTGGCTAAAGAGGTTCACAAAGACTAGATTTCAGATGGTAGAGGGTTTGCTATAAACTCCGAGGAGTAATTCGTTGAATTGGACCATCCTAAAAAACAGCTCTGTCAAGCTCTTCGTCTTTTGACGACGACGAAATATGAAACCCTTCGACAACAAAAGACTACAGAGTAATTTCCTTTACAAATTTCATTCATACACATAAGTCCGTCCGTCCGGTAATATCGATAATGTAATTATCCTCTTTAAATATTTTCCTATTTCGTATTCTGCCATAGAGAGCAACTCAGAGAGCAACTCAGCGTAAGATCTCTAAGTTTAACTTCTTGCAGCTGCCTATGCTCGGTTGAACCAATCCGTCCGATAGCTTAGAGCAGGTCTTACGGAAGTTTACGAAACTCAAAAATAAACATGAAAACTCACCAACTCCGGGCGTCCGGCGTGTATATGGCATTTCGCTATGATCATGCAGTAAGTGTGTTGGTTCTTTATGTCCATATCCGTTATTTGCATGAGCAACTCTTCCGCCTCCTTGTAGTAGCCCGTGGCACATTTCGCTTGAGCATAATTGTAGTTGAAGGTATCGTCGTTGACAAAATAACTTCTTATAGAATTCATATAAACCAAGACCTCTTCGAATTGCGAGTAGAGAAAGAAAGCCGAAGCCATGCTCTGTCGACCGGGTATGGTGTCGCATTCAGTAGCTGAGCTACCAACCAAATGTAGATTCTGCTGAGCGGT
Organism: Bactrocera tryoni; assembly: GCF_016617805.1. NCBI lineage: Eukaryota > Metazoa > Arthropoda > Insecta > Diptera > Tephritidae > Bactrocera > Bactrocera tryoni. Next base: position 9,211,511 of record NC_052502.1, on the reverse strand, counting down.
TTTTATATGCTCTTTCTATAGGAAAAGTTAATGAGTTGATACTAGCCAGCTAGCAGATTTTAATTTTCGCTATCGATAAAAGCCTCACCGAACCGATCTGTTGACCGAGCGCCGCATGCACAACCCCCTTCAAAATGTATTCATGCGGCACAGTCGGCTGGAGTTCCTTGATCAATGCGTGGGCCTCTTGCACATTGCCGCTCTTTAGATGATAGATAGCCAAGTTGAGACGCGCCTCTGGCACGATATTTAGGAGAGTCGGGAATGTTTGCATGGCACCCTCGCCATTGCGGAACACAACCAAGTTGTGTCGTATTAGATCGGCACCGAAAGTGCCATTGTCTGCGATATTTTGTATCTCTTGCTCGGCTACGCGCCCATTAAATAGACGGAAGCGATTGCAGGCCTTCAGATTGGTTGCTATGGTGCTGTCTTTATGCTTCGCCAAGTAAACATCCAACACTTCCTGCGACATATCATAGTAGTCCAGTTTGTAGAAACAAAGCGCCAGATAAACATTGATAGCCAGGTAGTCTCTGCAAGTAAACAAGAACCCCGTGAATATCGCTGAAACCGTTTGGCCGCAGATCAACATACTTGTTATCCAACAACAAACGCTTGTAAATATCAATTGCGTCTTGATAGTGGGCGCGCAAGTAGTGCATCGAGGCGAGACTTAGCTGATCCTCGACATCTTCCTGCAAGGAATCCTGCAACTGTGTCACCTGCGTCTCGTTACCAAACTTATGTGCCAAGTGAAAGAGCAGACGCAGCTTCAACGGCGTGTTCGGTGTCTGTTCCATTAGTCGGTGTGCTTCCTCATACATGCCGAGGTAGAACATACAAACGGCGACATTATGGGTTATGTCTTCGGTAGCAGGTTCCGCATCACGTATGCTTTTGTATTGTTGCAAGGCCTGCTGATAGTCGCCTAAGTGGAAGCTGCAGAACGCAATCCACTGTTCCTTGATCAAATGCTGCTCTTCGTCTTCATCTTCGCTGGAAAACTTGAGGAGGAAGTAGAATCAGTAGAAATATTATAACTTTTAAAACAAAAAATATTTGGTGATGCCTATTTTAAAGACAGCCCATATAATCCAGATTGCAACCTCCAACAGAAAACTAGTAATTTTTATGAACAAATTGTAGGTCCCAAAAGCAAGTGTATGTAAGAAGCTCAATATGAAAGCAGAACTGGTTTCAGGCTGAGTCAACAGATTCATAAAAATGTCGCATGTTTCTTCAATACATTCTATATTTCCTCCAGTGTTTCTTATCGACAATGCAAAATTAAAGCTATTTGCTTAGTCTCTTGCCCTCGCTAGGAATATGGGAACATCGCTGTTCGGTCTTATCTAAGAAAACTAATAGAACTAACCTATCCAAACTCAAACTTCGAACACCTTAATCACTTTGGAAACCAACCTTTCTCTGGAACAGCCTTATTATAATCGTTGGCAATGGCACTATCGAATGCATAATTTTACTGGACGTACCATAGGAGTATCCCGATGACAATACAGCATACAAGATTGGACGAGTATGTTCTATTCTAGCCTTATACAAAGTGTACCAGTTAAAAACCCCTCAACAACACTGAATCACTTGCTGAAGAAACCTTATAACGAGTTTTTCAATGGGAGTACACAAAATGAAATCGATAGGGACAAGAAACGACGCCATATATTTTCCCGCTATTTTGACATTTCGCTTTAGTAAGGTTTGCCATTTTATCACGAAAACATATACGATCCAACAACGAGTCGAAATTATCAAAATTTACTACCGAAATTCGGAGTCAGTGGTCTCAACTTTAAGAGCGCTACGTCCAATTTCTGACCGTCGAAAACGTCCTGCCAGATCAACAATTGAGCGTCTAGTGGAAAATTTTTAAACCACAGGTACAGTACCAAATATTCCTTTGCCAGTGAGACAAAGAAGTGCCCGTAGTGTCGAGAATATTGCTATCGCTAGCGTATCAATTGAGGAAGACCCAAATCAGACTCTCACACGTCGTCCTCAAGCGTTGGGCATCTCTATGACGTCGTGTGGCGAATTTTGAGAAAATATCTCGGCCTACATTCTTAGAAGATCAAATTGAAAGAAGAATTAAAGCCGCTTGACCACCAGAATCGTCGTATGTTCGTGAATTGGGCTGAGCAACAACTTGAAAATTACCCGGATTTTCATCAAAAAATCATCTTCAGCGATGAGGCTCATTTCCGCCTGAATGACTTCGTTAATAAACAAAATATACGTTATTAGTCAGGCAGCAATCCACACGTACTCGATGAGTCTTCATTGCATTCCGGAAAAATTACGGTTTGGTGCTGTTAATAAGCCGGCGGCGTCATTGGACCGTACTTCTTTCGTGATGATCAAGGCCGGCACGTTACTGTGAACGGGAATCGCTACCGCTCAATGCTAACCGAATATTTTTGGCCCAAATTGGATGATATGGACTTGGACATTATGTGGTTTCAACAGGACGGCGCCCAAAGCCACACAGCGAATGTCAAAATGGATTTATTGAAAACCAAGTTTGGTGAACGTGTTATCTCACGAAGTGAGCCAGTCAATTGGTGCCGTTAGACTATTTCCTTTGTGGCTATGTCAAATCTTTGGTCTTACCAACACGATAACCAAGATTAATGAACTTCGTAGGAATATCGAACGTGAAATTGCAGCAGTATCGGCTGCTTTATGCTTGAAAACCGTCGAAAATTGCGTTCAGAAACTGGGCTTCAGCAAGCGTGACCGTGGTGGCCATGCAAAAGAAATCGAGTTCCATACATAATGACATCGAATGTACTTTCATATGAATAAAGAACTTCATTGATATCCTTAACCCATTCGATATTTTTGGTTTATAATGAAAAAACTCTAAGCTTATGATAAGAATTTTTTAGTTCTCAAAGAATATATGTTCGCTTGTAATGTGTACCTCGAGAAAAACTCTAGCACCAGTGTAATCGCGCTTGAGTATGAAATCCTCCAGTGAATTGGGTAGGCGTTTGACAAGTGTGGCACTAACTGCCTGCCGTGAGTTTGCCGAATCCGTTTTACCTCTGGATAAAATCTGTTTTTAAAGGAGAAGTAATAATTCTTTATTTCCAATTGAATATATATTATTTTTTAACTGACCATATTATTTTTAAATCTTTTTTTTAACTTTAAAAATTATTTTTACGGATTTTCACTAACCGCCGAAACAAAAATGAATTTTGTTATCATTCCTTGCCTTGTTTTGGTTAACGGTTGCTAAGTAACGAGCCAACTGCTAGGGTGGTCAAAGTGCCAAAAATAGGCTTGTCTACAGGCGTGTGTAAACTCACCCTTATTATTCATAATTATTATTTCTTTACAGTCCTATAAGAATGTACCAAATAACCTTTTTTTTATTTTTTTTTTATCTTTTCATACCAGAATTTATTTTCCACAGCACTCGACCGCCTAAGTGCCCATTTGACATTTGCAGCAGTGAAATCAAATGTCACTGCAAGGTGAGGAGATTAATCTTCAACTGCGGACGGTAGCGAAAAGTCACTTATAAATCAACGCAACAATAATTTATCAGATATAAGTGGTTACACAAACAAACACTCGTGCTTGCCTGTGCGCTCTCGCGCAGGTTCATGTGTTAAGGTTATGCTAACATATTTCTCTAAAGTGTGGCAAAGTGGAAAGCGCTGTAAGTGGCAAGCTCAAAATAGTTGTTGCATATAATTTATTGCACAGTGTAAATATTTATGGTATTAACTATTATTAATAACAAAATTTGTTTTAAAATGGAGAAAACGTGTTCAAAAGAAATCACAAAATTTCTCCATGGAAGCCACCTTTGATAAATAAAAAGCAACTGCTATAGAAGCACAAGGTAGAAGAAAGAGTGAGCAAAGCTAGAAATATTGTATATGCTGTAGGCAGATGCTCGGCACAACCCCTCTCCCTCTCTCATGCACTAGTGCTACTCAGCTAATGTAAGATCAATTCTGCTCTACACTTCAGTAGTATGGTGGACAGGCCTACAGAAATCCATCTACCCGAAGCCAATGGAAAGGGTTCAAAGGCCCGCTGTGCTGTGCATAACAAGAGCTTTAAAGACTGATTCTAAACATGCACCTATAGATCTCTTCGCTGAAAACAGCGCAGCAAAATCAACGGGACGGTCAGGAGAATTTACATATAGAATCTCGGTAGGTAATGACGGTTGGACAAACACTGACTATATAATCCGACTTTCCAACTAGGAATGAAGGTTCAAAGTAAACATAGATAAAGACGGCTGGCGTGAAATTAAGTTAGCTACGCGCAACACTCTAAAAATCTATGCGGATGGCTCGAAAATGGACGATGGAGTTGGTGCGGGAATACACTTTCCAGAGTTAGGCACAAGGCAACCTTTCAAGTTGCCGGACAACTGCAGTTGATTTCAAGCTGAAGTCTTTGCTATTGCGAAATCCGCAGAGCTTGCCTCTAATGTACCTGCAGGAAACTCCAGAGTCAACATCTACGCAGCCAAACAGCAATCAAGTCAATAACCTCGTATCGCATATCGGCCAGAAGTATCTTGGAAAGCAGGAAGGCAGTGGAAAGTGTTACCAGAAGCAAGCAAGTTCACTTCTACTAGGTGCCAGACCACAAAGGCAACGAGGGAAATGATATAGTGGACGAGATTGCCAAAAATGGTGTACGACTAACATCCAAAAACTTGATAAACATTGGGAAACCCATGCATTGTTTATACGACGATCTCGATAGAAGCAAGCAAAACCCGATGGAATGAGATACCAGGGTGCTAAACTGCAAAAGCCACGTGCAAAACCGTAGATCAGAGGTACACAAAATTCCTATTGGCTCCCGATAGAAGAGACTGTAAGAACATGAAGACAATACACTGTCTTGCGGCGAAACATGCTTGCAGGATGGGACTGACAGAACGAGAAGACTGCAGAAAATGTATAGATTAGGGAACAATAGTGCATTCCTTGGGCACTTGTTCCGTATTGATAAGACTACACTGCAAGCATCTGGGGTCCCCACGGTATGATACACTGGAGGAGGAATCGATCGTGAGGCCGCAGAGTCTGTTAAAATTCGCGTCAAGCGCAATCCGAAAGGCTGACTACTCTTCTTGGACCCAACAACGCAGCTGCATCTTGTCTCGCAAAGAACCAAGCTGGTATATGCGTGGCTTATTGGCCGATAGGATAACCTAACCCAAGCTATAGACAGAAAAATTAAATAAAAACATTTTTGATACAAATTAATAACTTTTGTATCCCTCAAATCGATTACTAATTACATATTCAATGATTTTGAAAGCCAAATAAAGTGTTTGAAATATTCAGAATGCTTGTATTCGAAGTGGTCTAAATCGAATACGTAAAAGTGATTCGAAAATTTGGTCAAAATAAGTCTACAAAAGAATATATGGAAAAACGGGTTTCGAATTAGAAGTAACAAACCTCGCATAATGACTTTATAGTGAGTTCCTTTAGCACTATAGTATTTCCATCTAAAAAGTACAATCGGAGAAAGTATTCTGGCAACCTTGTATAACTTGTTGGCGCACATTTTTGGAACCTTTTACCTATGAAATAAACGTTTAACTTTTACTTACTAACCGAATCACCCCACAGTGCTCTAAATGGCAACTAAAACCCTTGTATCATCTACTCAATGGAGGCAAGCTTTGCAGTCAAGGACTCTAATGCAACCACTTGCATTTTCCAGCAAACTACAACCGGCTACTATTTAGCACATAAACAGAAGCGCTGGAATGGACCGGCAAGCGACCGACCGTCCGCACGAACGCAAGTGCGAGCCGTGCGAAACCACAACGCAAAGGGTATGTATGCGTGTGCGGCCAGCCGCAAGCGGAGGAGCCAAAGTGCAAGGATTAAGAATGCAAACTTTAAGTAGATATATGTGCGAGTGAGTGTGAGAGGATGTGTGTGTGTGAATGTACGCGTGTGATAAATGGCTGGCTGGTAGCCCTTCATTATGTGACGCGGCCACAACTGCAACAAAGCTGCAGTGCAACGGCTGACGGCTCTTCGACTTGAACAGCAGCGACGCAAACATAAAAACTAATGCTGAGCTGCCGTTGCTGCACTGAAGCTGGATGCTAGCTGCTGGCTGCTGGCTGGCGATGTGCACTTTGCATTCATGCTTTATGCAAAATTGCGCAAATTATGCAAAAGCGCGTGGCACAGTATCGGCAACTGACGCCGCTCACTTCGCACGCACACGCACACACTCATACATTCCGCTCACGCGTGGTACTGCAGCAGAAGGAAAAAGTGACGCTAGAGATGACTTTTGCTACGCCGCCTTGCTGACGTAAAGTGCCGTCGCGCTGATTGCTGGCATCAACTTTCAAATTCCATTCAATGCCGCAAGCTATATGCGACACATGCCACAGCTGGGCATGCAACGTAAGGGATGTCAAAGCGTAGAGCGTATTGCTGACTGCATGGAGTTGGAGTCAAGTGCGAACGAGCTGAGCTGAGCCGGCGTAGCCATCACTGTCATTACCGTCGTTAACGCCAATGCGATAATGAGGACATTTAAGCGTTGCACAATCGCCGGCGGCAGACAAAGACAACAAAAGCAGCAAAAATACGACAAACAATGACAGCGATAGCTAAAGCAACAGCAAAAGCAGCGGCGAACGGTCACTTTCTTTGAAAGTAAAGTGAAATGCTGACACTCAGTCATGATATTCTGACATCATTCGACAGCGCGCTGCGATTTGTGCCTCAGCAAGTTGTGGAGTGAGGGTGGAGGAAATTACTTCAAATTAAATATGTATGTATAATTAATTTTCTAATACCTGGTCATTAACCGGCTTAAGCTTTAACCTATAAATCCATTCCATTTACTTTCTTCTCGGAAGGAGCCACTATTAAACTATGAGGTGTTGAGAAAATGAACAGAGAGGGTCTTTGGAGTAAAAGTGGTAGTACGAAGTTTGTTCAAAAAGTATCGCGCAGTTTGTGTTTCTTCATAAAGTGTTTATTTATTCAAGAATATCAGTTTTGTCCCCTTCAAAGTAATTGAATTGCCGGTTCTGTCAGCGTATTGTTCAATGCTCAAAGACCTAAAAAAGTCATTTTTCGTGATCTTGATTGGTTCCTTCTTTGACGCGGTTTTTATCTCCTCAATGGCGTGCCATATCGTTGGTTTTGGGAATTAAAAGTCACAGAGGTTCAGGTCCGGGGAAAACGGTGGCTGCGGCATCATTAATGTGTTGTTTTTCGCCAAATATTTGCGCCCACGGAACGATGCGTAAGTAGGGGCCTTATCATGGTGCAAAAACCAATTTTTGTTTTTCGACATATCCAAGTGTTTCTGAAGGATTGATTCACCTAAATTGCGCGTAGCCTTCAGGTGACATTCTTTATTCACTGTACATGAAGCACGACCGCCCTGCAATAGAAGAAAACTGACGCGCTTTTTCGGTATTGGCTCATACAGCAGTTTCCATTAGTATGATTGAGCTTTGGTTTACACATCATAACCATAAAGTTATGATTCGTCACCAGTTATGACCCTCTATAACAGATCTGGGTCGTCGCGGCCTGAGTCCAACATTTCCTGAAAAATGCCAACGCGACGCTATTTTTGGTCGAAGGCGAAAGGATCGGCGCATGGTTCAATATTCTTTTGCGATTTTAAATGTAGATATCAGGATTGAACATAGACTCGGAGCATTTCAAATAGTGCTATGCTACAACGCCGGGAAAATACGCTACTGAAGTCACGCTCGATCACACCATGATCTATGTGTGAGCAAAATCAATTGTAATTGAACAATTGAAAGAGCTGCTATCGAATAACAAAGTTAGAAACCAAAGTAATTACGAATTCTTATAAACCCGGTGTTGCGTTCGTGAACTTACTAAGGATTTTAAGACAAGATGACTTTTTTTATGATAAAAGAAAGAAAATTACATGGTGTTTCCATCATCGGCGCTAAAGAACTGAAAAATGATAGATCTCAGGTTCTTACAGAATTGGAACTTAAGTCCCAGTTTTCAATTCACAAAAAGTGGAATTCGTCGTACTTCGTCAACTATCGTGGATTCGAACATTTACGTTTTGCATACTCGGTTCCATTGACAATTTCGTGACTAGGAACAAAGTTAGTGCCGTTTTGAATGATATAAATAAATTTAGGCTTAAACTTATGCCCTTCCCTCTCTCACAACGAATCACATGGTCCCAGCACAGTGATAAATTCCAGTATCCTGCTGGGAGCTATTGAGGCGATGTAATCCCTGTTCGGACTCATGGGACTGTGGTGTAGTCTAGAATCTTCTGCGCGGGAGCCCGCATGATAATAAACGAGATTACAGGCACTGTGAATCATTATAGTTTTTGCTTTAATGTGATGTTAAGGACATTACAAAGTAATGGTAGTCAGCTTTGAAACCGTGCATAGTATCAGCCAAGTGAGAAATAAAGCCTCGGCGACGATATCAGCAAATTACCCATTTTTTCATCTTGGACGACCTGACATATAGTAAAGAACCGTTGAGAATCATAACATCCGATAGGGTATTAAATAGCCAGTAGGAGAACAATTTCGAAGAAAAAGTTCGAATAGCAATTACCCGTCTGAAGAACAACAAAGCGGCGGGGCCGATGGATTGCCGACCGAAATATTCAAATACGGTCGGACGAGAACTCTATGATTGGAATTTAAGTGTGCTGTTCCAAGTCCACAAAATGGGAGAACCCACAAACTGCGCCAACTACCGTGGGATAGCCTCCTCAACATCGCATATAAGGTTCTATCGAGCGTATTGTATGAAAGATTAAAACCCACTGTCAACAAACTTATTGGACCTTATCAATGCGGCTTTAGACCTGGAAAATCAACAACCGACCAGATATTCACCATAAGCCAAATCTTGGAAAGATCCGTGAAAAGAGGATCGGCATTTACCACCTCTTCGTCGATTTTGAAGTTGCTTTTGACAGCTCGAAACTGCCGTGATGACTGAATTTGGTATCCCCGCAAAACTAATACACCTGTCTAAACTGACGTTGAGCAAGACTAAAAGCTCCGTCAGAATCGAGAAGGACCACTCCGAGCCGTTCGATCAGACAAGGCGACTCCTTATCGTGCGACCTCTTTAATCTAGTCCTGGAAAAAATTATTCGAACTGCAGAACTAAATAGAGAAGATACCTATCTTATATAAAAGTGTACATTTGCTGGCGTACGCAGTGATATTGATATCATTGGGCTCAACAACCGCGCCGTTAGTTCTGCTTTCTCCAGACTGGATAAGAAAGTTAAGAAAATGGGTTTGGTAGTTAACGAGAAATATCTCCTATCTTCAAACAAGCAGTCGTCTCACTCGCGACTTGGCTTGGTCTATCGTGGAACCAGCATTAACACCAACAACAACGTCAACCTCGAAATCCAACGCAGAATAACTCTTGTCAACAGCTGCTACTTCTCAGTGCGACGCAATTGAGAAATAAAGTCCTTTCCCGGCGAACAAAGATCAAACTCTACAGATCACTCATCATGCCCGCCCTACTATATGGTTCAGAGACATAGATCATGTCAACATCTGATGAGTCGGCGTTACGAGTTTTAGAGAGAAAGGTTCTGCGGAAGATTTATGATCCTTTGCGTATTGGCCGCGGCGAATATCGCAGTCGGTGGAACGATGTGCTGTACGACATATACGACAACAATGACATAGTTCAGCGAATAAAAAGACAGCGGCTACGCTGGCTAGGTCATGTCGTCCGAATGGATGAACAAACTCCAGCAATGAGAGTATTCGACACAGTACCCGCCGGTGAAAGCTGAGAAAGACATCCACTCCGTTGAAGAGACCAAGTGCAGAAGGACCTGGCTATACTTGGAATCCCCAAGTGGCGCTACCTCGCGAAAAGAAGACACGACTGGCGAGCTGTTGTTAACTCGGCTATAACCGCGAAGGTGATTTCTACGCCAGTAAAGAAGAAGAAGATGAATAAGAAGTCATCAAAAGCTACGAATGAAAATTTAAGCACAAGAAAAAGTAGCAAGATGGCAAAAGTACTGGGTCCACAAATTAATTAGATTAGTTCGAGTACGTCCCCATGTCTGACCGAAATATACCAAAAACCTATAAAGGCTCGCGAAGCACGAATTGTTCCGAATATTTTTTGTCTGGATGGAAACATGCATCTTGCCAAGGGTAATTAGCCGCTTGACTTCTTCCGAACTCTAACAATAATCACATGAAGGTTTAACTAGATTTATGCGTCCTTTTTTCTCAATAACATTTTTTTCTTAACTTCCAATTTCTCTCATATACGCATCGAAACAGCACACTTTCAACTTACAGACTAACTTTCTTGATGTATGACCTGCTCTTCTCGGAAATATATGTACATCAACAACTTTATATGTTTATATGTATGTACATATACATACATATAATCACATCCCCTGCAATAATTTTTTTATGAGATGCTAAGAAAATGTGTAAACTTAGCATATTTTATTAGCTGCACTCTGTTCGCATAATCCCAAAGCGTTTGTGTTGCACCGCCTAAGCCGAAGCAAAATGAAACGGAAGTGATGTGAACATTGTGGCAGCTAAGCGAGTCAAGCGCCATGGTGAGTCAGTATATTATCTGCTTAACAGTCGCCACATACACACCACCGCACTCGCCTCCAAAGGCAAACAAGCAACGCGACACACATATGAACCCAAACAGGCTTGCGAAGCAAGTAAACGCAATTGAATCAAGATTTCGTCCTTTGTTGAGGAGCAGAAAGTTTAGCTGAGCAGGATGCCGCTGTGGCACATAATGCACATGTTGCATGCCTCATGCATCAGATTTAAGGCAGTCAACAAGCGACTGCCACGACAAAGTGCCTTTAAATATTTACACATATGGATGTATGTGGTTGTTGTTTGTTACTTGTAGAGAAGACCGCGTAAGAAAAGTATCGCTTATGATTTGAAGAAAGTCTTGAATATTTATCATCAATTGGAAAGAAGGGTTTTATGGCAAAATGCAGTGATAATATAATTTCAAATCCAAACGAAAATATTATATTTTTATCCGTTTTGTAAAGTCCTACCATCCTTCCTCTTAAAACTCAAGCTTTCTTCCTCCCTTGAAACGCCAACTCACTTTCCTCTTGAAGCTTGCTTTTTTCGTATTCACCGCAGATCGATATTAATCGCCTAAAGGCAAGTGAGAACATATCGCCCTCTCGAAGAACAAGAATTACACAGTCTCACAGTCCTATTATACGGCGCAGACGATGACGAACCGGGATGAAAAAGCAGTTGGAGCTTTCGTTGGAACTTCTCTTCGCAAGATCTTTGGATCTATCCACTTGATCGATAAATATCGAAGAAGATGAAAGCACGAACTGTATGAGCTCTACGGCGACATGGTTATAATTAGCGCATAAAAATTCAACGAATACGCTGGTTAGGCCATATTGTTCGCATGGAAGATGATGTTCCACCGGAAAGCTTCTTCGATTCGAAATCCATGGGTAGATAAGAGAAGCAAGGACGCCCACGCATCCATTGAAAGCACCAAGTACATAGCGACCTGTCAGCGCTTGGAAAGTACAACTGGCATGACATCGCTATGGATAGAGTCAAGTGGCGAAGTTTTATGTTTTCGGCCCAAACCAACCCTCCGTTGTAACATCAAAGAAGAAGAGACTTTTTAAGCAAATCAAAACCATTTGAAAAATGGTGTGTGAATATTCCTACAGAGCAACCACAAGCATATATCCGACCACATATTCAAGTGATACAACATGTGAACGAAGTAAAAAGCAGTAAGCTAACGAAGCTGCTCTACATTAAGCTACATCTCCTCATATGTTTGCCATAATGCAACAAGCGGTAGAAATTGTAGCAAGATTTGCATAACACCCTCGTTTCCACTTAAGACTTCGGAATTTTTCAAGTTTAAAGGGCAGCAGATTGCTAATGGAGGGTATTAATCGAGAGAAAATTTTTCATGAGCCAAAGTTAATTTTTGAACTGATCTTTATAATATATGTATATTATTTCTTGGTGTTACAAACAACCGTTAGATGAACAAAGCTACTGAAGACTAATGAATATATCTCTATTTCTACACGACTACCAAACTCAGACAATATCTTTCAAACGGAAGTCTTAAGTATAGAGAAGGTCTATGAAGTGCTATTGAATAACTGCGGGAGGATACAGAAAGCAACCATATATAAGGACAGCCTGGCAGCATTGCTTGCCTTGTCGACACCAGAGATTAATTCTAACTAAATTGTCTCATCATTTAGTGGAGGAACGCTTTACACGCAGGTCAGCACAACTTGTCCATAATTGGGACAACAGAAAACTTTTCGGCAACGAAAAGGCAGACGAGTTGACACAGCTAAGAGCCTCTTTAGACTTATCTGTGGAAAAGCTCTATCTCAAACCCGACACAAATACCTGGAACCCATTAGGCAAAAAAACTTGACCGATAGGGACAGCAAACGACGTCAAATTTTTACCCGCTTTTTGACATTTCTCTTCTGTAAGGTTTGCCATAATATAATGGAAAGATATACGATCCACTAACGTGTTGAAATTATCAGAATTTACTACCGAAGTTCGGAGTTAGTGATTTCAACTTTAAGAGCGCTATGTCCAATTTATGGTCGTCATAATCGTCCCGTCAGATCAACAATTGACCATCTGTGGAAAATTTTGAATCCAAAAAAAATATATAAAAATATTGTCCCGTGCCAGTGAGATAGGCATCAATTGAGGAGGACCCAAATCAGTCTCTCACACGTCGTTATCAAGCGTTGAGCATCTCTGTGACGTCGTTGTGGTGAATTTTGCGAAAAGATCTTAGCCTACATCTTAACAAGATCAAATTGACGCAAGAACTGAAGCCGTTTGACCACCAGGAACGGTCGTATGTTCGAATTAGGCTGAGCAACAACTTCAAAATTATCCGGATTTCATCGAAAAATTATCTTCAGCAATGAGGCTCATTTTTGCCTCAATGGCTCAATGACAACCGAATATTTTTCGCCCCATGATAATGGCCTAGGCCAATATGTGGTTTCAGCAGGACGGTGCCACAAGCTACAGAGCGAATGTCACAATCAATTTATTGAAACCCAAGTTTGGTGAACGTGATATCTCACAAAATGTCCCAGTCAATTGGCTGCCTCGGTCGTGAGATTTGACGCCGTTAGACTATTTTCTGTGGGGCTCCGTCAAGTCTATGGTATATGCCAACAAGACAGCGACCATTTAAGAAATTACAGCGGTATCGGCCGATTTATGTTGAAAACCGTCGAAAATTGGGTTCAGCGTCTGGACTTCTGCATGCGTACCCGTGGTGGTTCAATAGTTCAATGCCATACATAATTTCATTGAATTTACTTTCTCTGGAATAAAGAATTTCATTGATATCCTAAACCGGTTTTGTAGCGGTGAAAACCACGTTAGTTTCATTGAGAGCCCCCATATGGTTTGAGCGCAACGATGAAACCAAATAGCGAGATTTTAAGGTCCTACGATAGTGCATCAAAATGCCGCATTCAGCGCTAATTGAGTCCAAGGTGACAACACTCTTACCCACGCACCAGCAGTATCGAAAAGAAGAAATAGAACTTAAATATTTTCTCTCGGTCTGGCTATACTTGCTAAATTTAGAATTGTTTTTAAGCTGAAAACTGTAAGATGTTCATTCTAATTTTTATTAAGGGTAGTTTTTGAGTTCATCTTAGTTAAACTGCCGTCGAAACAGAATGGATTACCTCGAGTCAATTTCTTAAAAAGTCCTTTAAAGAGCATTGATAAACAGTACTGTGCTATAAATATTTTTTCTGAGTGCGAATAAAATCACCCGTGTGACCCATTTATGTTGTACACTTAGAACAGTATTTAAGTTTTATTCAAATGCCGTTATTTTTACTCAACTCGTGCCTGAGAAGTGCTTGGCCTGTAAGTGCTCAAATATTTGTTCTCAAATATGTAAAAATCATGGGCAAGCACAGAGAACCTTTTTAAAAATTCGTTATGAACAGATTTACACTTAATCGCATGAATTAATCATTACGTCTGCGCTCATTAAATAAATAAGTGCGTAAACACATTGCAAGTAACACCTTTCACTTAGCTGCTCATGAGATTTAAATGGTTTTACTATGAGCCTACAAAAAAATGTTTCTTTTCATAGCTGTGTGTTTGTATGTATTATGTACAAAGAAAGCTCCAAGCCAGAACATTTCTTCACAGCTAAGTGCGAGCTGTCACTTTCGTAAGCAGAATTTCCATTTGAACTGACAGTTTTAGATCAGTTAATGGCGCGTCGTCAGCGAAGCATATCGTGTATATAAATTCGAAAGTGTTGCGTTTCGTGGTCTCTCATCGGAAAGATGGCATTAAGAACGGTTTTCATGGCACTCTGGCCATTTCTGCTGTGTTTTGATTATGTGATTTCAACGCATGCATTTAACGTAAGAAAACATAGACAGGCTAGGACACTGATATATCCCCCAACAGCGCCAACTCGTCTACAAGTAAGGAACTGAGAAACTGTAAACACACACAATGGAAAACGTTTTTTAACCAATAAAACCAAATAAATTTAACTAACTGCACTTTCAACTAAAAAAAACTAATACGAAAATTTAAAAATGTTATAAATATAACAAGTGAAAAATGTGAAAAAAGCTATAAAAGAGTTTAAAATTTCTACATGCACACCATTTCAACTGTGAAAACCCAGTGAGCTTTCTTTTACTAAATACCATAAATAACATTCAGCTTCCGTACTAAACAAAAAAGTAACGAAAACCTCAGACTAACAAACTGTTATAATAAAATTTATTGAGTTTGTGATCCAAATGGGTGGAAAAATAAATTCTACATACTTTTTAACGCATCACGACACTGTCGTAATTTATCAGAATAAAATAAAATACACCACTCTCATTATCGAGTGAGAGCGGGAAATAAGTGGGACATAAGTTCAGTGATTACTTTTTTTCGTGCGGGGCATAAATTTCTCTTGGCGTATTTAGATAAAACTTTCCAAGCTTTGCTTGAGAAGCATACTTTAAAACCGAAGCGAAGCTCGTATAGTTAGTGTATGCCTGGATGAACCCTTAGTTTTCTGAGCTTCCCTCGGTTTCCTCGGATAAAAAACAGCCTTTTTTCAACAATTTCTTTCTCATATAAAAAATTTAATATTTTATTCGAATTTTTTATTGTTACAAACATCTGAATTTTTTGGACAAAAATATTTGAAACCCAGCGTTGGCAGAATAACTCCTTACAGGATCATCTAAAGTGAAAAAATACGTGTTTTAGTTAAAACCTTAACCTAGAACTTGGACGGAAGAAAACGAAAACTGAAAATTGGATTTTTGGCAGACATTTTGACAAAAGTATTAAAATACTTCCTAATATTTTTTTTTGAAATAGCTGTAATCAAAAAAATCCTTCGTCCAAATATTTCAGAACTGTATCTCAAAGACCTGTGTAAAAGTTCATGAAGATCCGTGTGAGTAGTTGTCGAGAAATCTTGCAAACCAACTTCGAAAACACAGTTTCGAGAAAAACGCGATTAAAGACGGGACACTGTATCTCCGAAACTATTTATTCGGATCAACTTGAAAATTTAGGACAATATTCTAGACGTGTTGTAGAATTTAATAAAAGAATTAAAAATTTCGATTTTTTAAAACCCGTAAACCTATGTAACATATGTTTTTTTTTCATAGAAATTTTTATTTTACAATAGAACTTTTTTCACATATCATGAGGTACATATATCGTGGAGTGTATAAATAATTTTTTTCGGAATTTTTTCACGACATGAAATGGCTGGGTGAAGATGAGATGCGTTTTTCCCTGGCGGACACGTAGTTAACGTTTTTTTTAATTTTTCCCCATATTTTTTTTACATAAATTTTGTCATAACATTATCAATAAATTATGAAAAATATAGGGACGATGGCCAGGCGTTTTGTGAACATTAAAAAAAAAATTAAATCGGTTGAGTAGTTCGACCGAAATCATGTCCGCCAGTTTAAAAAAGTGTGTTTTGAGAAAAACGCGTTTAAAGTTTGAGGTGTGCACTCCGAGCGCTCCGAACGTCCAGCGGTATTATTATTTTTGGGCCTTTTTCGAAACCTTCCAATAGAAAAGTGGATTTCTACGTTAATTCTAAGGGCATAAGGGAACAGAAAATGTAAAACAAAAAAATTTAAAAAAGATTACCGTACTGACCCCTTAATATTTCGCGTTGTTTTCGTCCAACAGATTCGATAAACTATTTCGACTCAATAGAAAAATAATAGAAGTAAAAAAAATAAGTAAAAAAAAAAATATTACGAGTTTTATTTTTCTAATCAAAGTGTTTATTTATTCATGAATATCTATGTTGTCGCCAACAAAGTAATATCCGATATACCGTATATTGCACTTCTGCCAGCGTCTTCACAATCCTCAAAGCACTAAAAAAGTGATCTAGTTTGGATCCTCCTTCGATACAGTTTTTTTCTCCTCATTAGTAGCGTAACATCGTCCTTTTATGGACCTCTTCAGTTTTGGGAACAAAAAAGTCACTGGGGAATACGATGGCTGCGGCACCATTAAAGTGTTATTTTATTTTGAACAAAAAAGTCACTGGGGCCAGATCTGTGGAATACGATGACTGCGGCACCTTTAAAGTGTTATTTTTGGCTAAAATTCGCACACAAGCAAAGATCCGTTCATACGGGCGTTATCATGGTGCAAAACAATTTTTGTTCTCCACAAATCCGAGCGGTTCTATCGGCTGGCTTCACACAAACTGCGCATAACTTACAGCTAATGCTCTTTATTGAATTCAAGAGGCGTCCTCTGCAAACGTAGAAAACTTCCTTCACATTCTGCCTGACTTGGCGCGCATTTTGGATCTTGATCACATGCGACTGCTTCCATTGAGATGATTAAGCTTTGGTTCCCTTATGATTTGGACAAATCTGGGTCGGCGCGGACAGGGTCCAACCTCTCCCGAGCAATGACAACGCCGCGCTGCTTCTGGTCGAAAGTGAGAAATTTCGGTAAAAAAAAATCGAAGACGAACCAAAACGCATTCAAGCAACACAGCTGTAAAAAATTAACTAAACATTCAAAATGGCTGACCTGTTCAGAATATGAAAGGGATATGAGTGCCAACAAACCCAATAAAGCAATCGAAAATCGAGTACACGTAGTCCGCGAAAATTTTATATTTGCCCGACATTTTGAACAAACCTCGTATAAAAAAAGCAAAGTTCTCGACCACTCAATCTTAGCTTTACGGATCGGAAAAGTGAAGAAAATATCTTACCAATCCAAATCATGCAAAAACTGTTCGAAGTTAAACTTAGGCAATTTCATCGTAGTTTTCATTTCTATTCAAAAACATGCTTTTCGTAATTCTGTTGAAAGGTTTTGACAACTATTGGATTATTACTTCATATTTCGGAGATATGTATTTGAGACAATCAAGCAAGCAGCAAGTCGCGTATCCCATAGTCAAAAAGTTGAAGTTATGAAATTTGTGGATATTCTGCAAATCGAACGAAGCTAATAAATCATAACATACTTATAAAGAGTGAACCATTTCGAGGTCTCTTACTTTTTTAAAGTAAAAACACAGAAACTTCAAATTTAATGGGGAATGTTTTTTATCCTTCAAAAGAATATTATTTGGCATTTATTTTTTGAAGATTATCTCTTTCAAATATTGGCCGCGGCTACGTCTCAGATAGCCTATCCATTAAATCCAATTTTCAATGACTCGTTAGAGCATTTCGGCTGGTAACTGGCGAATGACACGCGTAATTTGTTCCTCCAAGACTTAAATCGAAGCGCGATTATCCGCATAAACTTTACACTTCACGGATCCCAACAACAAAAATTTAACAGCTTAGGAAGATCGAGAAGCTTCAGTTTTTGCACAAGCTGTATTTTGTACGCTTTCAATTTAAGATCTCGATGAAAAATGCACCAAGTCATTCGTCAGACCGAGTTGCTGAGAACGGCGCCGAATCGACTCTTTATTTTCTTCACCGTGCTCGACTTGGTCTATTCGGTCGAATATTATCCAATAATGAATGCAGGGTCTCCAGATGGGTGATGGTGTTTGAGCGTAGTACGCTCAGCAGGCTGAATATGTTGAACATAAGTTAAGCGAAACTCGTGAAACAAATTTTTTACAGAACGAGAATTTTCGTAATAAAGTTGAACCAACGTTTACGTTCAGTCGCAAGTCGTTCCATGATGAAATGCCAAACAATACTGAATAAAAATAACATGACAGCTTGACACGACTCACGCGTGATCAGTCAAAAATAGGCTATTAAAAAAGTACCTAGACTTGGATCACCTGTTACTTCCTTTATTATTTTACTTTCTTTAAAAAATTAACCTCAATTTCACTGAAATCACTTTTCATTCACTTCTAAACAAACAAACCTAACCATATTATAAGTGTAACCTCATTAAGCCTTCAGGTCGGTATTGCACCCAAATTAAGTTGATAATACATTGCACTTACAAATTACTAATAATAAGTCTAATAATCACTCAGCAAACTAAAATAAAATGCCTAATTTGTAGTAAAAATAGAATTGCTCTCGAAAATCATAAAATGCGCTCTTGCGCTCTTTAAACTAGCAAACATGCACACATGATTATTTCTGTTATACCGTTATTCTCACCATAATTACAATCTAGTTTATTGGCGGCATTGGTATACCCGTCGAGGATCTAACTTATGAATCGGTCACCTCTGGCTATGTACTCAAAGCAGAATATTTTCTGCCCGAAACGGCGGCTGAATGGCGTCCAACACAATTAAGTCCACAATCGGTAAACAGACGCAGCTTTGGGGGCGACGATGATTATCACAACAACACAATTACGCATGCGCAGAAGACCAGCGGGCGGCAAAGTGCCAGCTTCCACACTAATTGGCAGAGCAAACAGCAAACGGCAGCGGCCTATCGTTGGCTCATCTACAAAGCCATGGAAATCTTAATGAATAGGTGCGTGTGAAGCTGTTGATTTATCTCATTTATTATAAAATTTTTTGAGGTTGCTTTTTCATGCGATGTATTTATGTTTTCTTCTTCTTCTTTTCGTTTTGTCGAAGCAGAGCGGGCCTCGCGGGGCGTGAGTGTATGCTGCGGAGCATTTGTGAGCATGCGGCAATACCGTTACATTACGATAATGGCATTTTGGGAGAGATACTGCATATTATTTTGACGTAAGCGAACTTGAGAGACATTAATGGAACTAGTTTTATAAGATTTAGTTTGCTTTTATTGACATACCACAGATATTAACTTTTTATTACATCTGATCAAATTTTACCCAGACTGGTGCACAAAAAAATCGATAAAAAATTTATTAGGTTCGTACATCCTATTTTCGTTTGAAGCTTGATCGCCAAGTGTTGTTTTTTGGAAACATAAAATAGCATGGAACGAGTTTGTGTTTCGGATGGACTGATAGCTACGAAATTGGGGGAAAATGTTGCAGAACTGTTTTGGGGAGTGTACTTTAACACGGACGCAAATATTTGAAAGGCGGTGAAGGTAGTGATGTCTTCGAAAACTTGCTTCATGCGATAACATCGAAAGAGTTTAAGACACAGTGCCTAAAAATCGTCTTATATCAAAGACGATAGATCAGAGGGTCCCAACATCTCTTATGGATCGACTGAACACATTTTAGTTAA
The DNA here is from genome assembly GCF_016617805.1 of Bactrocera tryoni. NCBI lineage: Eukaryota > Metazoa > Arthropoda > Insecta > Diptera > Tephritidae > Bactrocera > Bactrocera tryoni. Next base: position 9,191,754 of record NC_052502.1, on the reverse strand, counting down.
TATTTTTGGTATCAAGCATGTCAACGGCAGACTATTTAGTATGAAAAGGCCTGCAAATTTTTTAAAAACGTCGTAAAGTAGAGGCCTCCAAAGAGATGGTTGATAACGGAGCTGAGGGCCCCACATTCAAACAACACATTATCGCTGGTGACAAGGCATGGGTTTATAAATATGAAGTCGAATCTGTCCAACGATCTATCGGAAAGCGCTTCAAAAATGAGCACAAACGGAAAAAACCAAAGTTCGCTAAAGGAATTCGCATCCGAGGCTTATAACAAGTGTATGAGACATTGAATTAAGCGTTGCACTGGCTCAGCAGCAGCTTTTTTTGAAGGCAATGATAAAAATTCGTGCGATGAAACGAAGTTTATTCTTGAATTATACTTATTTATGGGTAGACACCGCTTACGTACTTATAGCCGAGTTTACAACCACGGCCTTGGTCGTTCTTCCTCTTCGCGGTTTGGTACCAATTGGAAATGCCAAGCGAAACCAGGTCCTTCTCCACCTAGTCTTTGCAACGGTATGGAGGTCCTCCTCTTCTTCCCCCAGCGGGTCCTCGTAGAATACTCTCAGAAGCAAAATGTTTTCACCCATCCGGACGACATGACCTAGCCAGCGTAGCCGCTGTCTCTTGATTCGTTGAAGTATGTCAATGTCGTCGTATATCTCGTACAGATCATCGCATATCGTTTCATCGACTGTGGTATTCGCCATGGACAATGCGAGAAGGACCATAAATCTTCCGCAGAACCTTTCTCTTTACTTTCTTTTTTTGCCAATCCGAGTCAAATTTGATCAGACATTATAACGTTATCCTGTTTTGCTTTTCATTTTATTCAATATCTTCATTTTAATTTAAGATACTTTTTTTTTTTTAATCGTTGGTTTTAAGAGCTAATATTTTTTCATTACTGTGTATTAGTTTTCTCTCTCTCTTTTACATATATAATTTCTATTTTAATAATACTTTATTTCTTCTTTACATAGTCCTTCACGCTCACGTGATGAGCTCGGCAACCCGAATGACAAAGATTATGGACACGCGGAACACATTGGCCGAAAAGGAGGCGATTGCGCAGCCACCTACGCTGCGTGTGCCTACGCGCCAATCGAACAAATTACAACTGTTTTAGAGCTGGACGATTAAAAAACTTGAAATTCCTAAAATTTTAAAATAATTGTTTATTCTGTAAAAGCCTTTGGAAGGGGGAGGGGGTTTATTTTACAAAATCAGAGAGTTTTTTTTATTTATTAAACTCAAGATACGGCGCCGTAAACTTAGAAGGTGTCTCGGAACCTACCTTACTATATAATGGGTTTTTCCATAGGGACAGCAAGCGGCACCATATAAATTTTGCGTCAGTGGCCTCAACTTTAAGAGCGCTATGGTCGTCATAATCGTCCCGTCAGATCAATGAGTCTCTAGTGGAAAAAACAGGCACAGTACAAAATGTTCTCGTGCCAGTGCAAAGAAGTGCCCGTAGTGTCGTGAATAATACTGCCGCTAGCGGATCAATTGAGGAAGAAATCATTCTCTCAGAAGTCGTTCTCAAGCGTTGGGTATCTCTGTGACGTCGTTGTGGCAAATTTTGCGAAGAGATCTGGCCAACAACCCAATTGACGTAAGAACTGAAGCCGCTTGACCACCAGAATCGTTGTACGTTCGTGAGTTGGGCTGAGCAAGGGCTTGAAATTATCCGGATTTTCATCGAATAATCATCTTCAGCGATAAGGCTCATTTCTGGCTGAATGTCTCCGATAATAAGAAAAAAATATGCGTTATTGGTCAGGCAGCAATCCACACATACTCCATTAGTCACCATTGCATCCCGAAAAAATTACGGTTTGGTGCGGCGCCGGTTTATTGGTCGGCGGCGTCATTGGACCGTACCGTCAAGACCGGCATGTTACTGTGAATGGAAATCGCCACCGCTCAATAACAACAGAATATTTTTGGCACGAATTGAATGATATGTACTTGAACAATGTGTGGTTCTAAGAGGACGGCGCCACAAGCCACACAGCGAATGTCACAATCGATTTATTGAAAACCCATTTTGGTGAAGGTGTTATCTCACGAAATAGCCCAGAGACAATTGGCCGTCTCGGTAGTGCAATTTGACGCCATTAGGCTATTTCCTGTGAGGCTACGTCTATGGTCTATGCCAACAACCCAGCGACGATTGATAAACGAATATCGAACGGGAAATTGCAGCAGTATCAGCCGATTTATGTTTGTAAACCGTCGTGGTTCAGCGTCTGGAATTCTTTTGTAGCGCTCTTATTGAAAATCCCGATATAACTTGCAGATTCCATTACAATTGTTGGAGCTTATTTGAATAACTCAGTCACTAATTCGTTTGCAATAATAGTAATGAAGTAATGGTACGACAATTTTATCATTTTTGATTAAGACTCCGGGTAAAGAAATTCTTTTACATTCACAAAGAGACCGGTTGAAGCGGTACATACCTTAAAATCAGTATCTGGGGTCGTTAAAACAAACAATAACGTTCTCATCCTAGGTTATTTGGTAATTTTCATCAAGTTTCCTTTTTAATTAGATAGTTCCAAGCTTACATATAACACCATGAGGACTTAATTTTAATGCTACTTTCATTTCGGTGAATTTTGGGTTAAATTCCCAGGTAAATCGAAGTCCAACATTGCACAGAAATATTTTTAAAATAGCATAGCCCTCACGCCGTAACCTGCCGACAACGGCTCCCACTCTTACATGAAGAAGGGCATAAAGAGCAAAAGATACGGTCCCATAACTATCAAGAATATACATAAGTACCAATAATATATTTCCACACAAAACACGTTCTTTTTATAAAACTTAAGTTTTTTAATAACCATTTAATTATATTATACATAATACAAAGTAATGAACACAGTCCTAAGTAATACAGATAGCTTAGGATAAAACCCACCCATAATTGGATCAAAGATTACTTCTAATATTTTAAGGAAATATATTATATCAACTATAACCTCTCAATACTTGGCTGTTCAAAGGATCCCAACGTAGTCATTACCACAGAGTTGCTCGAATTCGCCTCGAGCGGATCGGATGAAGTGAAATTGTGCTGTGCTGTGCGATTTCGACGACGGTAAACCACAGTTGCAAGTAATAAACCCAACAGAAGTACAAGTATGATTGTGATGCCAACGCCGAGACCGATCGCGGAACCCGGAATAACTATTGGAAAACAAGAGAGGAGATTGCCGAAACGAATAAAAATTTGTGTGTGAAAAAACCTTAAAGTTTTCTTTTGTATGGTCGCCTACCGGATTCACGCAGTCGCAGTGTAAAAATCGAAGTGCGTTTGTCGGCGAATGTGACGAATTGGCACTTCCATATGCCATAATCATCGCTGTTAGTTTCCATAATCTGCGCGCCACAATCCCCCCAAAGTAAACCGCGTCCATAATATTTCACGTGACTGTAATTCGACAGAGTTAAAAATAGAAATAATAAAATGAAATAAGTAAGGAGCTTACCCTGCGGTTTTGATGCTATGCGCTGTGCCCACCAGGTGTACACGTCCCAATGGATCGATAAATGCGCAATGGGTGAGTGGCTCCTCGAAGGCGCTCTGACAGATCAACTCCACCGCCTTGCCGCGTCTCAACTTCAGCGATTCAGTGAGTACCTCACCGACTTTCGGCTTAACTATAACCTAAAAACCCGAAAAACCCGAAAAACTTGTAAGTATTTAGCGGAAAGTGTAGTTCCAATGAAACTAACCTCAAAATTCTGCAGTACTTCTTTGGCATAGTCATGCCCGCGCGCGCCACAAATCCAGCTGCCTGCAATTACCGGCATATTGCTGAAATGACATTGACCATAGGTGCGTGTGCGCTCAAATCGTATGGAATCCGGAAAATATACCGTATTATTGGGATCACGTAGGTAACAATCGTATATAATGAAGGGTACTTCGCAGGTAAACAACTCGATGTTTTTATCTGTATCGTAAGCGTGAACTTGTTTTATATCGTTTAGTGTATTGAGCTCCTCAGCCATAATTTGTGCTTTCGGCTTGCCAATGTAGAAGAGACAACCTGTTGGCGGGACTACTTCTGTATTATATATACGCCATAGACCCAACTCAGATTCGTTGAGTGGCTTAGGGATTTCCAAGGCACACCGCTGCTTTGAATATCTGAAAATGGAAATAGTAAGAGGGAAATTAGTTCGACCCTAGGAAAACCATCAAGGATTGGTATGCAAAGTTTAGACGTGGTGAAATGAGAACCGAAGACATTGAACGCAGTGGACGTCCAAAAAAGGTTATTACCGACGAAAACATCAAAAAAATCCACAAAACTATTTTGGAAGACCGTAAAGTGAAGTTATTTAAGATAGCAGTCAGTCTAAAGATATCAACTGATAGTGTACGTCATATCATTTATTCACATAAAGGTATAAAAAGATCTGTGCAAAGTGGGTGCAGCCTGAGCTCACTTTTCACCAAAAACTTGGACGAGTTGATGATTCGGGGCTGTGTTCAAGCATAATAAAGCCGAGTTTTTGCATCAATTTGTGACAATGGATGAAATATGACTCCATCATTTTACTTCGAAGTCCAATCGACAGTCATCCGAGTAAACTGCACCTGATGAATCCGCTCCAATGCGTGGAAACAGGTCCGAATTTGAAGAAACAGAAATTGCTGTTTCACCAAGACAATACATTGTGTTATAAGTCGGTAAAAACGATGAAAAAATCCATGAATTGGGCTTCGAATTGCTTACGCATCCACCGTATTCTCCAGATCCGCCCCCCCGAGACTATTTCCTATTCTAAGATATCAAAAGAATGCTCGCTGGGAAGAAATTATCGTCGAATGAAGAGATGATCGCCGAAGCTGAGGCCTATTTTACAGCAAAGTACAAAACGTACTACAAAAATGGTATCGAAGAGTTGGAGGGTTCTAATAATCAGGATGATACACTGAAGGGAACTATGTTGAATAAAAAAAACGAACTTTGCCAAAAATATGGTATACCGGGGACTTTTCAATTGATATACTTATATTCTTCTTTGATGTCTGAGGGATTTCAAGTGAATTCTGAGAGCACAAAGAGAGCTTCATTATATCTAATAACCTGAATCGGCGAAAACTGATACGACTTTATGAAAGACCTTTTGTTCGAGCTGGAAAATTAAAGTGTGAATTATGAGTCTCTGAAGGAGTATGTTCAACATTACTAGACCGCTAGTAACACTTTATCGAAATTATACAGTGTTTGATCTGAACAGTACCCTTTTTTGACAGTCCAACCCAATTTCATTAGAATTTCAATTGAGGCGTAACCTTTGTCGAGTTTTAAATTTTCTCAAATCAAAGGATTACACTTGTCAGACAGTATCTTCTTCTTCTTCTTAATTGGCGTGGCCACCGTTTACGCGATTATTTCCGAGTTAACAACAGCGCGCCAGTCGTATCAAACCCACAAGTTAATTCAAACCAAAATGTGTTAGTTTAGCTAAAGAAATAAAAAGTCTGCATGCCCTAAGAACGTTATGTTTCTAAACTGAAGAACCGAACCGAAGAATACGCACTATAATTATAATTTTTTAAGATTTACAAAATGCATAATTTTACTCACAATGTGTCATAAGCCGAGTAACGTCCATTATACAATCCCTCCATAAGATACAACTCAGTCTTCCCATCTGGCGATTCGGCCTGACAGCCGCGTAGCTCACTTTTGAACTGGCAACGCATTACAATGCTGTCGTCGCCTTCCGTTACACTAGCCGTGGTATACAAACTGCTATTCTTAGCCTCAACAACTATGTGTTCATGGCTCTGCGTCATGCTGCCCCAATTTTTGGTATAACAATCGAATGTTCGATTCGGTTTTATGGTTGTATAAATATTGCACGAATTCCAAATCTGGTTTCTCTTATGATCGATGATTTTGCATTCCTTTGTCGCTGTGTCGGACAAACTGCAGGATATAGCGCCCTCTCCGATGGCCAACTGGACGCTAGTATTGAAGTGTTTCTTATGCGTAGCGAGTACGGAGAGCTTCAGCTCGCCGCGTTCATAATCACCAAACGCATTCTCAACCTCCAGCTTCCAAGTGTCCGCGGAAACGTAGGACACTTTATTAACGCGTACACCACAAACGGTACTGGAGAATGGTAAGACTTCCTCAGCATTCGCCGTTATGATGGCATTAGCGGCATTCAAGTCAAGCTTAATTTTCTCCTCAGCTATAAATGAAGAACACTGCAGAGTTATAGAAGTTGCTTACAAAAATTGGACGCACATTTATTTACCTCCAAATTGAAACCAACAATTCTCGATGGCACCAAAGGTCTTCGGTAAATCCAAGTAGGCCGTGAAACCCTCACCAGCCATTACGGACAGCGCGTCGCTCGGTCGCATCATGCCCGCACAGTGACGCGCAAAGGCGAGCGCCAGCAATACGAGTACGTTTATTTCAAAACGCATTTCGAAACAGTCCCAAACAGCAACAAACAACCACTGCAGCGGCAGTTAGACGATTCTACCTTCAGTTGCTTCCAATCGAAAACTCAATATGCACTCAAGCACTGTGTGTATAAATTAAAAATCCCGTCACGACTTGTGATCTCCGGTGCTCAGCTCGAAATGACATCAAACTAGATATTCTCTATTAGCGGCTAAAATGATTACCAGCATGCGTCTATGTCTGTCGGTGTGTATGTGAGCACGTACAAATGTCTCGGCGAGGTCCATATGAGAAGGCGTTAATCAGTTAGCATAACAAATAAATAAATACGAAATGCCAATATGCCAAATTTATCGTAAGTGTAAAGTAGAGACATACCTCAGCTCAAACGCTTGAGACGAAATCTGCGTTTGACTCGTTCCACATGCAAAGTCGCAGTGAAGAGTCTATTTGTCAACACTTTGAGATGTGATAAATCCACTTGAACAGCTGGCGCTTCAATCGAGAAATTAGTCAAAGCGGTTTCTATAAGGGTCAGAGTCGACGAAGTCGAAATAATTTTGTATAGAGAAAATTGTTAAAAATATTTTAGGTTAAGAAGTCGGTATATTGTTACACAAGAGCCACGAAGTTTAAAAAAAACATTGGGAAATCTTTCCTCTATTGGCGATAAGCCACTCTTAACGTTGGAATTTTTGACAATGTGTTACAAAATAAACTAGTGATGTGCACTGACCAAGAAACCTGATAATCTAGCCGTTAACCGTTAGCCGCTGTTGATACAAACACGGAATCGCTACTTAATGTCTGTTTTTGGAGTTATTTACCTTAGGAATTTTGAATTCGGTCGATGTTACTTAAAGTCTGGGAGACAAGTTAGCTGTAAATCGATATAACCGGGGTTTTCAACTCTGTTGGGTTCAAAATTATCAGTCGATATTGGTCGTTGGTAGTCAAAAAGTTTCTCCAAATTCGCTGAAATGGCATTTCAAATCACAGTTTCTTCGCCAAGAAGTCAGCATTTTGTTCTCTCTGACCACATTTCATTTCATTATTCTGGCAGTTCTGGCAGCGGTGTCAAAGACATTATCATACACACTTCTAAGTAAGAGGATATCGCTTCCTATCAAAAAATGCTCAAATTTTAACTAGAAGGACAAGTTGAGCAACATATGACAAATCAGCAAAATCGGCACGTTTGGCTGGATCTTTGTGGGCGTGGTAATTCTCGATTATGTACCTTTGAAAAGTAAACCGAGGTTATGAACCGAATGAGATATTAACTCGGTTAGTTCACCGAATCAAAAAAAGGTTTCAAGGTCTGGACTGAAGCATCGTCAGTTAGTTTGACATTTAGAAAATTTGTAATACCCTTCATAAATACAATGATTCCATGACGAAAATATAGCAGCCGTAGCTGAGAGTGTAGACGAAGACTGCGGAAAGTCGATTCGGCGCTGTTCGCAGCAACTCGGGCTGACGTATGGAACGACTCGGCACATTTTACATCCATATCTTAAATAGAAAGCGTACAAAATACAGCTTGTGCAAGAGCTGGAGCCGCTCGACCTTCCCAAGCGACTTCAACGAAACAAACAACGGTTTGGTGTGGTTTGTGAGCCGGCGGAATTATCGGTCTATATTGCTTCAAAAACGATGCCTGTGAGAACGTAACCGTCAATGGAGACCGTTATCGCACGTTTCCTGGGCCTCCCGTTAGATGACGTCGATGACAACACAGATAACCCTTACCATAACGGGGATTGATAACCATTGAAACAACAACAACAACCGTTATCGCGCATTTAATGCTTAAAGTTGAAGCTAGTAATTTCGGCGACATTTAGTTTCAACAAGACGGCGCCACTTCCAACACATCGCATCAATTAATGGATTTATTGAGAGAACACTTCGGAAGGCAGAAAAATTCTTTTTTGGATCGGTGGTTTTGAGCCCAAGATCACGTGATATCACACCATTCGACTTTTTCCTGTGGAGATATGTAAAGTCTAAAGAATATGCGGACAACCCGTTTCCCCGATTTCCGATTTAGCGCTTGGAACAAAACACCACGCATGTCATTCACCAGTTACCAGTCAAATTGGTCGAACAAGTATCGAAAATTGGACTCAACGGATGGACAATCATATAGGATCTCTGACGTTTCGTTTTGTGTGTTACAAACATCATAGTTCAGGATATAACAGTATATATTTATAGTGTTTTCATTCAGTAACCATACAAAGAAGAAGATAAGTTAGCAAAATTTAATCAACCAAATCCGATGGTCCACTTTCTAATACAGAACTTATAAATTTATATTTTGTTAAAAACTGCATACAGCTTCCCTTTCTATACCTTATCCATATATAATATGTATATATGTATGCACTGAAGTGCGTTTGTCATATGCGAATATAATGAAAGAATTTTTTCCCCAGATAAGTTTAGAACTTTAAACAAAAATAAAACTACAAAAAAAATTCAGTTAAAAAAACTATATAATTTGTATTATTAACTTTCAATAATTCTTAAACAATACCTTAGCGCCAGAAAGTATGCAGTAGATATTTTTTCTTTGAAATTATAAATATAATTTTGAAATTTGGAGCTTATTGTTTTTTTAACCGCAGAAAACATTCCTGAAGTAATTTGGATGAATGATCATACTGGTTAGGTATCCACTGTCGTGGAAACGTATGAAAGTCTCCTGCTTTGTCATCGTAGCAGCGACTTCACTCCAATTTATTGCTGAAAATGGCATCTAACGGTAGTACCAGAAATTGTACTCATTCATTGGTGTTGGATCTTAAAGAATGGAGTATTAAATGAATAAATTTGGTTTGTTGGAGTTCAGCGCCGGAGTAGGTAGTACTTCAATCAAATGACCAGAACGCAATTGTGTAAGGATGATTACGGTTTCACGAAGGCTTCTTTCTAGATGGATCCAAAAAGATTTACCCCATTTATTTGGAAGTTTTTGCGTATGATGTGTTTATAGGACAATATTGTCATCGTGTTCTTTCTGAAAATGTATTTTGGAGGTCATGTAAAGCAATCACAGAAAAATAGCTGTTTGTTGTTGTTATGGTGGAATATCAACACATTGTTTAAAAGAAAGCGCAAAGTTCACTATCATCGCAATCATTTCAATGCACCGACAGGCGTTCTACGGCAGCAGAATTATGCCGGATTTTAGCAGGTCTGTGATTTCGTAGTTCTAACTTTGTTAGTTCGGGTATATAGATCCAACGGCCTTGACACTGCGTCTACACACTGCTGTGTAGTTTAAAATCAGGTGCTCAAGAGTTTCTGGCTTCATGTCGTAAAACTGATAGCTTGTACTAGAAGCTATACCCGTGTTGAAAATGTGTTTTTTAAGCCTGCACTACATCAGCCTCGAAATACAACGCAGAATAACTCTTGCCAACAGGTGCTACTTCGGACTGAGTAAGAATTGAGAAGTAAAGTCTTCTCTTAAAGTCACGAACAAAGACAAAACCCTCCAAGTCACTCATCATCCGCTTCCTGCTATATTGTGTAGAGGCATAGACGATGACCACATCTGATGAGTCGGCGTTACAAGTTTTCGAAAGAAGGGTTCTATGAAAGATTTAGGCGAATACTGCAGCCGATAGAACGATGAGCTATACGTCAACGTTTACATAGTTAGACAGTAGTTTAGAGACAGCGGCTACGCTGGCTAAGTCATGTAGTCCGAATGGATGAAAATACTCCAGCTTCGAGAGTATTCGACGCAGTACCCGTCGGGAGGAGCAAAGGAAGAGGAAGACATCTACTAAGTTGGAAAGACCAGGTGTAAGATATAAATGAGCCTATAAAAATATAAAAAAAATATAATTTATGCATTCGTATGATTGAAATATTTATACTTACATACATATGCATTAGAAATCAGAAAGCTGGAATTATTTACCATTTTTAAAGTACCATTAACTTTCAATTTAATGAAATTTTGTAATAAATGTATTAGTGGATGTCGCTTGGAATTAAACAATTAATGGTATATTTTCCACTAGTCACTTTGGCATCGATAGAGTCTTACATATCTGAAATATTCCCTCAATTCTACAAACCATGAGAATATATTAAATAATAAGTCAAAACTATATGTTTTTATTATTTTATTTACTTTATGGTTATCGTTATGTGGTATTTAATTATTTTTATTATCATTGTGGTTACTAAATTCTCCAAATTTTATCCAAAATTATGTATGTATGCATGTAATGTATTTATGTATAATTATGTGTGTATGTACTTGTATATAAAAAGAATAAACACAATTTCATTGCAATTTCTACAGTACGTAATTAAAAACCGACGCATCCTGTTCGTTGGTGCCACGATTCGACGAACCGGAAGATTTATTTGAGCCATGAGCGATGGTCATTTGGTTGGTCTGGTGTATAACCGATGTGATGTCGCTTTGCGATGCTGATATATCCTTGCTCGTCAACACATCCGAACTACTCGAACCGGAAGAGATGTGTCGCTCTGTTAATCCATATTGTATGGGCTGATAACCGTGACTGGGATTATAGGTGGCTGAGTATGGCATATAGATTGGAGGATTCGGCAGAGGTCCAATGTCGCTTGTAATACTTTCCGTATCGGCATGACTGATATTTGAACGGCAATGTGTATTACGATCTTCATTAACGACATAATAGCACTGCTCAGAAAATGTCAGCTTGTTAACGGTATGTTTAATATAGTTGTTACGTAGCATTGCCGATACAATACGACGTGCTTCACGGCGATCTTGCACATCTTCAACATTCTCTAGTACCCAATTAACGGCATCGGCACCAATGAATGCCTTCGGTATGGTTATTTTCAGCCACATTCGATCTCTTATTTCTAAACCACTATCAGGCTTTGTCATGGCTTTTACAATTTCCTCCAAATTATTTTGATCCAAACGCTCTTTGATCGGCTCTGGTATATCGGGAATAATACTATCGTGTGCAGTCAATGCCTGAGTGTGTGCCACCCATGCGCCCGGATCGATGGGACGAACCGGCTCAGTTCGGGGTATGGTAAAGTAGCCTTTTGGATTTGGATCCCAGCATTTAGCTACAACCAATTTGATGGGACCAGGCTTCTGTACAACCTCACGCAGCACACGCACAGCCTCATCATTGGTCATGTTTTCAAAGTTTACTTCGTTTACTTGCAGTATCATATCGCCTGGTTCAATGCGACCATCTAACGCTACAGCGCCGCCCTTCATTATGCTTCCGACATATATTCCACCATCGCCGCCACGATTCGATTGGCCCACAATCGAAATACCCAGGAAATTAACCGCCTCCATGTTTATGGATACGGTGATGATATTCAACGACATTGTCGAGTCAGTTATCGATGAATAACTGGATGTGCGTGACATACTTGGAGCACGTTTTTTACGCCTTTGTGGTTTTTTACGCACCTGCAGTCTTTGAACGCTGCTGTAGTCGGTCATGTCACGATCAAGTGTTATTTCAGATTCAGTGCCAAACAGGCTGGTCGAATCTAAATCACTTGAGAGCACTGAAGCAGATTGATATGTAAGAGTATGTTGCATCATCGGATTTGTTATAACGCCAGTATTCGCTAAACCTACACCCATGCCTCCACCTCCGCCACCACCAACTCCCATAGAAGACATGCCTACACCCATCATGCCACCGACAACTCCTCCTCCACCACCGATTTTCTGTTGTTGAGCACCACGCATATTTGGACGCACCTCACATTCGCTTACTGGCAACTCCGAACAGTTATCAGACTGATTTGTACCGTCAGCTGAAACCAGCCAAGAAACTACTCGCCCATTGAAACAAGGCAATATAGTGGAGTCATCAGCAATTTCCTCTTTTACCACACCAAAATCCGCATCCATAGATTTAAAGAAATATTTGTAGTTGTTATTTTGTTTATTGAGCACCATTTTGAAGTCCTTTAGTGTAACCTGCGCCGAGGGTATGGGAATTTTCACCAAATAAGGGGTAGTCTCGTCATCAATGTGATAGATGACTTTTGTTTCATGACTATTCTTATCTGCGTCCATTTTGTTGTTGTGTGTGTATGTGTTTTATAAATTCGATAAGTGCTAAATTTATTTATTTGTTTTGTTTCCGTATCACTTTATATTTCAAGAATAATTGTTTTCATACACTCTTATTGTTTTTGCTATAACATTAATTTGCATCAATACATAGCATTTTAATACCCCGACGAAGTTTCAAGAATTTTTTTCTTTTGGGTTGGGTTAACAGTGGGGCTTGGGCGCTGCTCCTCCGCTGCTGTTCACCGAAGGCGTTGCTCGCGTCGGAGCATGTTTTTTAGCTTAAAATAGCGACGTTTTTACTTTTCTTCTTCACATATAACACAGATCGTATACGAAATGCTTAACTTATTCTCTAAAATTAATAAAAACTGATTTTCTTTTTGTTTACAAGTACTTTTTTACTAATTAATTACTGGAAAAAATACGCAGACAGCGAAAAAGCAGCAAAACTATTTGACATTCCGAATTTGAAATCCACACATGTGTGGATGATAAGTTCACGGTATACTTCGTGCAATACCCTGGAAGCAGTGTTGGAATTTTTAATGCACTGGCATCTAATACCAATAATATATATATTTTTAATATTAAATTTCTAAAACATATCTATGCAAAGTTTGTATATTTATATATAAATACTTTTTATTATGTAATATATTTAATAAACTAAATTTTTATCGAATTTTTACAAATCACGTTCGGCACAAATCCCACTTTTTCGGAGTCGTGTTATATGCAAATTTCAATACAGGCTTTATAATAATTGTGTGTTTTTTGAAAAAAATATTTGTTTGAAGTCAAATTGATTAATTTTTATTACATGTAGTAATTTTATTAAAATTTTGGCATTAATTTACATATATATCTGTTTATAATTCTTCTAATATTTTTAATGGCATCACTTTACAACCACCGTTAGGAAATGCAACCATGTGTATTCTTCTAAATCGAACGGGACTTTGAATTGAATAAATTGCCAAATTTTTCGTTTTTATTTGCTTTTCATTGCAACAAATGGTGCAAAAAAGTTGGTCTTAGTTCACTTGTTTTTATAGTGATTAAATTAGAATACATTGCATAAATTCCGCAATTATTTGTATTCAACAAACAGTGAAAGTTGTTAGGAACTAGAATTGTATAATTCCCTATTTTGGTATGTTTTTTTATTGTTAGCGCGTGGAAATATTTTCAAGAAGCACAACAACAAACCAACAGATTGCAAATCTTGTTGGATGCAGAATAATTGAAGGACACCACTAAAATTGGTGTTTATACTGTTTTGAAAAAAAGTGAATGTTTTGATATTGTACAATTTAAAAATCTTATTTTTATAATATAGTTTGTGGGCTGTGACTGTGACCTCTGGAAAAAAACTGTAAATATGGGAGTACCAAAATTTTTCCGCTACATCAGCGAACGTTACCCTTGCCTGAGTGAGTTGGCAAGAGAACAAAGTGTAAGTGTTAAATTTTTACTATGTTTTAAGGCAATTATCAACAACAATGTTTTTGAATTTCTCCTCCAGATTCCGGATTTTGACAATCTTTATCTTGACATGAACGGAATTATACATACATGTTCACATCCTGATGACAGCAACTTTCACTTTACTATTACAGAGGAAAACATGTTTAAAGACATTTTTAATTACATCGATAAGTTATTCTTTCTAATTAAGCCACAAAAGCTATTTTTTATGGCCGTTGACGGCGTAGCCCCTCGCGCTAAAATGAATCAACAGCGCAGTCGGCGTTTTCGCTCTGCCAAAGATGCTGAAATATTAGAAGCGAAAGCCAAAAGTCGCGGTGAAGTGCGTGAAACTGAACGCTTTGATAGCAACTGCATTACGCCTGGCACCGAATTTATGGTGCGTCTGCAAGAGGCACTGCGCTATTTCATAAAGAGTAAAATCAGTTCAGATCCATTATGGCAAAAGTGCCGTGTTATACTGAGTGGGCATGATGTAGGTCGAGTTATATTTTGTATAACGTTTAATTTACTCAAATACGTATGTATATATATTTAAATATATAATAACATTTTAGGCACCAGGCGAAGGAGAACATAAAATAATGGATTACATTCGATACCTCAAATCACAAAAAGACTATGATCCGAATACGCGCCACTGCCTCTATGGATTGGATGCAGATTTAATTATTTTGGGACAATGTACGCACGAGCTCCATTTCGTAGTATTGCGCGAAGAAGTAAAATTCGGACGTAAGACAAAGCAAGCTTCTGTTGAGGAGACGCGCTTTTTCCTACTACATTTAGGATTGTTGCGTGAATATCTAGAGCTGGAATTTGACGAATTAAAGAAAAATTATGACAATTTTAACATATCAAATCTTATCGATGACTGGGTACTGATGGGATTCCTTGTGGGCAATGATTTTATACCGCATTTGCCGTGTATGCATATCTCTTCAAATGCGTTGCCGTTATTATATAAGACCTATATCAAAGTTTACCCAACGCTTGGAGGTAACAGCATAACATTTTTTTTTATGAATTTTCCTTTTAAATTAATTAATTGTACTATTTTTAGGCAACATTAATGTGAAGGGAAAATTAAATTTGGAGCGTTTGGAGAAATATTTCGCCGAACTTTCGAATGTCGAATACGAAATATTTCAGGAAAATCACGCAGATTTGAAATATTTCGAAGCCAAACAAACTAAAAACGGCATAGATGAAGCATTCGATTTTGATGTAAATGAGATAACGTTGGACAATCAAGATGCTGATCTCGCTGATCTAATTGAGAGCAGCAGACAGGTGAGCACATGAAGCCATTCCAATAACTATTTTTTAATAATTGCTTTTTTTTACAGTTCTTAGAAGATGACAACGAAGATTTGTCCGATGAAGAACAACACTTGGCGGATGAGTTTGAGACTTATAAACGCAATTATTATATGAATAAGTTGAATCAAAACGATATGAATTGGTAAATACATGATTATAATGGTGGTAACGATATAAAAATATATAATAAATTTTACAAATTATAGTGAATCAAAGCGTGAGCAAGCTATTTGTTACATAACCGCACTTCAATGGATTTTGGACTACTACTACAGAGGTGTGCAGTCATGGGATTGGTATTATCCCCATCATTATGCACCGTTTATCAGTGACCTGAAAAACTTTAAAGACTATAGAATTAAGTTTAATTTGGGTGAACCGTTCCTGCCATTCGAACAGGTAAGTTAACCACACAAATGAGAAAATACAAAACAAAAATTTAACTGCAATTTATATAAAGCTCTTAGCTGTGCTACCAGCCGCTAGCAAGGACTTGTTGCCGGAAGCATACCGTGAACTAATGACCAGCACCACCAGCGAGTTGCTCGAGTTTTATCCAAAAGACTTCGAAACCGATTTAAATGGCAAGAAACACGAATGGGAAGCGGTCGTCCTAATACCATTCATTGACGAAGTAAGCAACGCACACATGTTACTAGTTTATACTTACTAATTAAATTTTAATATATGCATATTCTTAGAAACGTTTGCTAGATGCAATGAGAGCTTGCGAAAAAAATCTCACACCAGCCGAAATGAAGCGAAATCGTCATGGTCCAATGCAACAGTACGATTATCATCCGGAATCGCAAGGCAGCGCGCCCGGTATATTCTCGTTAAGACCGTTATATAGTGTGTTCTGCACCGAACAGCAGATTTGGTCGAAAGAAATCGCTGTGCCGTCCGACAAGACTGTATGTGTGGAGCTGCCAAATGCCGCACGTACAGTCTTCTTCCCTGGCTTTCCGACCATGAAGCATCTGAAATACGACGTATGTTGAGTTTAACTGTTACTTTTTATATATTGTCCATTAATGCCATTTCTTACATAGTTCGAGTTGAAATTTGCGCGCGTACGCGTTTTCGAGCAACCAAGTCGCAGCGAAAATCTAATACTGAAGCCACATATGCGCAAGGGATTAGATGATATTTACACTGTTGCTGAAAAGTATTTGAATCAAGTCGTTTACACTGGCTGGCCGCATTTGATCAAATCCAAAGTAGTTGGCATATCCAACAGGGAAAAATACATTGACGCCGAAGGCATAAAAGACATGGAACCAAGGCTATTTCAAATCCACATGAAGACGGCACAGGAACAGTAAGTTGTTGTTGTTGTGACGGGTACCCAGTAAGTGCTTAAATATGCTTGCTTGTGCCCAAACTACTTGACTTATTATGATTAACTATGATTTATATATTTTTGTTTTTTTTTCCCCCCTCCTCCAGCCTCAGCACACGCATGGGCATTGAATTGGACGACTTTTCGGTGCTGGTGCATGTGCGCGTACACATAGGCACCACTTGCGTTTGTGGCAATCAAGGCAAGATCATCGTCAACGATGCCTGGGGCTATTCGGTGACCGCCTATCCGGCGCAGGTTAGTTTAAAATTTGTTGTTGTCCTTAAATATTTTTTAAGCTATACCGTTATTTATTCGCAGGCTGTAGTTTCTGAGATTGCTGTACAAAAAAGCGTGGTGACGCAGCCCAAAAAGGTGGAGAACTTCTTTCCTACCGACAGTACAGTGTTCTTCTTAGGCAGTCCTTACTTTGGTAGCGAAGGCACTGTACTTAATCCCATGCTCGTATATGAATGTGGTCGTTTGAAAGGTATAACAACGCTTATAACATTATTTTGTTCATTTATTTAATAATTTTAATTACAGTAAATATAACGGTACTCCCCGAGCCTGATTTCACGGCCGCACGGCTCTTGCAACACAAATTGGAGCGTGACTACGTGAATTCCTTCCAAGTTGCCACCACAGTTAGTGTACAAATGCGTTGTCTTGGTCGCGTGACTGGCACGGTTTTGGTGGTGGCGGGCGCGCGGCGAAAGGAATTGCCGGAGAATGTGTCTAAGGTCAATATTGGCTTGCAGCTTAAATTTCCCAAGCAGGTATGTGTGTGTTAGAGTAAAGAAGCTCATTATTTAGTATGATTTTAATTTTATTGTTTTTCTTTGCAGCAAGAAGAGCGCGCAGGCTATTGCCGTCGCATAAACAATCAGTGGTTTTATTCATCCAAAGCCATATCGCTGATACAAGAGTATTATTTAAAGTATCCCATGGTTTTTGATTACTTAAGTCGCTCCTCGGAGCGCAATGAATTCTGCTTTGAAGAAGATCTCTTCCCCGAAGAAGTCGGTGAGCATAAATTAGATGAGATTATCACGTGGCTAAAGAGCCAAGAACATGTAAAGGCAGACAGACGTTTATGTGGCTCACAAACAATGGAGAAGGAAGCCGTTGAGAGCGTGCTGGACGCCATCGAACAATTAAAGGTATTACATGGAAAAACATTAAAAATAAAAATGGGATTGAAAATTTTTTATACAAAAATTAAATTTTTAATCCAAGATGTTGGAATCAAAAATGAAAAATCCAATTTTTAATCCACAATTTTTGAATTTAAAATTTTGCCACCCTTTTTTGTATTTATTTTTGATTTGTTTTTATTTTTTTTTTGTCTATTTTATTTTTGATTTTATTTTTTTTTTCAATTCTCTTTTTGATTTGTTTTATAATTTTATTTTTTATTCTTTTTTGTCTTTTTTTTTTTGATTTCTTTTAACTTTTTTTTTAATTTTATTTCTGATTTGTTTTATAATTTTACTTTTGATTTTTTTAATTTTATTTTTTTTTATTTATTTCTGATTTTTCTTTTAATTTAATTTTTGATTTGTTTTATAATTTTATTTTTATTTAATTTTGATTTGTTTTTTAAAGATCGGAAGAGCACACGTCTGTTTTATAATTTTACTTTTGATTTGTTTTATATTTTTTACTTTTTTTTTTAATTAAAAATTTTTTTTTTTTTAATTTAATTTTTGATTTGTTTTATTAATTTTATAATTTTATTTAATTTTAATTTTTTTTTAATAAAACTTTTTTATGTTATTTATTTTAATTTTAATTTAATTTTTTATTTAATTTTTTGTATTTTTTAATTAAATTTTTTTATTTAATATTTTTAAAATTTTTTTTTTCTGTATTTAATTTTGATTTTTTCAATTTTATTTTTATTCTTGTTTCTAGACTTTACCTGTGAAGACTGTAAAGCTGCAAGTGAAGCCCCACCTGCTGCTCAAACCTGACGTAACGCTGGCAAATATCTACAAGCCCAAACGACCTGTGAAATTATTCGATCGTGTGGTGGTGGTGAAGACCACCTACATGGTACCGCTAGGTGCGAAGGGCACCGTAATCGGCGTGTATCCGATAACCGATCCGAACCCAGTGCGCATGGAATGTGTGAAGTCCGTAGACATATTCTATGAGATACTCTTCGATAAGCATCTGCCGAGCGGCAACGATGTGTACGGTATTGCCGAGGAGCGCGTTTACAGGGTATCGGAGTCGGCGTTGTTACACATTTTCGCACAAGGTGAGTGACAGATTTTTTTTTACTTTATATTTGTATATATTCTACTTCACACCTTTTATGTTTTCTCTCTTCCCCCCATATGATAGATAACAAACAAAACGAAATGCAGGACACGAAGCCGAATCAATTACCAAACGAAGACAGAGATGTGCAGAACAATCACAATGGCTTTGCACAAACACAAAAACAACAACAACAGCAGCTGACGCCACAACAGTCGAGCGAGCCAAGTGAACCGAGCGGCTCCAACGAGCCTAGCAGCAGTAATAATGCGAAAATTAGCATACTGCAACCGAGAACCGAGCCGCCGAAGGCATTGTTGCCCGCGCAAAGCACATATAAACGTGCCGGTGGTGGCGGTGCAATTGACGCCGATGACTTCTGGATGCCAGCGGCGGAAACCAAAGTGAAGCACACGGTGGCGAAAGAACTAGCGCTGGCCAATGCGGAGCAAAGGAATGGCAAAATCCAAAGCAAAGTAATTGATTCGACGACAAAAGGCGAATATACAACGGCGAAATCGGAGAATCCACAAGAGCAGCTAATGCAAAAGTTACTACTCGGCAACCGAACAGCCGCCCCGAAAACGGCGAATGTAAGCGAAGCGAGCGATTGTCAAGCGGGCACGCAAGCGTTGAAGAGTCTGCTCGGTGTCGGTTTGAACCCAGCCACTGTGCAGCCGCAAACGAATCAAAAGGACAAGAGCGACGGCCCGCAACCGTTGAAGAAACAGTTACCTCAACCGCCGGCTGGTTGGCGCAGCGATGCGCAGCAAGCACAACAACTGCCACCAAATAGGCGGCAACATTATCAAGCGCTCAACCGACCGCTGCAGCCCATTTTCCCACTACAGCAACAGCAACAACAGCCACCACAATTGGCTCCACCGCTGATACCTTACGGAGCCGTCAATAGGCTGCCTGGCCAGCCGATGCCACCACCGCCGCCAACACACTACAACAACATGGGTTGTGGCTGCTATCCACCAAAGATGCTTCATGCGCCAGTGTACCCAATGCAGCAGCACACACCGCCACACCCGCCGCTGCTGCCCTTCCAAGTAAGCTGCTTACGACATTTTCTCACCGACAGACATCTAATTTTTATTCCTTCGTTTTTTTTTTTGCTTCCTTTAGATGATCCATCCGATTAATGAAAAGCCCCTACCTAACGCCACAACGGAGAACATGGGTCATGCGCGAAGCGCCTTCATACCGCTGCAGGTGCTGCGCGGCAACGCCCATCAGCAGGCACAAGCGCACGTCCCGGCATCACCGCAACAGCCTACGCCGCACCAAGAGCGCCAGCGCACCGTCAGCGCCGTCAAAGGCGCACCCATAAACACCAAGAAGGCCAACGTGCAGGCGCTGCAGCAAAATGTAAGTTAATAATTCTCTAAAAAAACAGATTTTCTATATTCAAACACTGCTTGCAGTTGAGCAAATTGCAAATCATGTCCGAAGCATCAAACACGCAGAATCTGCCACAAAATGCGCAACAGCTGCCGGAGCAAAGCAGCACAGAAGCAACTAGTACCGCCAAGAATGAGGGCTGCAGCGCTAAAGCTGAGGTATTTAATTTTGTTTTTGCTTTTTTCTTGTTACTTCACTCACTAAATTTCTTGCCTTTGCAGCAGCCGAGAAGAAAACGTTCGCCGCGCGTCCCGAAGATCGGCGCACGTTTTGACAACGCTCAGTGAGCTATTTTCTTTGTGTGAAACTATAGAGGCAGCTATTGTTGATCAAATAGCTGTCGAACACATCCATACCTTTTTATAAAAAAAATATAAAAAAAATCCAAAAAAATTTAAAATTAAAAAATTTCGAAAATCACAAAAAAAGAGGAAAATTATATGCAGCGCATTTTTAAGTCCTACAAATTTCGCAAAATTGTTTTACGTTTAATTGCTAGTTGCTAGAGTTAAATTTGGAGTATCTCATGTTGTTTGACCATTCAGTTTGTTTTCCCAACGAGCTTCACATGTAAATTATTGGACATCTGCATATGCATACATATGTAGGCTTAAATATATAAATTATTGTATAGCTGCATATTGTTTTTTCCGATGATGAATCGCATCACATAATTACATTAATCTAAATCTAGCGCTATTTAAGAAAAAAAGCAAAGAAAAAAATTCCGCAAGTAAGCTTAATTATTCGATATACAAACTTTACTAATGCTAACGTATGCATACATACATACATATATAAATATATATACATATATGTATTCCCCATGCCCAATCTCATATTTTGTAAAAAAGTACACACACACACACTTCATGTATGTAAATTATTTTAATTATTGTAATTAGTTTAACGGTTAAGTGTTAAAAAGAAGCGCTTGGCCGCGCCTAGACTTACAACTATATATGTATATGTATTAGCTGGCCATATTATGTACATTAATAGTAACAACCAAACAACAAAAAATTGGGCATACAGCAAAAAATAACAAATATTGTTTTTATTA
The DNA here is from genome assembly GCF_016617805.1 of Bactrocera tryoni. Lineage (NCBI taxonomy): Eukaryota > Metazoa > Arthropoda > Insecta > Diptera > Tephritidae > Bactrocera > Bactrocera tryoni. The sequence goes on along the minus strand of NC_052502.1, from coordinate 9,170,322 downwards.
TATCCTGCACAGGATCATGAACTTTGTAACATTCAGAAGAAAACGTCAGAGACGCTCAAAGTTAAATATATTGGGTGATCGAAAAAGTATTTTCGTATTTTGTCAATAGATGTCGTTGCAGTCGTATATCACCTGTGCTACTAATCACATTGTGTTGTAGCGACAGAATTCTGCCAAGTTAACAGTCCTTGGCCGGATAAAAATCCGGGTCCGTTCCGGTTACGTAGACCCGACTGTCGTGGGAATCACACAATCACATTGTGTCATACCATATAGTGCTGGAAAGGTGAGATTTTAAGCTTCATTTAACGAAAAAAAAATAAAATTCAGCGAAGTTGGAATAAAGTTACAGAAAAAATGGAAGAATGCCACGCAAGCCACCAATAAAATTTTTGAAGTTCACGGAGACAATGCTGTCTCAGTTCGTGAAGCACAACAATGGTTCGCTCGCTTTCGTTCTGGAAATTTCGAAAGTTCGATTTACACTAATGAAAGCTTTGCACTGATCGAATAAGTCTCTAGCGGAAAAAATGGCAAAAAGTGGTACATATTTGTTTATTTATTTTGTAGTATAAAGATTAAAAAAAATAGTTGAAGTTTGATTGAAAATACGAAAAGACTTTTCCGACTACGAATATGAATGCTCAGATGATATAACGAGCGGAGTCGATTTAATCATGCCCGTCTGTGCAATCTCTAAATTACTCTGACACGTCCTTATCTTCCTAAAAAGTTGCTCATTTGTCGGTACCGCCGTTATCGAACCACTATAAGACCGCCTTACATACTCATCGATCAAAATCAATCCAGAACTCATCTTTACGCAGCTTCGTTCTTGATTCTCTAGCAGGTTAAACTCCCACTTTTCCGGAATCGCCCCAGACATACCAAATACATATATGTGCAATGAGTCCCTACATGACTCTAACCACCTCTTTGCATGACCAGTTAACCTTACACATCCGACACCCCTCACCCGACGGTCCATCCCCGTCGAAAGAGGATAGTGGAAAGCTGGCGGAACAGATAGACGATTCGACGTTCTGCACAATGAATGACGAAGCCCGTATCAGAATTATGGGTTGGTGGTAGTCTGATAAATTGCATAACCTGGCGATCCATGCTGATTCTGGTCACAGCCCATAATTATCTCGATCCAGAAACCTCACATGTTTATTTCTGTGGATAACCGTACCTTCGTTGACTTTAACAAAACTTACTGGGTCGGCTTCACAGAATTTCATGAGAACACTTTCACCGCATTACCAATTTCTTCGGACGTGATCGTTTGCGATCGTCAATTCCGCAAGGTGATCGCAGCTGCTACCGCTCACTTCATCCCTGCTGGAAGAATTGCGGAACACGTTTTAGCGTGAGCTCAAGACGCCATACCGATCCCTGTGATATCCAACATGAGATATCAATTTTGAGATACGAGAAATGGTAAATCAACATAAGTGGATAGAGCACCTGAAGTCTTGCAACCTCTCCACCTATGTGAGAAAACTTTGGACTACTGCCAAGACTTTGTCTAACCCGAAGAGAAATGAAATACAATTCAAAGGCCATGCCTCTTCAGACCCGAAGAAGTGCGCGAGTTATTTTAGCTGGCAATTCACACTGCACCCTTCGGTAGATAAAGCCAAATGATGTGTTACACAACGGCTGCGCAAAATGTCATAAGGCTGTGCACTACTTTCACCGATGAGGAGATTCGGAGTGTCATCAATAAAGCAAAAACCTCCAATTTCATTGGCCCTGATGAAATAAACATGCTGATGCTAAAGCACCTAGGCTGGAATAACACCAACTGGTATAAGGTCCTCAACCTGTCGCTGACCACTCTTCAAATACGCGATGTGTAGAAAATCAAAAGAGTGATGCCGCTACTGAAACCTGGGAACTCGCCAACAAAGAGGAGTCCTATCGTTCGATAACTCTCCTCTCCCCAGAAGTGAAGACACTTGACACCGACTTCCCCTCACCACCTGAGTCCAGCAAACCACCAACTTGGCTTCTGTAAAGCGCACATCACTTAGCGTCATAAAGATAGTTCATGACCTCAACCAAAATTCACCCTTCGGGGGGACAAACCTCGTAGCGTTGGCCTTTGACATGGTCAACCACACAAAGCTACTTCCTTCGATAGTCGGGTCTGCGTGCGATTTTCATCCGGCCAAGGACAATCAACTCGGCAGAATTCTGCCGCTACAACAACAACTTGAGAAAAATCTACGCTCCCTCCGGGGTTGAAGAGGCGGACTATGAACTACCTGAGCGGTCGGCAATCATCCATACTGTTGCGAGGTAAAAATTTCAAATTGAGAAGAATTGGTGGTTACGTATAATTGCTTCGAAATTCCCTCAACCAACAGAGAGAATTTCTATTACCTCGCACGCTGATGATTGCATGATAATGTCGTCGGACCTTCGGACGCAACTGACTTCAGACATGCATTGACCGCCAGTCACAGTAAACACTTTCACCGACATCCTTTCAGTGAATGGCGTACTTGGGGTCAAAGATATTAGATAACCGTTACAACAACAATAACAACAACAACATCGCTGAAAATCAAGTCTTTGTATGGAAAACATTTTTATTTGACAAGATAACTTCACGAAATTTAGTTAAACCGACGACAACGATACAATTTCCAAACATGTTGCTGAGATCGGACTACCATAGCATATAGTTTGCTGCTATATAAACTGACCGATCAAAAGGAAAATAAATATATTTTTGTAACCTTTAGCTTTTGTGTAGTCGAAGTTAACGGGTTTTCTTGGTTTTCTGTTTATTTGCATTTCACTTCGCCGCATCAGTTTTGTTGCAATATTTTTTGTGCTTCAAAATATCAATTTTACTCATATTTTGCAATTCTTTTTGGCAGAACTCGCAGAAGTAAGCGCTGCCCTTGCTCGACCCCGATGTGCCAGGCAACGTTGGTGAAACGGCTTCGCTTTTAATTGTTGTAGAAGAGCTCGTGGCGCGGCAAGCTACAAGCAGTACATATTGAATATAATATTTGACATAAATATTTTACTCTCTCCATTATTTACTCACTTGTTTTGTGCAACAATTTCTCTATGGTGTCCAACGCCATCTCTGTGTCGCATGTCTTGCAAATCCACGTGTGTTGACGCATTTCCGCCTCCATTGCCAGCGTCCATTGCACTTCTTGTAGACTGAGTTGGCGAGTAGTGGATATATTAATGAGGACATCAACAGCGAAATATCTAATATATTGAGCTATATAATTTTACTTCCACTCACCAACCATAAACCACATTTTCCAGCACGTTTATGCCACCTTTTTCTTCGTTATGGCTCACCGTATAGTCGGCAGCGAACGGATTGACGTCGAAAGCTTCGAAATTACTAACTTTTTGTTGCGTGTAAAGCGATTTCAAGTCGGCGGGCAGCAAGCGCTTTATCGTATAACTCACATTTGCGCTTATGAAGTCGATGAGTGACTCCCAGAGTTCGGACTCTTCGTCTTTGGCGTGTTTCGTCTTCTTTACACTTTGGCTCTCCACATTGTTTACTAAATCTACGTGTATAAAGATGTTATTGAAAGCACTTCAGTGTCTATTATGCAGTGTAGAATGATTACCGGTCAGTTTTTGTGACAACAGTTTGGCCCACAAACGGCGCAGTTTAATGGCGCGGCACAGCAGCTCACAGCCCGTCTCCGGCACGGGAAACTCCAGGCACAGCCACGAATCGCACACTATGCGTGTGACGGATGCATTGGTGTCCACCGAATAGGAGAACAGCAGTAGCGTCTGTGCGGCAGGCATGCGTATGCAATTCATCAAATAGGGCTTTGCGGTCTCCAGCAAATTTCTAAGAGTGCAGTAAACGATTAATGTTAAAAAGAGCGTTTATGAAATATGTGACTTTGCTTACTGATAGCACAACACCTGATGTCGCGTGCTTAGTAGCTGCTTCGGCGTGTAGTAGCTTGGCTTGTCCAGTATGTCGCTATCGTTCAGTTTGAGCACATCGAAATATTTGGCAAAATACGCGTTCGGATGTATGGATATGAAGGGCTTTAGAAATGTGTGGAAGAACTGTTGACTGCCACTTTTGCAGTAGTTGAACTCGTCAGCAATCGCAATTTGCGGATAGAAGCCGCTGACTAAGATTAGCTTGAGCAGCAAGACATCGCGCAGTTTGTCGCCTTTGGCAGAGTTTAAGAGCACCTCCAATTTGCCAGCATCGTGCTGCAGCCGGAAGTCCACGTCGCGTATGTCATCGCCTGCGGCAGCGTCGTCGTACTCATCATCGCCTGCACCGTAACCGCTGTGTTTGAGGACTTTGCGTTTGCGCGGTTCTTGGTATTTCTGTTTGCGTTTGATCGCCTTCAGCTGGCGCACTTCACCATGACGGCGCGCACGCTCAGCGCTGCTCAGTGGTGCGCCATCCGAATTCTTACAGGTCATGTTACAACTTTCGAGTATATTTTGGAATTGGTTGCGCAATTTGGTGATCTCATAAAACCTGTGGGGACAAGGGAGATTTGAGTAAAAAATTATTTTGAATATGAAATAATCGGCATAAGTCGGGTATACTTATGTAACAGGAATAGCGAATATTTTTATCCGACCAGGGACTATCAACCCTGTATTTCTTAAAATTATTAGGGGACTTTTTCTGATTGTTTACAACGAAATTTATAACACCCAAAAGGAAATAACGGAGACCTTATAAGGTATATATATATAAATGACCGTCTGTCTCTCTCACTTTTTGAGATATCGATCTGAAAATTTGAACACGTCGTTTTCTCCGAAGAAACCGCTCATTTGTTAGAACCACCGATATCCATTATAAGATATGTGGTTGTTATTGTAACGGGTACCAAATCCCCGTTAGGATGGTAAGGATTAGCTAAATTGTCGTCGACGCCATCCAAAGGAAGGCCCCAGAAACGTGCTGTTTCGACAGGGTTGGTCAGGGTCTATTCTGGATAAGTAGGAGTTTAACCTGCTACTGTATTCAGAACGAAGCTGTGCAAGGGTCACTCTCGTTTCTCACGGCAACTCGAGCTCTTCGTCTGCAATGGGTGGTGGTTTGACTCCAAATACGACATTCACCTAAAGGGAGTTGGTGAAGGTGTTGATTGCTCCACTGGGAATGGCGTTCAGTGCTTGTCGGAAGTTAATTGCGTCCGAAGTCTGGTCTGCGTACTGTCTATTGTCGTCATCGTCGACGTTATTAAGAAATGACCTCTTGATGTTCCTAGGAGGCGGTTCCGCTCCAAGCAGGTGACTACAAGGATGCTTTCTGCGAAAGCACAGAGTTCATTGTGCTCCTTTACTGGGGGCATACGGGCCTCACTATGCAGGTGTTCGATTAGAGACATCAAGAGGCATCCTGTCGTAGTCCCGAGAGCAGTATTCTGATAAGTCTGGGTCTAATCGCCTGGATGCAGTGAAACGCACCTCTTCAGTTCTGGAGGACCGTAGTTTTTTCGACGTCCTGCACTAGCGCTGTGTGACTGACTGTTTCAAAGACTTTTTGCAAGTCCAACGCTACCAGGATCGTTCTTTTTTTTTTTAGATCGCCGAAAAAACAGCCCTTGGTGAGATAAAATTCCGGTACGTTGAACCGGCTGTCGTGGGAATGTCGGAGCCCTCTCTTTCTGGGTGGTTTCTGCTTATACATATCGTTATCAGAGAGATGGACGTGATAGTCACCTATTTTCACTATATTCGACCTTACCATTTCGAGGTAAAATGTAACCCTCTCTCCGAGTAGGATTGAGGTATCTCAAATAGTTGCTGAGATATATACATATATACATATAAACTATTCAACTATTTTCTACAAGTGAAAATTCTGTTTTTCTTAATAAATACTCTTACCGTTGTTCCTCAATACCAAGTTTATGACACCATTTTCTGGTGTTCTCATTATGCCATTTTAATTGCAGCCACTCGTGATAAGCGCACAGTAAGGTAAACACATCACCTTGATCGGACTGAAGAGGCTCACGTTCTTGCTGCGATGCAAATGAAATATTAAAAAACAAAAAACATCTTATAATGTTAACTAACTGTATCAATAACTAACCTCACACTTGCGATCCGTGTAGGCGCGATTCGTAAACGGATTCTGCACGCTCATGATAGCAGCCAGCGTTAAAATCTTCTCAACATCGGGAAAAACACAACCCATAAGCAACATTTTGCCGATTGTAATGTCAACCGGTAAATTGGAGAGTGACTTGCCAAGTGGTGTGATCTTTTCATCTACAGCAAGCGCATTCTATAATGCAAAACAACACACTGTCGATAGTTTATTAGGGAAAAATTTACGAAACTCACATGCTGCTTAAGCGACCAAATGGCTTGCTCAATGCACTCTTCTTCGGGGGATTCAATAAACGGGAACGAACGCACATTCGGCAAACCCATTGAAGTCATTTGCAAAAGTATCGTTTCCAAAGGCACACGGAATATTTCTGGTGTGGGATATGCCTCGAAAGTATCGTACTGTTTCTCTGAGAAGAGGCGAAAGCAAGTCTGCAAAATACGCACATAAATACTTACATACGTGATTTATTTATTTTTCAACACTTACGCCGGGTCCTGTGCGTCCAGCACGACCTTTACGTTGTTCGGCTGAGGATTTTGATACCCAAAACTCTTTCAAGCGTTGGCCTTTACAACTCGAATCGTAACTCATTTCCTTCACTTTCCCAGAATCGATGACGAAACGCACGCCATCGACTGTGAGTGAAGTTTCTGCAATGTTTGTGGACACTATGCATTTGCGCATGCCGTCCGGTGCATAGTCGAATACCTATTTATGAAACGCAATTACAGTTAGAAAATGCATATTTATTTATTATTTAAGAGTCTAACTTTGTCTTGATCAGCGAGCGCCAAACCACTGTGCAGCGGTAATATGATCCAATGTGAGTTTTGCTCAGCGTATTCCTTGGCGGCATCGCAAACCGTTGTGATTTCGTTTACGCCACTAACAAATATTAGGACATCACCGCGCTCAGTTGCTAAAAATATATACATATGTATGTTGACATTAGTTAACTCGATGTAGAAAGAAATGTCATCCAAATATAATTTTTTAGTTAATAGCAATTTTAATTTTTACTCACTAGGGTATTTTTGATCAATCAAACTTAACACTTGTATGTAAGGTGCTGGATCTAAGCGATTCGTGCTTTTAGCAGTTTTGCTGCCGCTTGCACCCCCTTTCAGTTCCAAACTTGGTGGTGGCATAAAAATAGTTTTAATCGGATATAATCGGCCTGGCACCTCAATGAGTGCTGCTCCCTCATTCTTAAAGTAATTATGAAACAATTCCACATTTATAGTGGCTGACATAAGTATCAGCTTCAAATCTGGCTTGGCATGTAGCAAGCATTTGGTGACACCCAACAAAAAGTCGCCAAAGAGATTACGTTCGTGTATTTCATCCAAAATGAGCACATCATACTGCTCTAAATTAGCTTCCACTGCCAACTAGAAAAATAAATGCTAAAATATTAATTTTGAGCCACTTACGTATGTAAAAAAAATGTGTGCTTACTTGTCTTAATAGTAGCCCTTCAGTGATGAAGACTATATTCGTATTTTTTGTTTTATTTTTTTCAAACCTTATTTGAAAACCAACTTTGGAGCCATAATCGTCAAGCATCTCATGCGCAACCCGTTTGGACAGTGAAACACAAGCTAAGCGACGCGGTTGCGTGCACGCTATGCTACGATAACCAAATTCATATAAATACTGTGGCACTTGTGTAGACTTTCCACAACCTGTATCACCAGCTATAATCAGTACTCGTGTTTCTTTGAGCTCAGCTTGTATTTTTTGCTTGAAATTTGCGATGGGTAGCGATTTTTGTGCTAGGCGTAATTTCTTAATTTTCGTAAATCTTTCCTTTTGCTTAAAATCCAGATAGATGAGCACAATTTCTCGGAACTGTCGTGCTTTCAGTTTTGTGAATATTCGTTCATCATTATTGTGACATCCACGTCTGAGTTGTTCGGAGTCACTGCCGCGTTCTAATTGCAATGGTATATATTTGAGCTTATGATATGATGCTGGATTACTTAATTCAGCGTCTGATAAGGGTTTCCCGAGTATTGGTTGACCCGCGCTGCGTAACATACTTTCATATTTATTTACAAATTTCCAAAAATCGGTTTCATCCTCTACAATGGGGGCCGAATGTTTGTCATTGCCTTCCAGCAAATGCCGGAAGACAGACTTGTGGTCGCAAAATGAAAAATTAATTAAATTGGTTTCCTCTCCAAAAGAGCTCGATTTTTTAAAATGTTTGGACGATTTAGACATTTTTCATCTGTTAATCCTTAGAAGAACGTTTACGCGATGTGTCCAAATTGTATGTATAGCTTAAAATATTAACGAATTGTTGTTGTGAATGTGTATCTTTAATATATATTAATTCCTTTTGTATATTTTTTGTGACACATTTTTGTTAGAGCAAAATAAAAACTGATAATATAAAATGTTTACGTTTATGAAGAGGAAAACATAAAACAGCCGGCAATTAAACTGTGAATGAATGGAATCATTCGCAATTGCTTAAAAGATTAAACAAACAAATATTAAAAAAAAGTTCTTGCAAAAACAAAAATAATTAGACACTATTAACTTTATTAATATATGTATGTTAAATACAAGTATTTTTCATTATATAAAAATTCAGCTTAGTTTGTAGTTTTTGTAAGATTGGCACACATCAGTATTTGATACCTCTGGCAACAAAGAGCGAGAAGTTGCTGATAATTAGCAACAAAGGTTTTCATGTCTGAACATAGACTGAGAGTTTGACATCCATTGAGAAATATATAAATATACGGCACTTTTCACAAATATTTTGAAACAGCTGCTGTAAACATATGATTAAAGTTTCTTAAACAAAATAATAGATAGTGAAGTGTGCTTCGTATCTCCGAAACCAAAAATAAAACAACATTAATAAAGTTGTTTACCAAAGTACACAATGACAGCTCCTGTGTAGTGCCTAAGTGTTTCATAAAGTGTGCTGAATGCTGGCTCTGGAGAAAATCAATTTATAGTGGAACAAAACTCATTGAAATATGGCTCGACCCATCCGACGTTGTCCGATTTCCCGAGCTATATTAGAAGAAATTGCTTTGGAAGGTTTAGAAGGCATAACATTACCATGTACTGAAATTTCATATATAAAAATTTTCCCAAAATACATATTAATGTTTGTTCTTATAGCACTATGGGCTTACTTAAGTATCGACTTGGGTGTGGAATTACCTCTGCCATCAGATGTGATGAACCGTGTGTGGAATTTCATCAAACAAAACAACCATCAGCTAGATTTTTACGAATTACCAACGGAGAGAGCAACTGTGCAATGTGAGAGTCGCTTTACGCTTGTGGACCCGGATTTCGGAGTACCCATTATGCCGGTTGGTAGTACCGCCAGTAAATTTAATAATGATAATATCACAAAATATATCATTTCCATTCAAAGGATCCCAACAAATTTATGCGGTACAAATATGTACCAATTGAAGATGGTGAAATACGCGGTTCGTGTGAATTCTATAAGGAGCGGAAGAAAGTAGAAGCCGTTGAAGTTAGTGATTTAAATGTCGAAGCTATCTTGGAAAGGTGACCAACACATTTATATAAAATAAGATTTTTTTGTTAATACAGGCATTGATTGCAGGTGGGATAAACGCTTTGTTGTGGTGGCCTCACAAGAATTGCGCTTTTGCGTGCTTACACCGCGGAATAAACCTATTCCGCGAGACTTAACTCTGGTACAATATTGTTTCTGGGAAGCTGTAGGACGTTCACGCTACAATGGGGAGACAACCTCTGGCCCTTATTCCCTATTTCAGTTTTGCAAAGACTCCTCTGTGATTTTTTATATCAAGTAAATATGAGCACACACTAATCACATATATGGTGACGAGTATTTATTAATTACATACATACTTTTAGACAAAAATTGGCTCATTTCGGTTTGATAAAGCACCAACCTTTCCATGAATTTCGTGGTGATCGTCCCGTTGTTACATCCCTACTCAATTTACCGCAGTACGTGCCGGAAATTCCCCGAAATATAATTACTCTCATAGAAAAAATTTATGAGCTAGTAAAAAAGTCGGAACAGCAAAACTTACCGTTAACAGAATTTCGCACCTTGGTTCCAATATTTGCACGTAAATCCAAATTCCGGCGTTTTGTACTCACTCCTTTCTTTCAGCGCATCTTTGAGGTGAAAGTAAGTAAAACGATCATATGCCTAAACCGTTCCCACGACAGTCGTGTCTAAGTAACCGAAACGGACCTGGATTTTTATCCAGCAAAGAACTGTCAACTCGGCACCATTCCTTGAAATTACTTAAATAATGTTTTCTGCCACTACAAAAACCACAACAACAATCATATTCCTACATACATATATTTTAGTATGAATGGTGTTTTACATTTCATTTTTCAGAAAGTGCTGACTGGACGCAAAAGCGGAAAAAGCAAAGAGCTAAGTGTTCTTGCGATTACTTTGCGGAGCCCTGATAGACCCTTAGAAGAGCTTATAGAGGAGGAGCTTGCGGAGGAGGAAAAGGAGACGGGAATCAGCTTTAAAGACGCTTTCACCGATAATAAGCATTCTTTTGTAGATATGCCGCTGAAGGAGGAATTCTATCGCGCTGTCTTGCGACATGGCACGCGCGGTTGCAGTCACACAGAGCTATCCAATTATCTCAGCGAATCGCACTGCGTGGTGCGTCAGATGGTCAAAGCGATGCAACGTGACGGCTTGATAGTACCGCATGTCGTTGATGAGGGACGCCAACGCATCCACAAGTACTTGCCAAATCAAATATTTTTGCATAACTTATATCTGTTACTTGTCCGTTTTAGATTTGTTGCATTAGAAGTGATTAATGCAGAGAAGTTGGCGAAAGAAAAGAGCGTTGAAAAACCAGCGGAAGTGGTCAAATTCAGCAGCAGCATGCCGGTATGTCAAGCACATTTATATCAGTAACTAAGTGGTTAACATTTAGCTCAATTGCAGCCCACACCGCAGCTGGACGAAACCTTGGCCGTAGACTGTCCACAAGTCAAAGCCACGGTGGAGGAGTACGTACATAAGGACAAGCCATTCCGTATAACCTTTACCAGCCGTCAGCAATCCCGTCACGACTTTATAATTCAACAGCTGAACGAGCACGCCATAATGAATACCGTTATTTTACGTAATAAATTGCAAGAAACGGAGCGGCAGCGTGGTTTCAAAGATGAAATTTGCTTCAAATCCTTGCAGCGCATGCTCATGGAAATGAAGAAAACCGACAATTTGAAGGCATACGAGATTCGCTTAAAATACCAAGAACACATGCGTAAATACCATTATGTAGCACATCCGCAAATTGATCAAGACCACCTATTGGTGGATAGGGAGGTGAAACGTTTAAAAAATATGCTCTTGCGAACCAGACAGCGGGAGGAGCAAAAGAAACAGAATAAATTACGCATGCTGCGAAAGCGTGCTGCAAAATTAACACGAAAAGCGCCAAAAGCCCTCGACACCAAAAGTACGACGCCGAACGCCGCCATCGAGCAGTTGCCTAATCCACCTAAATTCCTCATATCCCGTTACATGCACGAGTTTCTTTTCTATATCGTGGTGGAATTGAATGAAAATAAAGAGATGCTGGAAATCGACGAACCTTTGCTCCGCACATGGAAAGAGACGGAGCCATCGCTGCAGGTGAACGAGTTTTTACAGAGTTTACATGCTGGCGTCGAGGTGCAGCACAGTTATATGTCGGAGCTTAACTGGCGCACATTCATACCGCCGCTGCCGAAGTATGCCGACAAGCCGGCCGGTTGGGTGAACTTTTTGGACGCCATTGAACGCATGCCACTCTCAATATTCAATAAAATATTTCGCTTCCAGCCGACGGGCGGCAATGTGCTCGACGATTACTTGACCCACCCCATACGCCAGCACTATCTTATACGACAGCTGCCAATGGAGTTGCAGAATCAAATAAATCGCATTTACTTGCAACGCATTTGCACGATGGTCCTGAAGCTACTAAATCACATGGGTCTAATACAAGTGGGTGAGAGCCAAAATTTCAAAGATACTATGATGATTTGGGTGTATCTAAATCGGCGCACACAAATACTCGATACAACACCTTCGGAAGCCAGCTTCGCCACTGTCAATATGGAACGCAAATATGAAGAGTTGAATTTTCATTTTGCCACATTTGAGGACATCACCCAGTACTGGACGCATGTGCACCGCATTTGTGTGTATACCAAACTCGGCCTGCTAAGTGCCAAGCATAATGAGAAGTCGCAAAGTCGTCGAGAGTTTCACTTTTTACCCGCTGTAAGCTTTGACGATGCACCACACTACGATAACGGTGAAGTGCCCGGCGATCGCGCAGGCGCAGCCGGTTTTGCGGCGCATCTGTTTGCGCATGCGTTGCGCAGCTGGTCGTGGATACTGCGCACGAACGTGAAACCGGTGCAAACACGCACGGGCCGTATACCGTTAATGCGCAACGGCAGCAGTAAACATTTGCGTCTCATGGGCTTGCGCAAGACACGTTTGCACGGCGGTCGTGGCGGGCACGTGAAGCGCTTGCCACATGCGGTGGCAATCAAACGTAGTGCCAAAAAAAAGCCGGCCTCCATACGCGATGCCATCGATCGGGATGCACTGAAGAACATGCGCACGCTGCGCGCCAGCTGGGGCAAGGATGAGGATGACTTCCTGAAATTAGCACGCGCCGTTTATATATACATAGCGGCGCCGGTGCCGGTACTCGGACTCATTGTGGTTGGTAAAATTTGTCGTGACGTCATCAGACACAACCTGGGCATACGCAACAAGACTACGCAAGCGTGCCATCGGCGTATGCAGTACATCGTGAAGAAAGGACGGCATATTCCGGAGGTGCCCACTTGGGTGCACATGCTGCAGACCAATGTGGAAATCCAGGAACGCTATGGTGAAAATTTTCTACAACAACTAAAAGGTGTCTATACGGTGCGTGAGGAGTACTGCGATGCTTTGGCGGTGCATTTCATAAACATTTTGCATTTCCTACATCTGTTGGTGCACAACACCAAAGGCAAAGAGGCGATTACCGCTTTGCGACCACGCTTCACCATACCCGACAGTATCGATGAGTTCGAGCGTCTGTACGTGAAACGCATGGCGACAACGGAAGAGAAGCTTATGAAATATATTGACCCCGCCGACGAACAGGATGCGCTGGCAATGCTGGCCATTAACGTGCTGCACAGCTCGTTGTGTTCGGCGCTCGACAAGACCTCCTATACGGCACAAACTTTTGAGATTTTCAAAAAATTCTCGGAAGAAATACTGCAACGCGCCTTCCATATAGCGCGCAATGGCGCACTGATCGTGGCGAATAAGCGCAAAAACATCGAAAAGCTACCCAATCAACTAACTAGCCCGGCTTACTCGCTGTCGGTGCAATACCAACGTCGCTTATTCTATCTGCGCATACCATATTTTGTTTACGACTCTCTCTTTGGTTTCTTCGAGAGCGCAATGGGTGTTTTTATGAAGCCCGTAGAGGAATTTATGGACTTGGCATCAACTAGTAGCGCGCAGCCAGCAAAAAACTTGGTGGAGCTACGATCGCCCAATGCAGGTCAACTTTTCTTCATTACCGAGGGTTTGGCGCGAAACTTTTGGGATTGTAATATCAAATTTCCCAGCAATATATTGACTGTCGATGCTGAACAAAGGCAGACGTTGTCTTCAATGGACCGTATACTCGATCACTATCATTGCATTTTCGATAATGCGCCCGAAACGGAATATACGAAGAACTTCGAAAATGAAGCCAGCGAGAAGCAGGTAATGTTCGGGAAATTATTTACCGTTATTCTATTGCTTGAACATTAAAGTCCAATACAAATTTCAAATTTCTTTCCACCATTCGGTCTTCAAGTACTTTTTTCGACCGTTTCAAGGCACAGTATACAAAAATGGATATTTGAGCGCTTTGTGTGAGGGTCTTGGGTTGCCTTTATAAAACTTTCGAAAATCCATTTTTACAATTCTGAATTATATAGCTAATACTAAGCTTGTAATAGCCAGAAGGAAACGTCGGAGAACCTATGAAGACCTAAGCTAGCGAAATTAGACAATACGTCGACCAGACTTCGGACGAAACAAACTTCCAACAGGCACTGACCGACATTCACAATAGAGCCATCAACACCTTCACCGACTCCCTTCCAGTGAATGACGTACTCGAAGTCAAACCACCACTCATTGCAGACGAAGAGCTCGAGTTGCCGCGAGAAACGGGAGTGACCCTTGCGCAACTTCGTTCTGGATACTGTAACAGATTAACCTCCTACTTGCCCAGAAAAGACTCCGACGTATCCAATGTATGTCCTTTGTGCAATGAGTCTCCGCACGACACTGTCCACCTCTTTGCATGCCTCACCAACCCCACTCATCTAACACACTTCTCCCTTTGGTCCGACCCCGTTGAACCAGCACGTTTCTTAGGCTTTCCGTTAGATGACGTCAAAGACAACTTAGCTAATCCTTCCATCCTAACAGAGACTAGGTACCCGCTAAAACAACAACAGCTCAGTAGGTTTAACAGTGTCGGTCTGCCTGTCCACCTGTTTGTATATACCATCTGGTCACTCAGTTTTTGTGCTATTGATCTGAAATATTTCACACGTGCTCTTCTTTCAAAAAGCTGCTCATCTTTCGAAATCACCGTTCTTCAGGCACAGTGGAAGCAGTGATTGTGTGGAAAGATTTTTCATTTGACGAGATATGTTCACGAAATTTGGCATGGGCTATTGTCTCAGACAGGGACGCAACCTCTGAAGAAATTGTTCAGATCGGACCACCATATAGCTGCCATACAAACAGACCGACAAAAATTAAGATAAAGATCTTTTTATACTTTTTTATATTTCCTATGCTATAGGAAATGCTACTATGAAGGATATTATAGCTTCTGGCAACCGAAATTAACGTGACTTCTTGTTCTTTTTTTATTTAAAGGTCCGCGTTAAGTTCCAACCCGCCAACTTAAGCTACAAAATCAATTACAGCCCCTATGACTTCATATCCAAACTGCCTACGCGGCACCTGCACTTCTTCTGCGCACTCGACCACCTCAACCAGGAGGTGGAGATCAATTTCAGCCGCTTGATGCATAAAGATGACGAACACGATACACTGCGCATCGAATGCCCTTTCAACTGTGTGCTCAAACATGCCAACTACATTAACGCCATCGAGCTGATAGTGCAGGAGAAGCGCAACATTTTGCGCGAGTTGACTGAGATGCCACCACAAAAGTTGCTGAATCTCGCATTGAGTGGCTGTTCCGTGACGGTGGAATCGTCGAATTTGCTGACGCTCGTACGCATGCTGGAGTCATTTTGGCGCGAGAAAGAGACCGCCTATGACCGCAAGGATCTGGGACGTGTGTCGGCGAATGTAAAGATCAACAAAACCGTTGATTGGCATCAGTTGTGTTGTGAAATACTGCAGTTCAATATGGCCGAGGAGGACAATGACAAAAACGATGAGTATGAGCCGACGCTAAACAAGGAGGAGCGTCTTGCGCGTGCACAGGATGTGTTTGTAGTGAACCTGCCCACTTTGCAGTTGGAAGCCAAGCCATGTGTGCCCAACACATTTAAAGATATGACAATGGCACACAATGACGTGTTCGTATCCCAACTTTTGGCGGAGACTGAACTGGATCGTGAAAATATACTGAGGAAAATCGTAGAGTAAGTAAATGAGCTGAGCTTGGAAGTTTATACATGTAGTACATTCAATTTGTTTCAATAGTGAATCGCATTGGAAGTACACAGAGAACACCTTCGAAGCAATTAAGCCAAAATTGAGCAAATTGGGTTTTAATGCTATGGAACAGCAGCACGTTGAAGACCTGCTGCGATTTATTGAAGCGCGTAAGCTCGGCGTGCCCGTCGCGGATTTGCTGGTATTTACTTTTTATATAAAAAAAATAGCAAATTAATAAAATACGAGTGTTTTCTCACAGCGTGAATTCCCCTACGCCCAGTTTCTATCGCGCGCTTTGCGTCTACTCTCCGAGCATTATCTCGTGAAACGTGTTGGTGTTGCCACCATGATGTATGTACATAAATCCCACATTCGCCCGTGGGTCGTGCACACCTTCCATCTGAAAAGGCTGGAGCGCGAAAAATTAGGACCTGATGGTACAGTGAGTCTCAAACGCGGCGCAAGCGATGCCGAGCAAAGCCCAAGTGGTAATGCGGAAGTAGCGGATAGCGATGATGCAGATGGATCTAGCACCAGTAAAAGAGCTAAATTAGCTGACGATACTCGAGTCAATGCAGACGACCAACGGTTTAGTAAGCGTGTACCGAAGCCAGTAAAACGCTTTGAAAGCGCAAGTAAAGAAAGCAAGAACAAGGAAAAGGACAGCAAGAGGTAATCCAATCATATTTTAATATCTGCAGTAGCGTTTTATCTGTCAAATATTTTTTACACAATTTAATTTAAATGATAACGGTAAAATTAAACGAATTATTTACATATTCCTTTGCAGTGATGT
Organism: Bactrocera tryoni; assembly: GCF_016617805.1. Taxonomy (NCBI): domain Eukaryota; kingdom Metazoa; phylum Arthropoda; class Insecta; order Diptera; family Tephritidae; genus Bactrocera; species Bactrocera tryoni. The sequence continues at coordinate 9,153,693 of NC_052502.1, read as the reverse complement.
TATTGTAATGAAGCCCCATGCCTGGATCCGTCTGAATGGCACCATTAATCGACGTGTATTGGATCGTTGGTTGGGCTCAATACTAACCGAGTGTATTAGCCGTTCGGGTTGCATGGTTTCGGATATTTGCACGAACTTTCCGCATTTGCCACCAGTGGAAATAATGTTTCTACTCGAAATACTGGGTGAATTGAAGTGCCTTCATTTAAGCGAGATGAAACCGGCACCTGTAAACCTTTTCTCAGCTTATGAGGACGTACAAGAGAGTGAGTAGCTGATTGTCATTGATTTTTTTTTTTTTGTTTTTTTTTTGTAAATAATAACAAAAAACACTCTTTTAGGTATTGTAACGGAGTTTTATGATCCAGAACACACTTACGTGACTGCGCATGCGGACGCCATGACACGTATGGCCATTTTCATTGGCAAGAAAAAATACAGCACGCAGTTTTTTTAAACGTTTTATCTAGTTAGCTGATAATACCCTTTTATTTTAAGATTGTTAACACTAGAACAGAATAAATTAAGCTGGCTTTGTCGCAAAGTCTTTACATTACAACCACAATGTAATTTTTTTTTTTGTATTATAAATGAGTGAGTGTTTTTTGTTAAACTGAAAATGAGTGAGTGTTTTTTTTTATCGCTTCGCAAGAAATATATTTTCAATTTCTTCGCGCTCTTTTACGCATTCCGCTGTGAGCACTTCCACGTTATTGTCGCTGGTGATGAGCACATCGTCCTCAATGCGTATGCCGATGCCGCGAAACTCTTTTGGCACATCCTTTCGGTCTTGTGCTATATAAATTCCCGGTTCCACCGTGCACACCATACCCGGCAAAAGACGCAATGAACGCGGCATTAAGGGTGTGTCATGCACGTCCATGCCGAGATAGTGGGATACATGATGTGGGCAGAACTTGTAACCGGCCTGCAGGAAATATGTTAGAACAACATTTGTACTGATTGAAATCCAAACCCAAACTTACACGTGCATAACCGTTATCATCAGCTATATCTTTGGGCGCGATACCGACTTCTTGCAAGTACTTGCCCAACTTTATGCACATCGTATCGAATAGTTCGTCCAATGTTTCGCCACCGGGCTTCAATAAGGTACCTACAAGCATATAAATGGAATAATAAGTCTCGATGCTGAATAATACATACATATATTTAACGCTTACATATCAATTCCTTCTGCAATTGCAGTAACACGTCGTACAAGACTTTTTGCGCGGGTGTGAATGTACCATCTGTGGGCCATGTGCGTGTGATGTCACTTGTGTAACCGCCATATTCGCAACCAGCATCCATAAGCAGCATTTCACCACTTTTGGTCAGCTGCGTATTGTTTATGTAATGTATTGTAGTCGCGTTATTGCCGCCGGCCACCACGGGCGGATAAGCCAAGTAGCTGGCATTCTTCATGCGGCACTTGTAATCGACTGCAGCAAATAGATGATGCTCTGAGATGCCTGGTCGCGATTCGCTGATTACTTCATTTATTGCTCTTGAAGCGATTTGGCACGTTTTACGCATGAGCTCTTGTTCACAAATCGATTTAAAAAGTCGCATGCTTTGTATAAATGTAGCGGGTGAGTTTGGAGCGGATGTAGCGCCAGCCACATTTTGAACATCGTTGCTTAGGCTCTGTTGATCTGATGCGGCCATATCATACCACACGTGTGGTTTTTCGCTTGTAATGTGTTTTTTGAGAATTTCTGGAAATTGTTGCACTGTGTATGCTTCGTCAACACCGAAAAAATCGGGCGCATTCTCAACACCAGTACGTGCGCCATCCCACATCTCAGCGTGCTTATCTTTTGGCCGCATAAATAATATGGATTTGATGTCTGCTTTCTCGTTTATGGACATAACGAGCACAGAGTCGGGCTCCAGACAACCACTCAAGTAATAGAAGTCAGAATTTTGACGAAAAACGTAGGGAATCTTATCACTCATGTATTTTTTGGAAGCGGACGGCACAATCACCTTGAAGAGTTGTTTGGTTTGTAAGCACACAAAAGAAAATTATAGCATTTATTTATTAATTATTTTACCAAATTTGATTTTTTCGTTTGTTGGTCAACTTTATGGTCTTCTGCGTACTTTTGTATGCCACTCATAAGGCGCAAACGTCGCTCTCGAAATGTTTCCACATTTTGTCCAATAACAAGCTCACCCTCATTTATAAGATGTGGATGTGTCACATAAGTAGGTTGACCAAATGTTTCTGAACGTAAAGTTTGCAAGAAACTCCTATTCAGTGTTGCAGCAGCCGGCGCATCTGATGACGATGCTGATGATGATGATGATAACAATGCTTTGTGGTCTAGAGAAAAAGGTTCCACATTTAATACAAGCCATATAGCTTATTTGACACATTATCGTTACCAAATTTGCCGAGCGTTTTAATTCTTCTCGTATTCTTAAAAATAAACATATTTTTGATTTGTTTCTTTATATATATGAACTAATACAAATTTTGACGATTTCCTAAAAAAATTTTGTTTAATAAATGATAAAAATAAGAGTTTGTCAAACGTAATCACTTTGATTGCTCGTATTATCACATACCGGAACAGCTGATCGCTATTGTGAACGAACTTTAATAACTGCCATGTGTTTGTTGTTGGTTTTATGGGAAACATTTCTTATGGCAGTTTAGAAAGCACCGTAGCAAATGCACCACCATATGGATCTTAATAATGGATCAGTTAGGCCTTCCCAAACGGAAAATAAAAACGTATGAGATATTTGATTAACTTCCCTTGAGTTTCGAGTTATATGATTCTAAACTTGTTTTTCAATAAATGGTTATTTTAACTGCATTGTTGAAGGTACAATATATTTATTGCGTAAAAATAATCGATAATTCCTGGTTTATTTGGACAAAATGTACTTGGGAACCGCAATTAAGAAAACAACAAAACTGAGATAGAAAATGTGCAAAACCACCGTCGAGGTCAAGTCCGACAACACTTTCAACCGCTTATAATTGGTTTGCTTACATATGCACTAATTAGTCACAGTTTTTTTTCAGCTACTGCCTTCATATACGCAACGATTTCAATAATATGCTTACCTAATTGCAACCTATGGCGGTTACAAGTATCGTGTGTCACATAATTGTTGGAAACCAATAAAAAGCATATCGTTGTAAGAAGGGGGCGCGAACACAAAAATAAATATGTAAGACAAAAGCTACCTAGTACTGTTATTATTTCAAATCTTATATGGGGGAATATCTGAAATCTTGCTTAAATCTCGCAATTCTGACTTGAAATGAGAGCACTTAAATCTGCATGTGCATATCTAGCAGCTAGCGGAAGGTAGACCAAGGAACAGATTTTTTAATTGGATGCTGTCTGGCTAGAGAAACCAATGATTAGGTAATTATCGATTGAATTAGCTGTTAGTCACCACTTTATAGATATAATATTTATGAGACTATAGGTAAAAGTGTAATTCTATAATAAATTAATTAAGAAGAAATTAGTTTTCAATGCAACTATTGACATTGTAAGCGTATTTATACGTAAACGTTGTGGTTAGAACAATTTAATTTCATTCGCTCGCAAATAGAATGAACTTTGATTTGTTACTTACATCTCTTAACAATTGCCAATCACGTACACATGTGCTTACTTGTTGTATTCTCACATACATACATATGTATGTATGTATATATTTATATCTATGTATGTTAGAATGAATGTTTATACTTTTGTATTGCAGTATATCTTTAAATCCCATTAAATTATAAAAAACTGCTATAAAATTCGAGATATATGCACATACATACACAAGAAAGAAAGAATTTGTAAATGTATTAATTTATATGTACTTCTACATACTAATTTACTGATATGTTTATATATAATATATGTATAAATGTTTCTGATCCCATAGCAAATACTTTTTGCAATCAAGTATAATCTTCAGAAAAAATAAAACATGCTCATAAAAAACTTAATAAAATTTTAGTAAATTTTCCATATTTCACTTTATAATTCAATTGTTCTTTCCGGTCATGTTTCCGAGCCACAATATTCTTATCAAGTTCAACAACATCTCACAGTTGTATCGTGACGAATCATGGAACGGCTTTGCTACCAGCGGACATTAGGGATCACTGACTCAGTATCGGATTGTTTATGGGGCCTAGCAGCCCCACCTAGTTAACTTTTTTATTTAAAATTCTTGCAGTTTTTACTAAATGTTTCTATATTTCAAAATTTTAATCGAAGATTGTATAAATAGCCGGTGACACGAAGTTCCTGCCCGAGAAATCAGTTCAGTTCAAGATTTTTTGTATTATAAAGTTCAACTTCCCACAAAGCACTCTTACTGCAAATGCGTATGTATGCATGTTGCTGCTTGAATATTACAAACAATTTCAGTAAACAGTTATAAGCAAATAAAAAATATTTGCTAATGAATAGTCGTACATACGCAATACATATAAATATGAACCCAAATGGAAATAAAACAAATCATAAAATATTTAAATTAAAGTTGCCAATAAATGTCAAAATGTATGGTCCTTTACGAAGTGGAAACGACGAAGTCTATGGAACAATGAGCTATACGAGATATACGACGACATTGACATACTAGTTCAGCGAATTAAAAGACAGCGGCTACGCCTGGTCATGTCATGGCCAGGTCATGTCGTCTCAATGGATGAAAACAAGCAGTACACGCCGGGGGAAGCAGGGGAAGCGGAAGACCTCCACTTCACGCACTTCAGGCACTCCAGTGCCTATGCAAATAAAGAAGAAGAATGAATGTCAAACGACTGCCCGCCTTACTTTAGAAGTTGCACTTCCCCAATAATATGGTTTGCATACATACATACATACGTATTTATAGCGGAAACTCAAGTCAATGTGATAACATAAATATAAAAACAATAGATGAAAAATAATATACATACATAGGTACATATTTTTGTGTTTTTATGTATGTATGTATGTATTTACTTATTTATCTTGCGAAGTTATGCCATAGAGTTAGGAAATAAATCTAGTATCGCAAAAGTTTATTATATGTACTTGTGTAAATATTTGTAAAACTTTTGATGGAAATTACGAAAATTACATACATACATACTAACATAAATTTGAACCAGTTTGAAAGCGCGGAATTCAGAGCACACACATACAAACCGATGTACATATGTACATATATAAGTGAGAAAACGAGTGTCTGAATCAAACCTGGGCAAAGTTCAAATTACAAACAGTAGAAATTCTATGCGACGCATCACAGAAAAGGGAAAAGAAATAGGAAAAAGAACAGATAGAAGGAAAAGCCAAGAAATTGTTGCGAATAACTTTTGTAGCAACTGTTTTAGTTAGTGAAATTGGCACGAAAGCACATATGTACATACCATGTGTATGTATGCTTATTTATGTAACATTATACCGTTTGCTAAGTAGGGCTATTTCTCAAGCGGCGTTTTGACACTTGACAATTGCGAGATGAAAGAAACCATATAGTATTTACATTTTGTATTTCGCTTTATTGAAATAAATCAATTTCAATTACAGGTAGTAAACACTTCGTTTTATATTATTCTTACATACATATGTAGTTGCTAACAAAAGTACAAACCATCTACTTAACTATAATACACACTTAATATTTTTCGCACAATATACCTATGTATGTACAAACATATACTATAAGCATTAGAAACATGATTTGTATTTTGCATGTATTTCGATTAAATTTGTTTCACGACATTTAGTGTGTTATCGCAGCTATCCGGTTCAATACAAAATATATTTTGATTGACCTTAAATAGTTATATATGACATAGTTGCCTTGTAATTATCAATTATATTTAAAAAAAATTCGAACATATTTCAATTTAAATGTATAAAATGAGATTTTTATGTAATTTCGAACAAAGACCCTTATTAAGGCTTAATTTTATAAGTTGTAGCGTAAATAAAAACTTTAAGTCTTAAACAATTAAGAACCTAAATAAATATGTTTAAAGTGGAATGGGGGTGTTTGTGCTTCATGAGATTCCAATTTTTAATATTACACGAAGTTATATTTATAAGCATTCGGCACATTTAATTCTTGCATCAAGTAGCACAAATTTTCAAATACCCCATTTACAAACATTTTACTAGTGCACTAAATACATCCGCATTACCATTGCAATTACTATATCGTTTGGTGTAAAAAAAAAATAAAATTCTGAAAACGATTCACTTAAAGGGGTGTGCTTATAATGTATACACGAATCATAGGGGTATTTTTATACACCGTATTACTATTTGCTTGAATTAGTGTTTACGATATGTGAATGAACCAACCTACGTCTGCACACGAGATTTTATAATTTGGTACAATAAATGTGCAGCTATCAGCCAGATTACGCCCCCCGTTATTGCACTACTATTCACACCACTTGTTATTGATGCTTGTTTTGCTACGCGGGGTGCATTTTGACAGATAGTTTCGTTTTTAATAAAGCGGAACATTGATTCCATAATATTAGCTGGTGTGATTTCATTACAGGTTTCTAACTTCTGCACAATGCACTTCTCCAGCTCCTCCATTTCTCTACATTGTTTCATTCCCATTACGAATTTTGGCAAAGATTTGATATCATCGAATCCATTTTTCGGGATATAACTTGATAATGTGCTATTGATACAATTTTGAATATCATCCTTCTTTGAATCCAGACATTCTGGTCCTTTTTCTGCTATAAACAGCGCTATTTGATCACCACCCTTGTGGCATATGAAGCTGAGCAGACTTTTAATGATGCGCATGAAGACATCTTGATGTTCTTTCTCCTCTTTGTCTAGACACGCTGCTAATTTATTGTTGAAATCACTAACGCAAGTTAATGCCTCGGGCTGTTTGTTGCAATATTTATTAAAAACAACATCCAATTCACCATCCGGGCTTGCTTTTTCAATTTCCGCTTGCAGTGCAGTAAAGTTAAGTATGTTTGTAGCACATTCGGAAAGTGTTGGTACAGCATTTACAATCTCAGTATATGCGGCCTCGCCCTCTTCTTTGCCAGCTACTTCAATACATTTGTTGCGGACTAGAGTCTTAACATCGTCCAGTGTCAAATTTGTATTGGCAAACTCTGGAGGTAAGTTTTGCTTCAGGTCGTTAACATTTATTTGACTTAAGTCTATGTCGCCAGACGAAGAGCTGCTACCCAAAACACAATTAATAACGATTGTAAAAAAAGCTATTGACAGCAAAGTTTTTGCCATTGATGACAATTTCATTTTGCTCTACGCGGCAGGTATCAGTTGCTAAGGCACTAAGGTTTTCAGATTTTGAACAGCTTTTGCGTACGGAACACTTTGTTTTATATCTTGAACAATGCACAATTTAACTGAAACATCAACTATAATATTTCGCTGGCAAACAAAGACTGAATGATCTACCTCGATGGTAATGCTAATTCACGACTTGAGTTGATAATAATTATAAGTCTCTATAGACGAATGAGTGAGGGCCGCTTCGTTGATTATTAAAACAAAGCGCTAAAGAAAACGACCAAAATTACTCTCGTCGTTTTTAAGTTGTTCTCGCCTTTGGCCTTTGTTGATTACGGATTGAGATTGCAATTGTTGGTAAATAACAAATTGCAATATGTTGTCCACTCTGCGTCAATTTATTGAATCTTTGATCGATGGCGTTTATAACAAAAAATCGAATAGGAAAATTTCTCAGGTAGCGAATTTATAGTTAAAACGGAATGTAGGAATGCATCGTAAAAAATATTTCTACTTTTCTCTTTTCGCACGTCACAGAACGTAATAAACGTAAACGTAATAAACGTAAACGTAATTTAAATTAAAACGGAATGTAAGAATGCACGGTGAAAAATATATGCATTTTTTTATTCGCACGGCAGAGAACGTAATAAACGTAAACGTAGATTCGTAGAATGTAAGAATGCATGGAAAAATATATACACTTTTCGTAACGTAATTTATTATTAAAACGGATTGCACGGTAAAATATATGCACATTTCTATTCTCAAGTCAGTTCTCGGGTGTTTCTATATAATCACATAGATGTCGCACATTTCTTTAAGCTTTAATTTCAAATTGTTCTTTAACATGACATCCTATATTTTTGACAGCTGATAACCGATTAAGAAGTGAATAATTTTAATTGAAAATTGTCGTAACTTTAATTTCTAATTATTTAGTCTATTTATTTCATATATCTGTAGTTTGCTCTTAATATCACATAAACCAATAGTTTTCGTTATTTTATAAAGGCAATATATAAACATAATTATGTGCAACTGAAGTACCAGAATGTGTTAGTTGTTAACAAAGATAAAAGCAAAACAATTTGCGTTTCAACGCTGGAACCGCCAGCTACATTAGCCCATACCGAAACAGCTGTGGAGCCTTCATACACCATTTATTCCTAATAAAGTGTTATCTGCAGATGGCAGAATTAGAAAATACCACCAATCACATGCCTGCTGGAACGGATGCCGAAGATGTTTCGTCACAAAATGGTACAGCAACTGCGACAGCGCTTGTTTCATCCTCACCATCCTTAAATTCTGAGGATTCCACAAGTAATACAGCAGAACAAATAGTGACTTCACCAAAAACCAAAGCCGTGACTATAAATGCACCATCGCCCTCTCCTACACTTTCAAAACCAAGTCTTACAACATATCTGCCTTGTGTAACTGAAGGTTTGGAGCAGTTTAAACCTATCATACCTTTTGAAGATCTTTTATTTGAAGAAGTATGTGGAAAATATTTTGAAAATACTGCTGATCGTTTCAATTAGTTTTACATATATACGTGATGCTATTTGTTACAGAAAATCGGACATGGTTCCTTTGGTGTTGTTTACAAAGTTAAATGGCAGGATCGACAGGTAGCCGCAAAAGAGTTCATGGCTAATCCGGATCAAGCGGAAGCTATTGAAACAGAGGTAGTTATCGCGATTTCTTTGATTTCTTTAATATCTATATGAAAATTTATATTAAATTTTTATACCCTGAACAGGGGATATTAAGTTTTCCACAAAGTTAGTAGCCGGAGATCGATTTAGTCATGTCCAGTTTTGAGATATCGTCCAGAAATTTTGCACACATCCTTTTCTCCGAGCAGCATTAAGCTGCCATACAAATTGACTCACCAACATCAATTTTCTTTTATGCAAACTTTTTTATTTGTGAAGGCTTCGGTTGCATCCGAAGTTAACGTTTCTTCTTGTATTTATTTGATAAAAAAATGTATTTTAAGTATTTCTAAATATGTTTCATTATTGCTCTTCATATGTAAAGGTACGACAGTTATCTCGGGTAAGCCATCCCAACATTATAGAGCTTTATGCAATAACTGCAAATCAACAATCAATATACCTCATAATGGAGTTTATGGAAGGTGGCTCCTTACACACATTTCTACATGGCAAGGTGAAACCCTACTATTCGACAGCGCATGCCATGAGTTGGGCCTGTCAATGTGCAGAGGTAAGCTAACCCTTTTTTTTAACAAATTTTTGATATACTGTTTTACTAGTAAAATAATATTTATTTTAAATAGGGTGTCGCCTATTTGCATGCAATGAAACCTAAACCTCTAATTCATCGTGACTTAAAGCCCCTGAATTTGTTACTTACGAACAAGGGACGTCATTTGAAGATTTGTGATTTCGGAACTGTTGCAGATCAGGCTACAAAGATGACTAATAATCGCGGAACAGCTGTGTACATGGCACCAGAGGTAAGTTTATACATATCTCTAGATAATTTCATTAACCAAAATTTTAAAATTTTCCACTCAAATTGTAGGTTTTCTCATCGTGCATGTATGACGAAAAATGTGATGTTTTCAGTTGGGCCACAGTGCTATGGGTGGTGCTGATGCGCCAACAGCCTTTTGCCGAAATCACAAACGCCTATTCAATACAATGGCAAATTCACAAAGGTGAGCAGCTTGGGCTTGAAGTGATAAGTGTCTCATTTGTCAATATTATAGTCTTTAAGAATACAAAATCTCAAAAAATAATAAATATTGTACAGTTTTCACATTCTGAATTTTTCTCCAAATCAATTTCGATAGTTTTCTAGATAGTACTTTTTTTCCACCCCCTTATTGCAGGCCATCGTCCTCCAATGAATGCTAAAATTCCGCAACCAATACAAAATCTTATGCAAGATTGTTGGCTGAAGGAGCCAGCAAAGCGTCCACCCATGGCACAAGTGTTGGCTTTTATGAAAAGGGTAACGGCTGATTTCCCAGGAGCTGACGTGCCGTTAGAATATGAATTTAAACATCTTCAGGTTGGTTATTACTACAGAAAAGACACAAAAAACACTTCTTGATTAATTTAATTCTCTCATATTACTCACATTTTGATTTTGTATGTACTCTTAGATTGTCTGCACGGATTCCACACAATCGACTGACAGTTATCAACTTGATTTCAGCAGTATGAGGTCCACCGAAAACTCCAGCACTACTTTAGATTTAACGCCAACAAATACAGCAGATAACACAAACACAACAGATTCCTCGATAACACCTACAAACAGCACAGAGGGTTACTCCAACTTCACTGTGCCCCCAACAACACCTGTACCAACCGCACGTATAGCTGGATTAACATGTTGGGATGCTATACCCGAAGAGTCTGAATCCTCCTCAAGTCAGCAGAACACTAGTGGAGATATGTTCAATATGACACCGTCACCTTCGGCTTCAAAACGTTATGAAACTATACGCAACGGCATAACGCAAAAAGCTAATTTCAATATGAATCCGCTGTCAATCGATGTGGACCCTGTGAGTTGAGCTATACATTTATTATCGAATTTAATTATATATAACCTGTAACTTTATTTTATTTTTGTGCTTTTACAGCGTGCTTGGGATTTATTTCGGGGTGAGTGAACTTAGTTCTAAAATTACATAGAAATTTTTATTTTATTTATTTACGAATTTTAAAATCTCGCAATATTCTATATAGTTGTAGTTAGCACATAAAATTGCATTCAAAAACAGCCGTTGGGAGAGAATTTAGAAAATATCTTTCTTTGGTAACTATTATAAACCCAAAATTTTACTCAATACATAACCTCAATATAAGAAAGTGATGCATAAATAAGAACTATGAATTTATCTGAGTTGCAGAGCCGTGTTATGAGCCAAACTATAAATTAAACAGTTATTATTTTGAGTATTATAAATCAAACAATATGTGAACTGATATACATAGTTATTTGACCTTAATATCAATAATATTGTTTTATTTAATTATTTTTTTATATCATATTTTAAAATTTTTATTTTTTCAAATATTTTTTTAATTTACATTTTTTTAAATAACATACATACATATGTATGTATATTTACATTTATTTTAATGTTTATATTATTTTTTTCAAATTTTTATTTTTTTTTATTTTTTTATTTTATTTTTTTATTTTTTTTCTTTTTTTTTTTTTTTTTTAATTTTAATACTGTTTTATTTAATTAATTTTTATATTATTTTTTTCAAATTTTTATTTTTTCAAATACATATATTTTTTAATTTTTAATTTCTTCTTTTTATTTTTAAGTTAGTTTTAAAATTTCTTTTAATTTAATTCTTTAAATGTTTTTAAATTTTTTTAATTTTTAATTTATTTTTAAAAATTTTTAATTAATTTTTTTTTAATTAATTTTTTTTAATTAATTTTTTTTTAATTTTTAATTTAATTTTTTTAATTTTTTAATTAAATTTTTTTTAATTTTTAATAAATTTTTTTTTAATTTTATTTTTTATAATTTTATCTTTTAATTTTAATATTTGATTTTCATTTTTTTTTAAATCAGTCCACGCAGGACTAACCAAGCACCCTCGCCCGTCCTCCTTGGCCGACCGTTAAATAACTAGATAAGCGTTACAACAACAACCACCATAACATCCACCACCACACTGAACCCCACAGCCCATCTTAAAAAAAAACTAGTCCTTTTTAGAGTTTTTGCAGCAAGAACATGAAATTTTAGTACGATTGAAAAAATTGGGCATAACCTTAAAAAATTTTACCTAGTATTTCTAAATTTTTACCTCATTTCACGTCCTTTGGGCAAATATCGTTCTGATTAATTTCACCGCTACGATAACCGTTCGCACGACAGTCGGGTCTAAGTAGCCGGAACTGATCCAGCTTTTTTTCCAGCCAAGGTACCATTCCTTGAAATTTCTTCAGCATATTTCTCTGCCGCTACAACAACAACCGTTACGATACGATAGTTAAAAAACTTCCCACAACAAACGAGTCTACGGATTCGGGTTTTTATTTTGCAGAGTTCTTTAAAATTGTTTTGAAACATTTTCTGACGTTACAACAACAACAACTTGGTTATAATAAACTTTAGTTACATTTTTTTTGAAATATAAACAAAATTCCAAGTTAACAATTTTCCTTAAAACGAGTTCAAAAATCGCCAAGTTACCAACAAAAAAAAAAAATAACAACATTTTTTATTATTTTACACCAGCAGACTTGACTTGTGCATTCTGCAAACTACAATCACTCAAAAGCGATTTTCGAAAAACAAAAACTAATTATAGAAAACACACATACACACACACAAAATAAGCATTCTAAAAAGATTAATAACGACATATTATAAAATAATATAAAACAAAATTGTTAAGCAGCTTACGAAAATCACAACAGATGGTTGGTTACACAGGCTATTTTTAAAGATGAAGAAATGTCCTTACACACATACATACATACATATACACATTCCTACAAGAAAGAAACTCTTACATACATATAGTATGTACATTACATTTGGGTATTTATAAATGACTCATATTGTTGTTGTTTTTTTTGTCTTTTGTGGTGGCGATCTGTCTGCAGCATTTCTGCGACAGTAATTTATGTATTTGTTGTTGTGTGCTTCGGGAAGCACCATTCGTATTAACTGAAACTCATTTTTATGCTTTTTATAAATACCTACGGATAAAAGCAGGTTAATTTCTGGAAAACTTATCCATCGTGGGTACAAGATTTAATAACAGAAAAATTTTAGTCCTTTTTTTATGATTTAATCGAATTTTGATTGTGTTTAAGGGCTTACATGGGTTTTTTTGACATTTTCAAAGGATATAATTCAAAAATGAAATTGAAATGCTTTTAAATATGAAACCCTAAAATTTCATGAAAAACAAAAATGGTTCGTTATTTTTCAAAAATCTTAGTTCGGAGGATAGCCACATAATCCGGTTGAGTAGTTCTTGGCAACTTGATTACACAAAGACTTACGCCAGAAAATAGTTTACAAATCTTCCAACTTTATTACGAAAATTCTCGTTCTGTAAAGAATGTGTTTCACGCGCTTCGCTCAACTTATGGTCAACATAATCGACCTACTTAGCGTATCATTCCCAGCACCATAACCCATCTTGGGACCCAGCATTCATTATTGGATAATATTCGACCAAATCGACCACGTCCAGCATGCAGGGAAGAAAGCTGAGATTCGATTCGGCGCCGTGGAGATTCGATTCGACGCCGATCACAGCACAGTCCGACGACTTGACGCATTTTGCGTCGAAATCTTAAATTGAAAACCTACAAAATACAGCTTGTGAAAGAACAGAGGTGGCTCGACCTTCCCAAGCGACATCGCTTCGCTCAACGGGCTCTTGAAGAGGAATTATCGGTCCATATTTCTTCAAAAATGATGCCGGTAAGAACGTAACCGTCAATGGCAACCGCTATCACACCATGATAACCGCTTATTTGATTTATGAAATTGAATCTCTGCGACATTTGGTTTCAATAAGATGGCGCCATTTCTCACATATCGCATCAATCAATGGATTTATTGAGATAACACTTCTATAAGCGGATAATTTCACGTTTTGGACCGGTCGATTGGCCACCAATATCGTGTGATATCACACCGTTAGACTTTTTCCTGTAAGGATATGTAAAGTCTAAAGTCTATACGGACAATACCGCTTTGATTCAGATCTTGGAGCAAACACTCACGCGTGTCATTCGTCACTTGCCAGTTGAAATGCTCGAACGTATCATCGAAAATTGGACTTAACGGTTGGATCGTCTGAGAAGTAGCCATGGCCAACATTTGAAAAAGATAACCTTCAAAAAAATAAATGCAAAAAAATGTTCTTTCGAATGATGTACGTTCCCCATTAAATTTGAAGTTTCTTTCGGGGTTGTATCTCCAAAACCATTACTCGACGCAAGTTAAGCTTGTAGTGCAATATAATAAGACAGTAAAAAAGTCTAGTTTTGAAACCCATGTTACAGGGTTAGTAAAGCAAACGTTTCAGGGACACAGTTAAAAAAGTAGTATATACTTTTTTTTTTAATATTAAGGGTATATTTTTACATACATATGTATGTATTTTAAAAGTACACAGTGCAATTTTTCTAAAAAAAAAAATGTTTGAGTTATTCTTTAATCGAGCTGGTTGAACTGAGTGGATACACTTTGGAAACTTATAACTCATAAAATATTAGAAATGTTCATTTAAAATTTTCGAATATTTTTTTGAAAAGTATGGACTAAAGAGATATGTAAAAAATATTTTTTTTTAATTTACTTCTAATTCTTTTATTTAAATTTTATATCCTATTTTATTTTCCTTTTATATTTTTTATAAACTCGATGATTTGCTTTGTTTTTATTTTCATATATATTTTTTTTAATTTATTGCCTTTCTTTAGTTTTATTATAACATTTTATCACTTCTATACTTTATTGGATTAAATTAATTTTATTGAAATATATTTTTTTATAGATTCTCGTCTATAAACCTCACAGTCGTCATATTTGCGTTTCAGCGCGCACTCAAAATACGCTGCATTACGCGAGTGTGTTATGCCTGCCGGGGTGTGGGGCCTAGCCAAAAGAGCGCGCGAGTGCCAACACTGCGGCCGAATTAACGTAGATCATTAAAATTTTGCGATGCAATTTTCTATCGCTGCAGTAAATCTGCAACGCATGTGTGCAAAAAACATTTTCGAGATGCGTAAGCAGTCAAAGCATTTCAGCCTCGTCGCTCGCGGTCCGCCCCATAGACCAACAAGCTCAAAATACTATTAGTGCGGAGAAATTTTCATTGGTTTTGTATTTGGCGGCAGTCGTAAAATGAGCCGCGATGTTTGTCTACAAGAATTTTGCGATATGTCTTATTTTCTGTTTTCTTCTTATGTATATACGTATGTAAAGGGTGATCCATTTCGAGGTTCCCTACTTGTTTATAAAAAAAACACAGAAAATTCAAATTTAATGAGGAATGTTTTTATCGTTCGAAACAACATTCTTTGGCATTTCTTTTTTCGATGACTCGGGTGATGTTTTCCTCCAAGCCCTGAATCAAAGCGGGATTGTCCGCATAGACTTTAGATTTTACATATCCTCACAGGAAAAAGTCTAACGGTGTGACATCACACGATCTTGTTGACCAATCGACCAGCCAACCAAAACGTGAAATTATCTGCTCACCGAAGTGTTCTCTCAGTAAATCCATTGGTTGACGCGATGTGTGGGAAGTGGCGCCGTCTTGTTGAAACCAAATGTCACGGGTTACGTTCTCACTGGCATCATTTTTGAAGAAATGTGGACCGATGATTCCACCAGCTCAGAAACCACGCCAAACAATATTTGTCTTGAAAACGTCAGTTCTTCTTGGAATTGTTCAAGAACTCAATGAGGGATGCGATTCACATGAGAAGGTCGAGCGGCTTCAGTTCCTGCACAAGCTGTATTTTGCACGCTTTTAATTTAAGAGTGCCAGGTCGTTCCATACGTTCGATTCGGCGCCGATCACAGCCACTCGGACTGTGCAGAATCGAATCTCCACGGCCTTCGTTAACACTCTCAGCTTTCTTCCCTGCGTCCTGGACGTGGTCTATTTGATCGAATATTATCCAATAATGAATGCTGGGTCTCAAGATGGGTTATGGTGCTGGGAATGATATGCTAAGTAGGCCGATTATGTTGACCATAAGTTGAGCGAAGCGCGCGAAACACATTCTTTACGGAATGAGAATTTTCGTAATAAAGTTGAAAGATCTTTAAACGATTTTCAGGCGTAAGTCTTTTCATTATGAAATGTCGAACAATACTGAACAAAAATAACATGACAGCTTGACACGACTCACGCGTGATCCACAAAAGGCTATTGAAAAAGCGGCTCTACTTGGATCACCCATTATATCTATTATTTTTGAGTGTGTGTGTTTGTAGCGGTATTTTATATTGTTATTGGTAGCCGCCGAGGCTGCGAGGCTGTGCCGCGTGACGATTTTCGCGACGAGCTGAAAACAAGTTTCCCACTTTTCTCAAAATAAAAACACAAACAATCATTCACTTTTCTCTATATACATAGATACATGCATATGTATTAAATATTTTTTAAATATGTATGTATATATCGTAGATTGATTTTTTTATTAGTGTGGATTTTTTGGTCGGCTTTCTGAAGACACGCCATCACTCAGTATGCTCTCAATGAGTCACCAGCCATGTTGGCAATAGCATCTGGCATTTCGGTGGCGAACAGTTGGTCAATCGTAATCAAATTGGGAGCAAAAACATTGCTAAACTTTGTACTTTTATTTATAAACATAAAAGTGCTAATATAATATTTGGGTCACAGTTGAAGACCCAAGCCCTCTTTTACTTTATGCCTCCAAATCCATTTTCTTTCTTGGTTTATTTCTCGACAAAATTTTTATCCAGACTAGGCTAGTTTACTCATTTCTATTTTCCTTCGCCGAAACGTAATCGAGTTCATATTTACGAGTTTGGTTGGCTCATTCGATCGCTGGTAGTTGCGCCTTTTGTCTACTCATCATTCGTAGGCAAAACGACAGTCAAAATCGGAAGAAAATAGATGCAATGACAAATCATTCAATAAGCCCACGGATCTTCACGGACTTCTCCATAATTATTCCAAGACATTTTAAAGTTTCTGTTTGGAAATCTCTTGTTTACAAGTCTTTCATTTGTTCACCAAACTTTCCTCGCATTATTTTGAGTGAGTGAACTGTATTAAATGTTTCTTCCGCCTTCTCACTTTAGCTCACCTTCAAACGTATGTTTTTTGGCTACCCAGAGGTCGTGAGCAAGTAAATGGCGCTCAGCTACCCTGGGGAAATTTGACTTAATTCACTTAATTACAGTTACTTTATTTGCAAAACTTATTTTCTCGTTGTTATATTCTATATAACTAGTACATACATAAATACCCTGGATGTTTTCTTAAGATAAAACAAAAATTAAAAATACAAAAAAAAGTAATGGCCCTAGAACTACGTCCTCAAAGACTGAGACTTCACTAGGAGTGTCATAAACTTGAAATTTAGCATCCAAATCGATAAGTTTTAAGGATATTTTGAAACTAAATCTCCCTAAGTTTGCGATTACATGCGGCAACTTTAGTTGCTAATTCTCGGGCGATTCTCTTTTGCTGTCGCCCATTACCTTCACACGAGCAACTTGTGTTGCGCAACTCTGCTCGAGTTTTTTTCTCATTCTCTTTCACTTTACTTAACCCATTGTCTACTCTTTACTTTAACCCATTGTCTCTTCTTTTTCCTTATAGGTATTTGGGCCACTCTATCACATATATTAATCAGCTCTGTCAATTAAGAAATACATTTTATTTATTAAAACAAAGATATATCACCCTTTTTACTATCGTCTGAATCAATTTGTATGGCTTCCTCCACACATTTCACAATATCTTTAATTAATTTGATTTTTTCGTCATACTCCATTTTCTAAAATATTTATATTATATTATGTATATTTGTATACATATTTGCAAATTACTTACCAAAAGATGAAATTAAATTTTTTAAATATATTCAAAATATTAATTTCAAAAAAATATACGCAAATGCAACTATGTACTACGAAAGAAAGAACACGAATGCCGAAAAACGTCGCAGCGAACTGTTACGAATAAGAACACAAAGCGAGTTGCTGAACACTGGAAACTCGGCGCGATTCTCCTCTCCTCGTCGCCCCCTCGCCTATAAACTAAGAGTTGCCGCAACAAAAGTTGCCGTGTGTGATAAGGCTCTAACTCTTCGATGCGCGTTCAAAGTCGTTAAAGTTATCGTTCGTGGTTTCCGGAACGTTTGTCAATTCCGCAACAACATACATGGCAGCAAAGCTACGAATGTCAGGGCTCGATAATCTTTTCTTCGCTCTAAATACTTGACTCCGCTCTGTATTAGTTTTAGCTTGTTTTTTCGGTGGTCTGCTAGCACGTTTTCGCTCTCTGTATTCCCTCATACGTTCTGCCGATGTTTTAGTCTGTTTACTAGTTGACCAATTGCTTGTTGCCTCCTCATCAGCTGGTAGTTCGGCAACCCCGTTTATGTCAGTAATTTCGTTCGCGTTTGTTTTCAATAATTTTTTCCTCTCCCTGTATTCTTGGCTTCTCTGCTTTCCACTCTTCGCCTGCCTTCTCGGTGGTTTCATTGCACGTTTTCTTGCTCTGTACGCTTTCGCGCGTTCCGCAGCTGTTTTCGCCATTGCTGTTGACAAATTGTGTTGGTGGAAACGCGAACTATGACATTTACTATCTTCAATATACTGGAATTTAGTAACTTGTTTGAAAAACTTACCGTTGCAATTTCTATTATCACACTAAAAATTTCATTTTTTTATCACTTTTTCCCTATATGCACACGTTCGTTTGTTTTGCAGCAGCTTTCGCTACTAATGTTTAC
Organism: Bactrocera tryoni; assembly: GCF_016617805.1. Classification (NCBI taxonomy): domain Eukaryota; kingdom Metazoa; phylum Arthropoda; class Insecta; order Diptera; family Tephritidae; genus Bactrocera; species Bactrocera tryoni. Next base: position 9,134,935 of record NC_052502.1, on the reverse strand, counting down.
ATGTTTGCTGTGGAATTTCATTAGGCAGCAAAGTAAAATCAATTGACTGCGACGATGTTGTGTAGCGCACAGCGTTGCCACACATAAACTTGACTTCGTATTCAGAATCTCCAAAGAATTTCCAAACTTAATCGGTTTTTTATATTTTTATATTCGGAAATGTGTTTTAAAATACATTTGTATATGTACATACATAAAGACATATTATATATAATATTTAGTACATTCTTTATCTGTAGGAATACGTACATACTGTAGGTTTATATTAGATAACTGTAACAATATACAAATGTTTACAGTCATAAAAACGACATAAATTATTGCAAAACGAAAATTATTTTTCAATTTAAATATTATACAACTTAATAGTTTCCTAAATTTTTTTTTTTTCATTAAAGTGAAAATTGTTAAGACCTGGCAATAAAATCGATTGCCTGCAACGAAGTTATGTGACAAACAATATGTCGTCACACTCACAGTATACAGAAGCCATCATAGTGAAAGTTAAACCGGCTTGAATATTTTTTACACTCAAAAAACAAAAAATAGAAAGTTGCCATATATTTAAAATATTTTAAACATATATGAAATATATAAATAAACATAAAAAACCGAGAACTTAAAATTGGACATTTTTTTTTGTAAAGTTGCCACCTGTTTGAATTTTTAAAATACATAAAATATTACTATATGTACTACAAACTATAATGACAATTCGGAAAAAAATTTTGAGGGGGTTTTTTAAATAAAAAATCAACTTAAAGGGTTGCCAACTCTTAAAAATTTAAAAACCAGTATTAATACACATACATACATAGATAAAAATTTCTAGCCTCCAAGTCTTTGAACAAAATAAAGGTTAAAAATATATTTTGTAAAAGGTTGCCACACGTTTTTTTTTTTCATTTTTATGTACTTAAAATTTTTAAATATTTTCATAAAATATTACAAAATCTACAGGAAACAAATTGCAGAGTTGCCAGATGTTTACAAATTTAATAATGAATAATAGCATAGATATGAAAATATTTTCAACCTATAAGTCTTTTAACAGAAGTTATGGGTAAAAATATTTTTTGAAAAAGGTTGCCACCTGTTTTTATTTAATTTTTTAATGCGATTAAATTTTTAAAATACATGAAAAATACAGTATTTACATCAAACTAAAACAGAAAGCTATCGAAAATATTTTGAAAGAGTTGCCATCTGGTTGAAAAGAAGTGAAATAGTAAGCGGGACGATTTTTTCCACAAATTCGCGTATGCGGAAAATGTTGTACGGATCATTCTGAACAACTTTGCCTAAGAGACTAGGGTCTAAAACCGATTTGAAGCGACATTTAAAAGATAATAATCTATAAAAATAAATTTAAATAAAATTATTTATTGTATGGGGAATTTGTACAAATGCGATCTGATCCGACCGATTCCGACAAATGATCAATATCAAAATGCACCTATCCACTAAATTTCATTCGGATATCTCAAAAACTGTTGAACAAATTTTTATGATCCCTAAAAAACTTCGCATTAAAAATCGTTGGCTCGAAACCGGTTTTGGACTCATAGTCTCTTGGACAAACTTGCTCAGAATATTTCCTAGAATATTTTAGGCATATGCGATTCTTCCGATTTTTGACACACTGTAAATCAACGCGATCTAATGTCCATCCTACTGTGGACAAAAAATAGTAAAACTCCATTAAATTTTGTGTACGGAATCAAACGTTCAGAATGTTGGAAAAGACCCTCGGTGATAAGTGTTTGTCGCGAGCAAGTGTTTTTGATTGGTACAAATTATACAAAGAGGATCGAAAACGCTTTAACGACGAACCACGTCCGCGACGACCATCAACATCAACTGATCATCAACTAGTCAATAAAATAAAAGAACTGATGCTTAAGAATCAACGATTAGTAGTCAGAGATCTTACGGATAGCGTTGGAATATAAAAAATTTCAGTGGAAACCATTTTGAAAGATCATGTGGGCCTAAGAAAAGTGGAAGCACGATTGGTGCCAAAATCACTAAATTTTTTCGAAAAACAGTAACGCGTTAACGCCTGTGAAACAATGCTTTCCGACTACCAGGATGTCATGAACGTTGGGTCTTGAATCTATGATTGTGGTCCGGAAGCAGACGATCAATCGGTCGAATATCGTGCAAAGGAGAGCTGAAGCCGGAAAACGTCAAGGCGGGTCAAACAGTATTGAGTCTATTGAAGACATTAAACCTGAATCCCTACACGAATTGCAGGCTATTCCGGAAATTCACTTTAACAACGTTTTCGAGTATTGGAAAAAATTTTGGCACAAGTAAATTGTTGTCAAGGGTGATTACTTTGAGGGAGACGACATAAATTTTGAAGATTAAATTAAGAATTTTAAAATTTTGAACAGTCTTACTATTTTTTGCTCATAGTGGTATGTACATACATATGTACATATGTATATCAAACTGAAGAGATTGAAAACTACTCACAGCGGAAGAAGTTATTGAGCGACCTATATAAAATATCAACTAAACGAATCCATATATTTTATTTTTGAGAACGATTGATCTCTAGTTTTAAATTGAATCAATGAAATAAATTTAATAATGCTATATCAAAGAAGATGAAGAGCTATTTACATCACGAATCGGAATTTTTATTTAAAATTTTAGGAACATATGTTTCAACACTTTTACTAATAATTTATGAAATAAGAAAATCAAGTTTTTGAACCATATAACCCGATTTCGAATTACGAATGGTATAGGAATTGTCATCCAAGAAAGGCTAATACCAAAGAAAACTCATTTTCCAAAATTGCATATCCAAAATCTTTGAAATTATGAAGAAACTAATCAAATATAATGCCAATATTTTTAAAAATATTATAAAGCTAATTTTCCCGCTAATCGTTTGATTCCATGAAAAACACACTAGTCACATTAGAAATAAAATTAACGCATAAATTAAAAATGAAATTCTTACGAGATTTATGTGAATACGCTAAATTATAGAAATCAACAAAAATACGCACAATTTCGTGCAGTCAAGTTAAAAGAGAACACATTTATGTTCATGCTCGTATTTATAATTCTATAAATTATCGAAATAAAAATGATTTTGAAACACACATAAACATATTTATGAATTTATATTATACGTTTTAATTTATATGACTTAATCGAAAGTAGAAATTCGGTTGTTGTTCTTGTTGTGGGAATGTTTTATTCCACAAATATGTATGTAGAATGCTGCCAAGTTGACACTCCTTAGCCAGACAAAAATTTGAGTCGTTTTAGCCATTTTCGTCTATCCTCTATATACATATACGAGAACTATTATCTCAGTTTTTGAGATATTGATCTGAAATTTTGCATACGTCCTTTTCTTTCGAAAAAGCTGCTCATGTTTTGGAACTGCAGTTATCGGACCACTATAGCATATAGCTGCCATACAAACTGACTGATCAAAGTCAAGTTCTTGTATGGAACACATTTTTGTTTGACGAGATATCCTCAAGAAATGTTTCAGAGATTATTGTTTAAAGCAATGGCGCAAGTTCCGAAGAAATTGTTCAGATCGGTTCACTATAGCATATAGTTGTCATACAAACTATGTGATCGGAGTCAAGTGTTTGTATGGAAAACTTTTTCACTTGACGAGATATCTTCACCAAATTTGGATTGCATTATTTCCTAAGACAATAGTGTAATTTCCGAAGAAATTTTTCAGATCGCATCACTATATCATATAGCTGCCATACAAACTGAATGATCGGAATCAAATTCTTGTATGGAAACTTTAATATTTGTGAAGGGTATTTTAGTTTCGTTGCCACCAAAGTTAACACATTACTTATTTTTCTTAACTGTTGAATATTGTTTTACTTTTAGGTACACTAAAGTGCACATGCGCCTAATTGTAGGCATCGTTATTCATTAATGAGGTTTTGAAGTAAGAAATTGAAGGAAAGTTATAAGTTTATATGTATGCAGATATAATTAAATAAGAGACCTATAGAGTTATACGTTTAAGTAGCTTAACTAATGCCTCAGCTCATGCGCCTAATAGTAGGTAACATTTTATATTTTTTAATAACTTCATTTCACCAACTGTCCAAGTAGTTGCTATATCTACTTCAAAATATATAAATTAATACATATGAACACGAAATTTTCCGACCAATTTTCCGTGCATTCGTTTGGGCCATAAACTATAGCTCTAGCGCTGAAACTGCGCTGACTCAGCGAAAAGTCGAAATGGATTCGTCAGCGACATTTACGCCGCTTCAGTAAATCATCGGTGTAGAAGTGCCTCAACCAGTCAAAATATTTTGATGTTGCTGTAGCCAACGCACTCGCCAATAAATTTAGCACATATCTACATATGTGTATACCTATGTATAAGTATATATATTGTATATGTATGGGTGTATGTTTGGTAGAACGTCTCCTTAATGTCCAAATCAAAGACTTTTCGAAATATTAAATCTGTTGGGCCAAATTAATGGCACTGCAGTAAATTTGTATACTATTGTGTTAATATGTATGTAGGTGTGTGTGTGTGTGTGGTGTCGATTTCTCTGAACCGCAAAAAGTTGCGGCAATTTTCCTCACCAAATATTTATGACTATATAAATTTTCTAAGTTTTCACACGGTGCGCGCGAAAAGTATATTTTTCATCAATTTCAATAATTTATGAAAAATTTCATCTACAACCGACCCCCTCTCGCCGCCTCCGTCTTCGTCGCGGTAGTGCATTTGTAGACTCATCACAATGATTTGCACTACATACGGACATTTATAATACATAAGTACATATGCACATATATGCATATAGATGTATGTATGTATGTGTGGTAGTGTGTGCTGGGTAGGCTTGTCTGTTCATTGTTGAGAGCCGCTGAACGAAAATTGTTTAATTGTGCAAAAATTTGCTGAGTGCGCCGCATCTGCTGCCTCGGAATGAATGTCTCATACAAAGTGATATTTTATTGAAATTACCTGTAATATAATTGTTGATTTATGCATGTCGAAATGCCATTTATGTTAATGTGCGATGCTTGTGAAATTGTAAATTATTGCATTGGCTTTGAAATATTGTCAACTTGGCGAAAGTGGAAAGAAAGTAGCAGTGTTGCACGGGCGATCTAATACGCGGGATCGGGTATGCTCGGCGGTCTAAGAATGCTAAGTATTTGGGTTTTAATTAAAATTAATTGTTATGATAAATAGTACTTGCCATTTCTATATCCATTATGCTTCACAGTTTGGTGCATTATTTATTATTACTATTTTTTATATAGTTGGGAAACGTCAAGAACACGCTAGAGTGGTTTGCCTGTATTGACCTACGAATGCAAAGCTAAATCTTGAGAAATTTTGATAAAATTTGACCTGATCAAATATGAACCGGACTGACAAAAATGTCTACAGAATAAGTTCTTGAGCGAATGCAAGCATGTCAACGCTTAATCCATTTTTCCCCTCGCCTGAGATGGCTGAGATTTGATTTGATCAAATTTGAACCGGACTGATAAAAAAATGCCTTCAAAGTAGGTTCTTAAGCTTGCATTCATGTCAACGCTTAATCCATTTTTCCACTCGCCTGAGATGGCTGGGATTTGAACAGATCAAATTTGAACCGGACCGACAGAAAATGTCTTCAAAATTGAGCGAATACAAGCATGCCTGAGATGGCCTTTTTTTTCCAAAATCGGCAAATTTTTGGGCACCATTCGTTGAATTACTGCACAGCTTCGACGTCATATTGATAAACCTAAGTCTAGCTACCAGTAATGATGCGTTTGATGAATGTAGGGTCCTCAGTTATGCTGTCAAGCATCTCTTTTGCGAGGTCTTTTTATACAAGTCTAGCATTGACACGCTTCATACCCGCAACATTAACCGAAATGTGTTTAGTCGATCCATACGATATTTTGGGATCTTCAGTTATTTATCCTGATGACGGCAAGAATCTTGTAAAAACAACAACTATATTCGTCGAATCTCATGATTTGGCCGCTTTGCTCTATTTTTATCCGAGCATTTTTGCTTCGAGGAAGCCGCTGAAAGTTATAAGACACTTCCGAGTGCTTATGTGATGCTGCGATTTGAAATGCAAGTTTTTCAATAATCTCCTTGGCGATGATTTGGATATAGGCCGCAACGACAGCTAAGACGGCATCAGAATGGGTACGTTGATTCCGTAGCAGAAAAGTATGAAACTGACAGAAAGAAAACTGGCAGCTGCGTTGAATGTGTGCGTTTGTATGGAGCGTGACAGACTGACAATGCGTACTGAACCGGAGAGGTATCCAGTACACCAACCCACAAACCTTTGCGTACAGCAACACGGCAAAAAATAAAATTGATTATAAATTAATCGAGTGACAGTCCGAAACTGTTCAGGTTACGGAAATCGATCCTATGAGCAACTCTCAACTCTGACGTCAGCGGCCAATTGAGAAATGAGTTGATATTAATGTTAGACTTATATTTTAATCAGACTTAACATAACCTCAACTAAATTGAAAACAACAAGTTTTCCAGCTGGGTATACACAACCTAAAAAAATATCGCATTTTTTTATTTCCTTTGTTTACATTTACGTGTCTATATTAAAATTTTTCGAAATTCAGCGGATAAAAATCTCGCACCGCACACACACACACACATATATTTGTCTACGGTCTGTGAAGATGAGGATGAGCAACCACCAATGGCAACTTGACGATTCCTATGACTCATTAGATGCTATATGGGCAGATAGCAATAAAATTGCGACAGATAGATGTTTACATATATTTACAGTAGGCCTTCCATGCGAGCAACTTGAGTAATTATTTTACAGTGCGAGAACTCACACTTTCAGTGATAAGTCATTTAGCGGTGGTCACTAAATTTATAAATTGAGCTTATTAATTTTTATTGCATTATTGTTAATATAATTTGATCAGCTACTTTGGAAATACCTTCGAAATGTGTAATATTAATTACGCATCCTCGTAAATTCTGTTTTTATTACTGTCTCATGTCTCAGCTGCGTTCTTTCCCACTTATTCATCGTTAATAGGTCGTGAATCACGATAGTTACACATAAGTCAATATTAGGTTTGATTTGTGATTTGCATAAATTCCATAAAAGTAGGAAGTTTACTTCGCGGGTGTGTTAATTACAAGAGTATGAACTGAAAGTGTCAAAAATGTGTCAAAATATGACAAAACAGATCGTGCATGAAGAATACACATTTCGTGTTCAGAAATGTTGCTGGATATGTTAAATATGTCGATTTAATATTCATACTCGTATATAAATGGCGAATAATTTCAAAGTTCCCTACTTAAAAAAAAAACTCAGGAACGTCAAATTTAATGAAGAATGTTTATTATCATTCGAAAGAACATTATTTAGTATTTATTTTTTGAAGATTATCTCTTTCAAATGTTGGCCGCAGCTACATCTCAGATGGTCTATCCGTTGTATCCAATTTTCGACGACTCGTTCGATCATTTCGACTGGTAACTGGCGAACGACACTGTGATGTTTTGCCCCAAAGCCTCAATCGAAGGGGGATTGTCCGCATAAACTATAAACTTTATATATTCCCACAGGAAAAGGTCTTACCGTATGATATCTTACGACATTGGTGACCAATCGACCGGTCCAAAACGTGAAATTATCTGCTCACCGAAGTGCTCTCACAATAAATCCAATGCAATCTCGGCAACATTTGGTTTCAAGCAGACGGCTCTTCTTCTCATAGATCTCATCAATATTTAGCCGTCTTCTTGAAAACAAATGTCGCCGAGATCGCGAACTTCAATTTCAGTCATCAAATAGTCGGTTATCATGGCGACCGTTAGCCATTGGCGGTTACGTTCCCACCGGCATTATTTTTGAAGTAATATGGATCGATTATTCTATTAGGTGACAAGCCCCACCAAACCGTTGTTTTTTCTGGATGAAATGGCAGTTGTTGAATATCTTCAGGTTACTCTTCGTCCCAAATGCGGCAATTTTGCTTGTTTATATACCCATTGAGCCAGAAATGGACCTCATCGCTGAACAAAATTTCCCTTGAAAACTTCTTGTATTTTTTCTAGAGCTCATAGAGCGAAGCGATGTCGCTTGGTAAGGTTGAGCGGCTTCAGTTCTTGCACAAGCTGTATTTCGTACGCTTTCAAATTAAGGTCTCGATCTAAAATGCACCGTTCGATATGTCAGTCTGAGTTAATGCGAACGTCGGCGAATCGACTCTCCGCGGTCTTAATGTACTCGTACACTCTCAGCTAAGGCTTCTATATTTTCTTCACTGTGTGCTGGACGTTATTTGTTCGGTCGAATATTATCCAATAATGAATGCTGGGTTACAAGTTAAGAATTTATCCTATTTTCTAATCGTAAAGGGATCGACATATCTCCAAAGGTTTCCTTTAGACTGCTTGTTTTAAGATAAGGATTTTGAAGTCGAAAAAGCACTGAAAAGATAGCCATGTTGCTTTAAAATCTCCAAAATGTTCAATCTATTATTATAACCTATATGTATGTTATATTTTCTAGTTTCCAAAAGACTGATACGCTACCATTTGTTGCTTATAACTCCTCGTCGGTTTGAAAAGATTTTTCTCTACACAATGTCGTGCTATATAGCTCTGTATAGCCACTTTAACCTTTATTTTACAAAGTGTAATTCCGCGAAAATTAACTAAACTCTCCAGTTTTTGGAAATACCTCGCAATCGTAAAACACTTTCCATTCTTCTAGGAAATTGGTTCGATTTTTCAAATTTGCTTTTTCGGTTTATCGCATAAACAAACACAAACAAAGGCGAAAAAGTTATAGTTTTTCTTGCTGCAAAGTAAAAGTGTGGCCGCCAGTTCAAAAGATTAACAGATTCAAAAACATTTGAATTTTCATGTATTTTCATATGTATAAGTGTATACACTTACATAAAGTATACACAATTGTACTGACATATGCATGCAATGGCTAAATCTGCTAATAAATAGTCTTTAAATAGGAAAGTTTGTGTTTTCTTTCACTTCGCACAAACATAACGAATTTCATGAGGGGTTTTCTCGGCCAATAATTGAGATTTATGTTTGTAGTGAGCCGTTCAACGCCACGAACCAATTCAATGAACGAAAATAGCACGTAGAGGAGATCGAGCGCGATTTTCACAACGCACAACGCACTATTACGCGTCGCACCGCCGAGTGAGTCATTATCGCCGCGATTAATTAGAAGGATATTGCCGAGCTGTGTTGTGCCTGCGTAGGTGATCTGCGAGCGAAATGAAATGTATTTTCATATTGGTACAAATTAATGCAAGCAGATGTGCGTTTAGTGCTTTTATTATTAATTAAAATAAAATAAAAGATTTATGGTTTTTATAAGAAAAGTTTTCCGAAAAGTTGTCGAGGCATAAAACTGATAACTTGCTCATATTTCTAAAAAAAGAAAAAAAGTAAATCATAAAAAATAAATAAAAAAATGCGGTGAATCAGAGACAATTTTAGGTATGTAAGTTACATGTTGTATTTTTAAAATATTTTTTCAAAAAAACGAAATTCTTAAACAACAACTTATATGATATTTCTTTAGATCTTGTATTTTATTTCATATATTTGACACTTACCGTTCTAGTTTTACAAAAACAAAGCGGAATTTCAATGAGTGTATCACAAATATCGAGTTTAAAATAGAAAGGTATTAACAGTGAAGAGATATCAAGATAGAGATTAAAAACCATTTTTTTCTTGTTAGAACTTCAAATACTATATTTTAGAAATCAAATTATTGACTTGACTTAAGGTTTTATATCAACGTGTTTTTTCGTGATTTTTTTGAAGATGCATTTTATTTAATAAATAAATAAAAAATATGCTAAGATCTCCAGAAATACCTCCGTGAAAGGTTTTTTTTATTTTTTTAACGTTGACAGAAAGATATAACCCCTTAACTGAAGTCGATTTCCATTGAAAATGCTTCCCAACATTGAGTTCTCAAATACCATTCATCAGGGTGGGCCAAAAAAAATTCTCGAAACTGTGAGTTTTGCAAAGCAAAAAAAAATCCTTAAAATTATCAAAACCGCTTATATCTTTTAATCGGCTAGGTTCACGAAAAAACCTAAGAAACGTAAAGGTGATCCATTTCGAAGTTTACAGAAAAAACACAAAAACTTCTAATATAACGGGAATGTTTTCTATTATTCGAAAGAACATTCTTCGGCGTTTTAAAAATGTTATTGAAAAGATTAACTCTACTTGGGTCACCCGTTATTTTGTAGAGCATTCAATTTCTAGCAAAACCAGACATTTTTCACGAAGTTGGAATCAAGCTATTTTATTTAATAATATAAAAAGCATAAAAAATGTAAAGGGGCGGACCTTCCCGTTACAAAAAAGCTCATACTTAAGATAAATAGACGAGGATTGCATCGCGACCAAAGGTCGATTGTAACCAGAGCTCATACCTGTGGAGATTTTCCTACCTGTTTTTCAGAGTACCAAACGCAAATGTATTCCTTTTTTGGACCAACCCTAAAATTCATATATTCCAATACTGTAATGCTGATTTTTTCACACATTTCTTGAGCTAATTTTTTGACCCGGCAACCAAACCCCGAAAAAAATTCCGTAATAAAACTATCTTAAATGTATTTAATTCCACATTATTGGATTTATTAATTTGTGTAAATATATTTCATTTGACAAAACTAAAAAGATGGCAACTCTGTAAAAAATAGTTCAGAGATAAAACTATCTTCAATGCATTCAATTCCACATTATTGGGTTTAAGAATTCATGTAAATTTTTTTGAATTGACAAAGTAAAAAGGTGGCAACTCTTTAAAAAAATACCAAGATAAAACTAATTTAAATGTATTCAATTCCACATTATTGGGTTTAAGAATTCATGTAAATTTTTTTGAATTGACAAAATTAAAAAGGTGGCAACTCTCTAAAAAAATTCCAGATAAAACTATCTTCAATGTATTTATTTCTACATTATTCGATTTATTAATTTATTTTAACTGAAAAAAAGTGAAAAGATGGCAACACTTGAAAAAAAATTTTCAGTTTTAAAATTTCTCACAAACTTTCCATTTGTTATCATTTATCTTATCAAATTTATTGACATATTTTTTCTAACAAGTGGCAGCACTGTTCAAATATGTATATTTCTAAGATTTCAAACTTTCAATTTATTTGAAAGCAAATAAAATTACTCACTTTGTAATTATTCTCTTTGTAGTTCGCCTTGTTAGCGTGACGCATTTTGTTGTGCAACGCAATTCCGTTGCAAGCGATCGATTCTACTTCCATATTTAAGAGGTTATATAGTTGAGTTAACAACAGCGCGCTAATCGTTTCTACTTTTCTCAATTTGGTGCCAATTCGAGATACCAAGTTCAGCCAGGTCCTTCTTCACCTGATCTCTCCAACGGAGTGAAGGTCTTCCTTACTCTGGTTAAATCGACAACCTTCAAAGCTGGAGTATTTTCTTCCATCCGGATAACATGACCTAGCCAGCACAGCCGCTGTCCTTGATTCGCTGAACTATGTCAACGTCGTCATATAACTAGCTGCATCGATTGAGGTACTCATCATTGCCAGTGCGCAAAAGACCCTAAATCTTCCGCAAAACCTTTTTCTAGAACACTTTTAATGCCGACTCATAAGATGATGTCATTGTATATGACGCCGCACCATATAGCAGGACGGGAATAATGAGTGACTTATAGAGTTTGGTTTTTGTTCGTCGAAAGAGGACTTTACTTTTCAATCGCCTACTAGGTCCAAAGTAGCACCTGTTGACAAGAGCGCTTCTGCTTTGGATTTCAAACGAATGTCTAAAGATCTAATAGAATTAAATAATATAGTAAAAATGTCTTCTTTTCTGAAGCCACCAAGCCAAAGTAACCTCTTAAAATCAATTTCGCTACATGAAATCTATTTTCCATTACGTTGGCATCTCTGTGATTATTATCGTACATATTTCCACATACCAAAGTGGTCTTACATACATATGTACTTGTAAATATTTGTACCTAGCACATATGTATCTACTTACATACAATAATATAGTATATGTATGTATGTACGTCAAATGAACGCTCCCAAGTTGTCGTTGATCACTTGTTTGCGCTGGCTCTTGTCCCAAATTTAGAAATCACTTTGACACGTCAGCATGTTTTCTAAATAAATATTTTCTAAAAAACCTACCAAATACAAAGTACAAGAACAAAATGCCTAAGCTTTAAAAGTGAAAACAATATGCGCGTCAGTGTCCGTCATGACGTTGGCCCCTAGTGGCTCTGGTGGTCGGTTGTCCGCACGTTCAATTCGTGAGCGACAGCCGGTTGATGGACATCGTGAAATCTGTGTATTGATTGGAATGCAGTAAGGTAGAAGAGAGGGCGGTACTTGAGATAAAAAAGTGATTTTGACCTTTGAACTGTTGGTTAGTTGTTAGACAAAAAACTTGAAATTATTAGTCTATCAGCCAAGCCCACAACTAAAAGCTTTATAACGAATTCTCCGTCGCGTTTTTGGGGAGTTTAACCTACTACAGTATCCAGAACGAAGTTGCGCAAGGATCACGATGCTCGGGTCTTAGTTATCGGTATGAACCGGATTTGTATCCGGCTAAGGACTGTCAACACAACAGCATTCCTCATAACTGTTTAGCGAATCATTTTCTGTCACTGTATAACACTTATATTTCGGTCATATTGACTCGTTGTGTTTATCGACGGGTTAAGAGCCAGCAAATTATAAAATTTTCCTTCATCTGCACTCATATGTTTTCAATAAGTCTTAATTTTCACAACTTTGCTTTTTGATCACACTCCTGTCGTCGCTATTACCTACATTGTAATGTATTTATTTTGTTCAACAAGCGAAATTTTGTGCACAGTATAAAAAATCGAAAAAAAACTTGTCCGTCTGCGACTCTAGATTGAGTGAGAAATTAGTGGTGAGAATTTCTCTCATTGCTCAAAAAGAAAAATTCAAATCTCCAGATCAATCTAATGACCAAGAATTAAAGTCAAACTTAGCAAAGACTTTTAGGAACCCACACAGCATGGCTAATTATCTCTTGGGGTAAATTTTAGAACATCACCCTTCGATTTCGGGTTAAAATGGGTATGAACGGATAGAGCAGGTCCTCCAGATCAAGAAAATATATGTGCATTGCTACCGCTGGTTTCTGAGATATTTATCTGGAGAGCCTCCTCTATCAGTAAAAACCAATTTTAACCCCGAAGGGGGATGCTATTCAAATCCCAGCCATCTCTTATGTGCTGATTGCTCCCAAATATTATTATTTTTATTTACAAAAAAAAAAAAAAAATTAACCACATTTTAAGCATGCTTGCCACACTGTGCGTACGACTAATTTTCATTGTGATGAGTCGTCAGCGGGCACATACCTTCACAGTATTTCTTGTATGACGTCAACGCTGTCCAAATTGAGAAGAGCCGCCTTGCATGAGCTCCTTATGGCTCTCCGTCACTCACGACTTCACGTGCTCACATACACACGTACATACATACATACAGACAAACGCCAATGTGCATAATTGTGTAATTACTTGGCTCTATGTGTGGACGTGGAGTGGAAATCTCGTTGGGGATGCTGATCCGCATCCGTTGCCACACTCATAGCTCATTGTTCTTGCTGTCGGCGACGTTGAGATTGCACGGCTAGTCTCAGTCTGTGAGCGAGCGTGATTGTGTACATTGTACGAAGAATTTTCGTCGGCGTTCGAATTGTTCGCGGCGCGGTATCCATTAAATAATTGCCCCATTTATTCACCTACGCACATACATATGTACATATGTACATACAGGTGTTAGAATCTTTGTGCCGCAAGGAAAATCGAAATATTTCTCATAACTGTTTAGTTCGAACTTTTTAGTGCAAAACTCATACTGATTTCGAATTATCGAAAAATCATTAAATAAGTTTGGCACCTGTGTGTTTGTATGTATAAAAGCAGTGCTAGAATTGCTTTACATAATTTGCGTCCAATCGATTTTTCGATTTTCCTGATCGCACCGCGCAACACGCATGTAAACAAAAACTTGTGAATGTGGAGATGTGTGCTTTTAATGATTTGTTGTGTTGAGTGCGAAATACTATAAAGCAAAAAAAAAATTAAAAATTGGATAAATTAAAAAGAAATTATATTTTAACTAATTTTATTAAATATGCTGTCGGATATAATACGGTTGTCGGCGTTTTTGTAATTTACAACTTTTTAAATGCCGAAAATGTGCCTTTACCCCTTTTTCGATTGCATTTTAATTACCTTCGAGGTCCTTAGGCTCCAAATAGCCAGTTTAGTTATTTAAGGTGTACAATTATTACTGTGAATTAGAAGCATTACTTCGAAAATGCGGACTTACTTCGGAGTTAAGTACCGAATTTGAAGTTTAAGAAGCATACTTAGTATGAGAGCCTATAAAAAGGCGGCTTTTGGGAATAAAATAGAACGACTGCATATTTTTTTTAATTTTAAGGTTATTTTTTAGGCTCTTAAAATTATTCGACTAACCTTAAAAGCGATTTTTCGAATTTGTAACCGGTTTGTAACCGTTCTATGAGTATTAACTGGTTAGTACCGGTTAGTCGTAAAGTTGGTGATCTACTGCCAGTATTTGAATAAATGAAAATTGTTTTAAATCCAAGCAACCTTTGATTTTATTGGTCGAAAACGAAGGGTAAACCGGATAGTTGAAAACGACGGTTAGTCGAAAAGTCGACAAATTACGACTAACTGGATACTGCAAACCGAATATTATTATTCCAATAATGCCCTATCCGGTTACTCGATTAGTTAAATACCAAGAGCTTTAGTTTATTTTAAAAATTCAAAGTAAAATATTTGAAAAGAAAATAAATTATTTTTCGAGTTTCAAGCGATCACTGGCTGCGCTAAAAAAAGTCCTCCACAGCTGCAGTAATACTGACCTTCCCCAACAAAGTCTAAAAAAGAAAGACCTTCAGTAGAAAACATTGTCCGTACAAAAGTCAATTTTACCAATAATTTTGGTCTTTGCCCTGCCAAAATTCGATTTTTGATCAGATCACAAAACTGCTAGGATATTGTATGGAGAACTGTATACAGAACATTCAGAAACAAATTTGATAGTGATCAGATTATTTGTCTCAGCAAATGAAAAAAAGAATGTTGCTTCGAGATAAACACGTTTAAAGAAAAACTGATCATAGCTGATTGACTCAGGGATTAAAAGGCTTCAACTCAAAAACCACGTTATTGTGTTATTTTTGAAGTTATAACCAATCAAAAAATGGAAAAGATCTTGGTGTGCCTTTCAATCTTACTCGCATAATCGTAAAAACTTTTCAAATCCTATCATTCTGGCGGTTAGCTCAAGGAAGAGTACTCATCTTCAAATATAGCTCGAAATACTTTTTATTGTTGTAGTTGTCTAAAATATATATTTGTTGAACGATGTCCTTATTGGAATGTTAATTTCAGTCTATTTTTGTATCTCTTTTGGTAACTTAAAAAACTGAAAATTTGATTTAAAAAAAAATTTAAATTTCAGTAAAAAATTCGCGACATTTTTTTTTTTCAAATAATTGTAATCGAAAAAAATTCTTTCGTTCAAGTCTTTAAGAATTGTATCTCAAAGACCTGTGTAAAATTTCATGAAGATCGGTTGAGTAGTTCTCGAGAAACCTTTTCAACCGACTTCAAAAACACAGTTTCGAGAAAAAACGCGTTTAAGGACGGCGCAGTTAGCCTAGCTAGCTGCAAGCGCACAAGTTCTCAAAGGTTGTATCTCCGAAACGATTAGTCGGATAAATTTGAGAACTTAGGGCAATATTCTAGAAGTGCTGCAGAATTTATTAATAATAATTCGATTTTTTGAAACACGTTTATCCATGTAACCCCTTAAAGCCCTTCCATGCATCTCCTTGCCAACTCTATTCGCATTCGTGCAGAAGTAAACGAGTAGTTGGGAGACATGGCCTTCCAATCAGCACAGATTATTGTTCAGTTTACTCTATGTATGTATGTATGTCACTATGAAAGATCTATTGTTTTCATTTCGAATTTGAGCTGATACTTGTGATATTTGTTCATAGATTATATTCCAGTCCTGCGAGTGTCGAAAAGTTCACAATGACTGCTGCTGCAATACTAGATACAACAGCACCGTCTATAATAATTTTGGCAGAGTTTCTAATTTATTACTTTATGGTACTATTCTCAAAACCCCTTTCAAGCTTTGGCGAATATCAAACCTTACTTATTGTTTCTCAAAATTTCTTTTGTATTTTAACAGTAGATCATTCTACACATGGTTTTGTACTACGAAAGCTATTTGCATTAACTCCATGATATATATTTCGCTTTGTGTTTAAAATATCCCATCACTTCCGCAATAAAATTGTTGAACCATTACTGCAGTAAGAAATTATGAAATTGAATTATCTTTATTGAACTGAGTCACCAGAGAAATATTCACATTTCAAACCTGTGATTATTAGATTGTTTTTTAACTCCAAATCAAAGACTTAAGCAAAAATAGTAAACAAACTATTAAAAAATTTTAAAAAGTATTAAATAAAGTAGTAAAAAATTGTGAAAAAAAGATGTGCTAATATGGAGAAATAATTTTTATAAAGAAACTCAACGCAAATCAAAACAAACAAACAAAAATAGTGTACAAAAACAAAAGAAAATAATGTGTGATGCTACAACAATAATGACGACAGCAAATCAAACAGATCTACACAGTTGTTGGATTATCTATAGTATGTATTAATAATAATCTTTTTTTTTACACTTAATAGTAAGGTTATAGTAGATAGATAGATAGATCTACACAGGGCACTGCCAGCTCAGGAAGCACTTGTCCAAAATGGGCATAGTCTCCTGTGCTAACTGCCGGTTCTGCGATCTGGAACAGGAAACACCATCACACCTAATTCTGGATTGTACAGCAATCTGTAGAAGAAGGGTTCCATATACATTAGCACGGATCACATCACCTCAATAGCGCCCGGCAAACTCCTGGAACTATTCGGGCTGCTGGAACTTTGGGAAGTCATGTGATATAGGAGAGGGCACAATAGACCCTAGGTCGCGGTGCATTACCTCGTTAATAATCTATTCCATCTATTCTATTCTAAGGTTATAGCTCTGAAAATAATAATAATCCGCATTTTTATTGAGTTAGCTATAATTTTTATATTTTCACAAAAAAGTACCCGGAAATTGTAAATAAAACGTAAAATATTTAATTAATCATCATTGTCAAAGCAATCGCCACCAGATGTAATAAGCTTATGCCAACGATTGTTCCAATCTTCGAAATATTTTCATAATCACTTTTTGGAATGGCCTTCAGCTCGTTTAACGAATTTTGTTTTATCTCTTCAAACTACTGAAAACGGGTGCCATTTCGATGATTGTTGACTTGCTTGCATGTCTAAGACATTCATCTATGTCTTATCGTCAGTTATGATTCTCTCCATGAATGTGGGATCGGAATTCGCATGGTCAAGCATGTCCTGTTTACGATAATGTTTTTGAAAAAAACAAAAAATTCAGCTTTATCGGACCGAGTCGAGCAAGAAGGCGTTTCATACCCAAAATATCCACCAAAATCATTCGAACGAACTCGCGAGAGATGTCGAGATCTTTTGCCATCTCTTTAAGACTAAGCTGATGATTTTCAAGCACCATATCTTTCACTTTTTAAATATTTTCATTAGTTGAACTTCAACGAACTCTCGTTGTCGCTACAGAAGCAAGTAATTGTCTAAAGGTGCCAAGTTTGGTGAATATGGTGGATGGGGTAGCACATACCATTCAAGCGCCAAAAGCTTTTGCCGAGTCATCCAAATTTGTATGAGGTATTGCATTATCCAGATGGGACACTACACCTTTTCAATCGTTCAATTCTGATAACTTCTGTTTGAGTGCATCACTCAATTTGTCCAGCGGATCGGAGTATATTTCAGAATTAATCGTGGTTTTGCCGGGCAAAAGCTCGAAACAAACTATACCTTTGAAATCACATCAGAGAGACAACATAACTTTTTTTTGTTGACTGTCGGCATTTGCAGTGACTAGAGCTGGTTCATTCTTTTTAGACCATGATCTCTTGCGCCTTTACATTTTTTTTAAACAACTCATTTGACGTTTGGTAAGCAAATCACGGCCGTTAAGCGACGAAGCGAATTTCGTTCTAACAGAATATGAGGAACCTAAATGTCAAGCTTCGAGATTAATCCTAGACATTTCATGCGAACGGTCGGGTTAGACAAATTTAATCTTTAAGCAATCTCTTGAGTTGTTATTCGACGACGACAAGATCGAAATTTTGCAAACCAATTTTGGCGTTCAGGCAACGCATCTTCTCTGTACACATTACACAATTTCATCTTTCTTGAACTGTATTTTTACCCTTTTGATAGTAAAACAGAAAAATATGCCGAAAGTGCTCTTTCTAATTTCCATCTTCGATAAGGCACCAAACATAAACTATTCCAAAAAGTTTAAGAATTTTTTCCGCAAAGAAGCCTTTCGATATCAGCTGTTGAAATATTGTATATCGGTAAAGCGGTTATGTGTGAAGTTGTGAAAAAATTCAATAAGATCAGCTGTTGTCATCAAACGAAATTACCTACTGAACGACGAAATAAAAGTGATAGAAATACACACTACAATATTGTCCCAACGTTACTTTTTCAAAGTGCGCGAGACGGAAAAATACATCAGCTCGTGACGACATGAACAAAGAAATGGAAGGCCTTGTTTGCGATTGCTATGAAAGCTTGGCAGTTTCTTTCGTTTATGACGTGTAGAATTTTATCTTTGGAATTATTAGAATTATCTGACCATTCTTTACTCCTTTCGTAACAAAATCTCTGTTGTAATGATCTTCCAGAGACGCAACTTACCTTTTCTTGTATATAAAGACACACACGACTTTAAGTCTAGTGATCACTAAACTCATGCTCCTAATTATATCTAGATATATTCTATTTTGGGCGATCAAAAAGAACGATCACTATGTGCTTTCATATAATCATTTTTTGTCTTTTTGATTTAAGTGAATATTTTTGGTCTGAGGTTTAAGAATTATGTGAAAGGATTTTCTATATCTTCTGTGCAAAGATCCATCTCAATTATCTTTTAAATTTACGTGACCGCTCCACTCCACAGTTGATTCAGAGCAAAAGTATATCCTCGCTTAATTATGAAGGATACTGTCTAGTTGACTGGATAAAAATTCTCCCAGGGTCTGATGTCAGAACTTATGGCTCATAACCATATGTATATGTATAAGCTTGAAATATCCATTTAACTGCTTATAAAGTTATAAAGAAAATTGTTTTATATGTTTTATATAAGATTTTATTATCGTACAGCATATAAATTGTAAAACGTTGCCTACATTTAGGGTGATATTAGTAGTGATCGGTAGTTTAAACAAGTCGGGAGAGATAGAATTATATTCAAAGTTTTTGAGATTAACAAATAAAGCATTTGGGTTTTTGTTGCGAATGGTCTTGTCTTGTTTTGACACCTTAGTCTTGGCTGTCCGGTATATATAGTGGGAAAGGACATATTTTTTTCCAGTCGGGTTAATACGCCACCAAATATAACTAAGTCTCATTTAATCCAATAAAATTGATTATATACTTGTTTACTTGTATATATTTAGTAATAATAATCAAATGTTTAACTTTTGTAATTTTTTATTTTATAGCAAAGAACGATGGCAAAGAGGGACTCACCGTTACCGAAACCAAGCCGATGATGACAAGTACTTCCATGGCTGACAGCGACTTCAATGCGGCCGCACACGAAGATGTGGATGATAACGATGACAGCGACGATCCGCCGCTTGCGGAAATGCTAGATCCCGAACTACAACCCGAACAGCCGATACCCGACAACGAAGAGTCACAAGCCATCTACAGAGAACACCGACGTTTGGCCAAAGAATATTTGCGGGTGGACACGAGACTCTACTATGCGCAGGACTTCAAGGAGAAAATCATCTTAGGCTTGGATCCAGAAGAGCGACAGAAGAAGCAAGAGATGCTGAGGAAAATTAAGGAGAAGGTGAGCACACATGCCAACCTATTATGCACTGATTTAAAATAACATATTTTTGTTCTGCAGCAAGAGCTGTTGGAGCTCTACAACAATCTGAAGCAACAACGCGAAAACCTGCTTGCCGAGCAGGCACGTTCGGCGGTGCGACCGAGTGGCGCTAACGTCACGCAGCAACAAATGGAGTTGCTCGCTGGAAATGCGAGAATGCCGCCGTCGAGCGGTGGTGTGAGCGCACAACAACAGCAGCAGCCGCCCGAAGCGCTCGCCGACGACGGCTGGGTGGTCATACAGCCCAATCAGAATGCGTAGTTGGAGGCACGAAACCCATTTTATTTAGGTTATATAATTTTATTTACACAATTTTAAGTGTTAGTTAATAATTTGTGACGCGCTCACCAAAGTGAGTCGATTCTGTGAGCTTTCAAAGAAGATAAAACCAAAAAAAGAGTAGACTACTTGTAGCACCGTTAGTGTTTATCATGAAAATATTCGCCTTAGCCATGTCATTAAAGCAAAACTAAGTTTTTAGTATTACATAAGTATGTGTGAATGCATTTAATGTGTGTGTGTGTGTGTGTGAATGTGTTAGGACAATTGTCGTCTTGTGTACTGTATTCGCGCGACAAGCCCTGTGTGATTCCGTACTCGTATAATGTAAAGTGTATATTATATACATATATGTAAATATGTCAATAATTCCACAATATTTCAATAAATATTACTTTTAAATAAATCACATGGAAACGGTTTATACGCGGATTTGCAAAAGAGACCAATATTGGCCGATGTTTCGATGCTTGTTTTTGGAAGGGAAATCGCGCAGTTAAATGAAAAAGCGTTTCTTCTTTGAGGGCGTTCGTCAAAAATTGGTTTAATGAAGTCGCATGTTGATCTGCGATGAATCACGTCGAGTTGTGCAGTAAGATATAAGATGACGTGACAAAAGTTCACGATCTCCATTGGCAAACCGCCGGTTCTGAGCGAGATAGCGGAAGACATCAGCATCCTGCATGAAATATTGGACATGAGAAAGCTGGCGGCGCGATGGATTACCCGTTTTCTGACTCTAGATAACAAGCTAAACTGAAAGACCACTTCACAGCAATGCGCGACGCTGTTTAAACGCCTTCCGAAGGAATTTATTTGTCTTGTCGTTACCGCCGATGAAACGGGGTACCACTGGTACATACTAGAGAGTAAGACCATTTCCTGCGTCCGTTTGGTTTACGTAATCGGAACAGACCCGGATTTTTAGCCGGCCAAAGACTGTCAAACCGGCAGCATTCCTCCAAATTACTTCTGGAAAGTTTTCGGCCGCTACAACAACAATAATAGACCAAGGAACAGGCGAGACAGTGGACTTCTTCGGCAAACTTGCTCCAAAAGAAGGCGAAGGCAGTCCTATCGGACGGAAAGGTAATGGTCACCATCCTCTATGTTTCACAAGGTGTCATCTACGACGTCTCCATGAGGAAGGACAAAACGGTCATAGGGCTCTACTATGCCATTTACACTAGTTTACAGTCATTTTGCGACTGTGATGTTAAAGGCTGTTTCTTACTTATTTTGGAGTGCTAAACCCTAATATGTTAGTAAAAATTTCCTAGCACTTTGGATTTTTGATGCTGTAGACAAGAAGTTTTGATTTCAAACCATCACCATTTACTAAAATAAAAAAAAATAGTCGTACGTGATGGAAAAGTTTTGAGCTAAAATTCGTAACTAGGACACCTCACAGACCTCTTAGAACATCAATCGCAAATTTTTCCTTCAGATTTGTTGAGTAATGTTAATAGTGCGAAGAGAATTTTCTTCCACCTTGATAACGCATAGGTTTACACCTCCGTCGTCGCCACAGAAAAATCGGCGACTTCGTGCGAGTTCTTTATGTTTCCGAACTTGATCGACGAACAGACATTAATGTTGCTTGAGTACGTTATCGCCGTCAAGGAGGCCTACTTTGCAGAAAAAGTATTTTCCAGCTGAGCTAATGAAGTTGGAACACTGATGGGTCAAGAGTATCGAGCTAATAGGAGCTGATTTGAATTCTAAATTTCTGAAGGTTAAACAAAGTAATTTTACAAAGAAAGTTTTTTCTGCATAGTTTTGGGGACACAGACTAATCAGCGATGATATTCCGCATCAATAATATTACCAATACAAAAATGAAATTCCACTCATTCAGCTGCCTCTTTTTGACTGTTATTTGAGGTGACCAATAAGGAAGTAGTTTTTGGTAAAAACGAAGTCACCATGGGTCTAATCATCCGCATATATTATAAGCAAAACGCAAATTTCGGTTACACCGAAGCTATGATACCCTTAACAAATACAAAAAATTCCTCACAAGAATTTTGATCGGCCAGTTTGTGTTGTAGCTATATGCTATAGTGATCCGATCTGAACAATTTCTTCAAATATTACGGTACTGCCTTAGACAGTAATCCATGTTAAATATCGAGAAAATATCTCATCAATTAGAACTTTTTCATAGAAGCACTTGATTTCGATTGTTATATACTATAATGATCCACAATTGACAGATCCAACAAACGAACCACTTTTTAAAAATAAAATTTCACATCGATATCTCAAGAATTGAGGTACTAGTTAGCGCATATTCAGACCGACGGACGGACGGATGTGCAGACATACTGAAATCTACTCAGCTCGTGATGCTGATCATTTATATATATTTTATTGGATCGCTGGCGTATCCTTCTGGGCGTTACAAACTTCGTGGCTAACTTAATATTACCTTCTTCAGGTATAAAAATAACCAAAATAACCAAAATCACAAGTAGTCACATATGTAAGTTTCAATTTTTAAAGCTTGCTTTAAATTTTTTTTCAATACAACTATTTTTTACTTACAAATATACTAACAATGATTTATAAATGCACTCACTGGTTAAAAAAATAAACACAATTTTCAACAAATATTATAGTAGTATTAAATATATGTGTACAACTAACAACACTTTTCTTGTACAAGTATATACAAACATATATACACACACTGCAGAAAATATCACATTCTACAAAATTTCAACCACTTTCGACTTACACTAATATTTGCTAAAGAAACATGTTTATAGAAATTTTCTATAGTAATTTATCACAACAATGAGGATGTGAAGATTTGCTTCAGAATTTGTGGCAACTTCGTCAAGTCCATGCAGACATAACTGTGACCTGCCGGCATTTGTGCATTTATTCTGTAAAGAAATAGTATATACATAGAGTTTAATATTCATAATTAAAATTAAGTGCACTTACTCATCGGCCTCCTCTGCCAAACTGCCAATGAATAGCATATGAGCTTTCACCTTGGGCTCACCATTCATAAGCGCCTTTGCCAGTTCGCGGGGTTGTATGCCGTAACGTGACAAATTCGCATCGCTAAGCACGACCACGATTGAATTGTCGTACTCCTCGTTCGACAATGTGTTGACGGCTTCTTTAATAGCCTTGACTGTGCTATCACCGGACCAACAGAACTGCGAATGCGCATGCATCATGCGTATGGTCTCGAAACGTTCCTTATCCGTTTTCGGCGGACTGCCAGCACAAACGAAGGGTATTTCCCAGCCCTCGCCGCTGTGACCAACAATGTCGTAGACGATTTTCTTCTCGAAACCCTCGAACGCTTCCATAACCATGACAACGGCTTCGAGTTCACGATCCAAACGACCGTCGTAACCATTGAATCTACAGCACGAAAATATAACTTTATAAAAAGTAAAGTGCATCGAAGCTGGCGCTGTTACCTATACATGGAACCGGATACATCGACCACCAATTTCAAACGATTCGGTTTCTCCTGCACATGATCGGCCCATGGGTTGGCCTCGGCGCGTCGTCTGTAGATGTTCTTCTCGCCCGTAATGCCCTCAATTAAACGGGTGTCGTCTAGTTCGCCGTGTGTTTGGTATTTCTGCCATTGTCGTTCCTTACTCTTCGTCTGCATGGCCTCCAAAACGGCTTTCAGCTGTTGTACTTGCTTTCGGTTGGGTTCGCTGAATTGTGCATATAATTGGTGATCATGCGCTGACATGCGTATCTCCTTCAACTTATCCTCGAACGCCTTACGGTTCATTTCGCGTGCTGCACGCTTCACTTCCTCGGGTATATCAGCTTTTTCCTCGTCGGAGAGTTGATGCACTTTGTGCCCAGCGTCTAGACGAAACGGACCACCTTTGCCGCCGAGACCAGCTGTGTCCCGACCACCAGTACCGCCGGCCCAAGTATTGCCACCCACATGCGGCTCATTTTTCGGATCCACTTTACCGTATTTAGGTCCGGAGACACCCAGACCACTCTTGCGCTCCACCGTCAATTGGATTTCCTTCTTGCGACGCAATGCAAACAGCTCGTTACGAGCATAGGCTTCGATAGGCAGCCCATGTTTGGACAAAACCGTGGTCACCTGTTCCAGTGCCTCGGGTTGGTATTTGTCAAAGTCCAATACATTGCCTACCAATTCGGACATGGATTCATTTGGGTATTTTTCCAAATGCTTAACGATATTTACCACCTCTCTGGTGGAGTAGGGGTAGTTTAAGAGACCCTCATCGGCCATAGTGCGCAGCTCGCCGAAGGCATTCACCAACATAGCGAGCGTTTTCATGGGTACTGAGGGGCCATACTTCTGCAGGAGATATATTTCCGAATCAGGTGAGGGGTTATCAATGGCGTGACAGCTGAAGACGTCACCCAAGGACGCGAAGAAGTCATTGCCGAGGAAGGGAAAGCCCGGTCGGTTGGCCAGCACTATGACACGGAAGTTCGAATGCATTTCAATGACTTCCCCCGTGTGACCAGCATCTCTAGCAGCTGCCGCCTCGCCGGCTGGCACAATCTTACGGCCGTCCGACAAGAACATTTCACCATTCTCAACAAGCGTGCGCAATATGCATGTCACATTCACCGGCGCCTTATCGGCCTCATCGATGACCAATATATGCCCGCTCTTGACAGCTTTCACAAGCGGACTATCCTCGTAGATGACCTGGCCATCGCGTAGTGTCGACTGCACCGTCAAGCTATGCACTGTGGTATCGCGATGCAGTTGCAGGTACTCACGTGGCTTATTCATCAACTGCAGCAGCTTATCAATAAGCTTATTTTTGCCCACACCCTGGTTGCCCACCAGCAGTAGATGGTCGCCAATTATGAAGTCTTGTAATAAGCGCTCCAAGAGCTCCAAATGTTGTGGCATCTCATAGAACAGTGTGCTTGGCACCTTCGACTCGGCATCGGTGGCGACCAGCGGCATGCTGGTGTTGCCTATGGTCAACACATTGTTCTCAATGTTGATTTTGCGACGCACACCGGCGCGTGTGCTGCTCTTCTCGATGCCTGCGCGTGCTATGGCATCTTCAAGTGCGGCGCGCGGCAAGGCGGGCATGAATTTGGCGAGAAAAGTATTCTGCAGTATATCATAGGCGGAGGTTAGAGGGCCTGCTTGCTGGCTGCTGCCAGGGAAGGCGGACATGCGTCGCGCGATTTTCAAAAGTTGACGTGTCGACAAGGTACCAGCGAGGTTCGAAAGTGTGGCGTCTTGGGATTCGCGCAAACTGTGAGACAGATTAATGATTTTTTGCATATCGTCATCAACATCTCCATAAAGTTTGCGTATAATTTCGTATTCTTCACTCTGCTGAAGTGGACGGACTTCAAGGAAGAGGAAGAGGCTTAACATTTCCGATGTAAGCCAATTTTGGGTCGGTTGACTAGGAATGGGCGGCTCACCCAGCGCAATTATGCGAAATGAATCGTGTATTTTCATTATATTCTTTTCGGCCAATTCCAGTTTAGTGTGTCCTTGCTGTAGGAGTGCGTTGTAACGATCCGGGTGTAGCAGTATAGTGCCGTCACAGAGTTGCAATTCGCGATCTTGTATTAAACTGCGATTATAGAAGATGTTGTCAATTTTCGGGGGTTAGCAATAAATTTCAACAATATACGTACCGTTGCAGTGCAGTAACGGTACTCTTATGCAAACGATGTACGCCATTCAGCACGGCGATGGACCCATATTTTGCAGCACGTACTAGTGGCGAGTCACGCCACACTGTATCACCCTCCGGCGAGGTAATGCGTTGTTGTATTAAATCACGTGATGTCATATCCTCATAGAGTATCATTGTCTCCACCGACTGATTCAGCAAGTGTACCAAATGATTTGTGAGTGTCATCTTTCCAACACCCTTTTGACCTGAGCAAAAAAAAGATAGTCAACACATGAATTTAATTTTGTTGCAATGCTTTCTACCAATCAAACAAATATCGCCCACGGCTATAGATTGTATCATTGCTGCTAAGGCATTGCGTTGGTGGTCGAGATCCACGAATTGCTTCAGCTTTTGCGATGCAGCTACGCGATGACTGCCGGGTGTTGAAATGGACACATCGTCGATTTTGAATTCCAAAACATCTGGCGTCTGCTCGTTCGGTTTTGCTACAGAGATACTTTTCACAGGTTTGCTTTCTAATGGATTGATTTTTAAGGATTTTAATAACGTCTTGACGCGTTCAATGTGATCTTTCTTCATGCATGTTTGGTATGGATAGATGCGTGTAATGGCGTCATGCACACTTATGTGTGGGTTGCATTGCTAGATTTTAATAAAAAATTAGATTAGTAGTACAAAAAATCAAAAGTTGGAAGGGTGAGCAAATACCATCATTTTAGCCACCAGATGAAGATTGTCAAGTGCAAAATCTGGCAGATTATCGGCCTGTTCAGCAGCTTGAATTGCCATACCAAAGCTTATTAAACTCTTCAACTGGTCCACAGGTACATTTGGAGCAACATGCTGCAGATCGATTAGCATCTCCTGAAAATATAGCCATTTAATAAATAGATAACAGCTGATAAAATCACTGGTACATAAATAATTTTTACTTACATCAAATGCAAGATGCGACACATTGCGCGATTGAAAACGTGAACGCAAGGGTGGATCCAATGGTGTGCCTTTATACTTGTGCGTAGGCAGCCCAAGCGCGACCACACGAAAATCTTCAGAGACTCGTAGCACACCTAATTTGTCCAATTGCTCCTTTGCGTATGTCTATAAAAAATATAAAAAAAAAAAATGAAAATCATATTACAAAAATAAAAAAAACTTGGGTATAGCGATCCGATCTAAAAAATAACTTTTCAACTGAAAAAGTCCGTTCTTTCTGCTTGTGCGTCACTAACCTCCAATAATTTATCGTAGCGTTCTGGTGCCATTAAAAATTTGCCGTTTTCTAAATGCATTTCACGATTTTCCAGCAAATTATTTAATATGGGCAACACATTGCGCTCGGCATGCTCCACACCATCAAGCACCAAGACACGACCATTCACGGCAGCACGCACAGCACACTGCATAATGAAAATAAATTAAAATTACATATATTTATTATTTACATTTGCAAACCGACCTGATCATAGTAAATCGCTGCTTTATCTTTAATTTCCCGTCGTTGTTTCAGATCACTTTCTGTGGTGTCTCTGCTCAAGGCAATGTATTCCAATTCACGCTGTGTCAACTCCAAATACTGCATAGCTAATTGTCGTCGCAGTGAACCAGGCTGACCAATAAGAAACATATCCTGTTTTAAGATATCCTTCTGCAGCATCCAACGCAAATGATGCAAGGCTGATTGAGTTAGCTGTAGTGTGCCATCCTCGTTGTATTGCACTGCTCCGAAAAAAGAAGAATTTACACTATTTTTTTGACACTTTCACATAAATATATTTATAATGAAATAGTGAAAATAACATATTCCTTTCTCCTACAAACTGTAAAATAAAACTCGTCCGCAAACTATGATCACTTGGTCATAGGACCAGAGCACGTCGTTGCTTGTACATACGCTGATTGGACTTTGGACCCGTACACAGATTATAAAACACTTCACAACTTTTCGCGCCGCTTACCATATTTTTGTGGCACCAGCTCTGGATTTTTTGGAGGCTTCAAGTCTTTGATTACATCACCGATTTTAATTCGTTCACTGGTAACTTTGGTTTTATCGTTGACAGCCATTGCTTCCTCTGACGTTGTGGTATAGAACTTCGTAAAAACGGGTGCAAATGGTTTTGCGTTTACCATTATATTTTGCCATAGCAATGTACTTGTCGCTTTTGGTATTCGATTTAATGATAAGAACATTTTACTTATTTAGAAAATTTGAAAATTGTTGTAATTTTGATAAGGAAACACCAAACCGAAAACACACTAAACGCCGCACGTTTATTAGCAGCAAAAAATTAATTAAGGAATGTGAAACGTAAACAGCAACAGCTGATTGCAAATTTTATTCGTTAGAAGTGAGTGCAGTAAATCGATATTGATTACTATCGATAAAAATTGTTTGTCGATGTTAATTTTTGTATAGCATAAACAGGTTATATCGTTGGTTTAACGTGTAATATGGTAGATAACTATTATCAATATATCAAAAAGCGGTTTAACATTTTTAGTTTCTCATTTGTTTTGAGTTATTGAATATAAATTATTAAAAGCATTAATAATTTGGTATTCAAGTTTAATTTTGAACGCATTTAAACATATTTACATGTATTAAATTATTCTTATTATTTTTTGTTATCAAATTAGCATTTTAAAAAGTATATGAATCTTTTCAATTTTTGCCTAGTACAAATATACTGTGGGAATGTACAAAAAATTAATTCTCATAAGCAGAGCCGTATATGTACATACATATGTATGTATGTATGTATGTACATATACACATTGTATGTGCTTTATTAAATCGGAGCTTATAATTAGACTTCGCTTAAGGTTTGATCAAAACGTACTTAGTTGATAATACTAAACAAGCGAAATACCCTCTAGGAAAATGCAATCGTTCACGAAGCAGCATTAAGCACACCTAGTGAAATTCATCAAAAAAAAATTGAAAGTCGCTGTCAGATGTAATGTCCAATATATAACCAATTTATAGCCAAAACTCTTTTTTTTTTATTTTTTCAATATAAGTGGTTGCTATTTGTATATCGCTTTCCTTCACCTGTAAACTTATGTATTATCCTTCATATATTTATGCGAAATTACAATTACTTCATAAAATGTGTATTTGGTTTGAATGTTTTCAGTTAGAAAGCAATATTGTCTGGTATATTTCACTGTTGGGCAAGAAAGTAGTAATGCCATTGGATAAGGGTACAATATCCATATAGCATATGCCTATTTGAATTATTAATGAGTTTCGCACAATTTAATTATCAATTGTTTTATAAACAATTAATGCCTCACTAGGCTGCCCTACTTTCCTGCTCATCTACACATCCACAGTTTCTCTCATGCCGACTAGTGAAATATACATACATAGTACTTCGCCATACATATATGGTAATATATAGACATGGTATACATATATGTATGTATAGATATAGAGTTCTCAGTGCGGATATTTGTAGTAACTTGTAAGCTTCGGTATTGTTGTTTGTAGTGTCACATACCTTTTCCGGTTGAATTCGAGTAATTTTTATCAACCAATTTATTTTCCCACAGAACTAAATCACAAATTAAATTTAAAAATATTAAATATTAAATAATACTAAACGCAGAAGCAGATATGAAAAATATACATACATATGTATATGTATGTGGTATATGGTACTCGCATCATGCTTTAAGAACTTACATTCTTTTAGGAAGTTAGATGAAATACAACTGAACAACGTAAGACAGATATATTATAAAACAAATAAGGAAGGGCTAAGTTCGGCTGCAACCGAACATTTTATATTCTTGCAACTCGCAAAGCCAGGGATATACCTCAGGATGTAAAACGTTAACCAGAGGATCGGAAATCAAGCATTTTTTTGAAAGCTTATACTTACTCAAATAACTCATACATTGACCCACATATTCATTATAAGATTTCACTATAATCACCGATCATATGGAGCTAAGCCAGCCGAATGTTCGAAAATCCTGATATTAGTTATGTATATGGGGGGGCCTGTCAAGTTTTGATCAATTTTATTTATTTTAGAAAGAAACACTGTTGTGAGTAAAACTTTGCAGTCTTCATTGAGTTAACTCAAATATTGGCCGTTATATGCAGCACAAAGTCACCCGTTCGAAAATCTTTATATTAGGTATGTGGGGCTCAGGGAAAATTGGATTATAAGAGGAATTCCGCATACCAAATCGGTCGGGCGGGAGGTGAGATATGTGATATCACCAAAAAGTGGATGGGGCCACGCTCATCGTCGCCGACTCCCATAAAGCGTGCTCATAGCATTTCGGTAGTAAATTTTAACGTCCCCGAATAGAAGATATGTATATTATTAGAGGGCGGGGCCACGCCTACTTTTTCAAAACTTTTACACAGAGGTGCCTCTTGCTCCTACGTTTCCTTACAATTCTATACCTTAATTTAGGGCTTAGTTATGGCACTTTATAGGGTTTCGGTTAATGGCGTTCCGATTAGGCTCATCTACGAACTCGAAATTTTATTTGCACTAAGGAGCGTGCATATCAATCAAGATATCTCAATTTTTACTCAAGTTCGCTGGAGCGCCGCAATAACCAGTCTGTCTATATGTGCAGTTGCTCCACGTTGCTGGAGCCAAACGCTATTGAGAGAGATACTCTTCGGCGGAATTCTGTGTGAAAACACTAATTCAACATTTTTAAATAACGATGCACATGGACAGTTTTCATTACACCGTTTTCTTCAAAGAAGTATGACCCGACAATACAACTTGATGAAACTACGCGAAACACAGTGAGTAATTTTGGGAGAAGTTGAGTTTCGTGGATTATTTCTACATTTGATAGACTCCATATAAGGAAATTTTGCTAGGTTACATATCCGTTTAGATGGAAATATTTCAATTTTTTTGGCAAAGTTCCAGACGAATAGGCAAATCTAGCGCAGTTTACCGGCTTTTTATTTAAACTTTGTACGGAAACTGGTTTAAGACATCATGAATTATCCGTTGTAATGATCATCCACAAACTTCAAGCTGCGCCAATAAATTGCGAGTCGAAACTCTTACATTTGCCTGAATTGACAATGCAACTTCCGCGATTGTTTCTTGAACACGAACATACGGATCTTGATGGTACGGCCTTCTTGCAATACTTCCAGACTCGGAAAGCATGTTTAGCGATCTCATAATGATCCATCTATGATATATACATATATAAATCCCGTTTGATTTCCCTTTGGACGGAAATGACGGACTGCTAAGTGTTGTGCATCATCCGAACCCTCTGTGTCGAAACCGCCGATATCGGACCACTATAGCATATAGCTGTCATTCAAACAGAACGAAATACTTCTATGGAAATTTTTTTCATTCGACGAGGCATCTTCACGAAATTCGTTATGGCTTTTATCTAAGGCAATAATGCATTATCCGAAGAAATTGTTCGGATTGGATCACTATAGGATATTTCTGTCATACTAATGACCTCATAAAATGTAAACAAAAGGGTTATTGACCTATGTAAATGTAAGGTAAAAGCGTTATTCATCCCGCAAAATGTAAAAAAAAGATATAATTAACCCATTAAAGTCTAAACAAAGTTGCACACGTTATTTCTTTTCCAAGAAACTGCTCAATATTTGAAACCAGCGATATCGGAGCACTTATGATATACATATGTATGTAACTATCATACATATTGATCGGTCACAATCAAGTTCTTGTATGTACTTTTTCGATTTCCGAATTTTGTATTTTTTAGAAAACTCCGCTTAATTAGCTGTAAAATTTGACATGTTCGAATAAAAATCACAACAATTCACTTTCAGAAACATATTTACGGTCTTGCTGCTTGCTGACTGTACATGATCAAATACATAGTACGGACCCAGAAGTAAAAAAATACCATAAACAAAACAGCTTTGTTAAAAAGTTTAATATTTTCTCCTGAAATCTTGAGTCTTTCATACCTTCTGCGCATTGTAGTATTTGCATATTCTCGTCTACTATTGCACAAAAGCTGAAATGACAGTAAAGATTGTTACTTACCATACTTTGTCCCATTCAATAGTAAAAACGTTAATTAACCGCAAAAGTCTGTGCGAGTAATGAAAATTAATCCATCCTTTGAAAAATGGGCGCACCGAACGCGTATATATATGTACATATTTGTACACACTCGTAAGTATTTATGTGCGTATGAGCGTATACACAATATGTACTATTTACCGAAAGTTAAAAGAGAGTGGAACTGAAATTTGGTAATAAACGGCAGGAGTGAGAAAATGCTCTTCAATGGTGAAGCTGAGAAGTGAATTTTTGCTGTAAGCCACATACATACATACATACATACATAAGATACATACATATGGACATGTGTATATACATACATACATAAGTATTAAACTTTTTAAGGTTATGTTGAAAGTTAAAGCTTAAAATACTGTATATAAATAATATACATGTATGTACATACATATGTATGTATATTAGTACTTATGTACATAACATGGAATTAATATTTTAAGAACATTTAGTATTTCTGAACTAAAATACACATACATATGTACTACATATACACACGTACATATGTAGTACATATGTATGTACATACATACATATGTATGTACATATGCATATTTTTCAGTATAAAAATTAGGGGTGTGCGAATATTCGAAATTTCGAATTATTCGACGCGAATCGAACCGAACTATTCGATCCGAGATTCGACCCGAATATTCGCATTATTCGAATAGTTCGAATAATTCGAATTATTCGACCCGAATCGAACCGAATTATTTGATCCGAGATTCGACCCGAATATTCGTATTAATTCGAATAGTTCGAATAATTCGAATAGTTCGAATAATTTTAATATTTGACTATTTGCATGATTTTTTAATAAGCGCCAGTAGTATCTATCTGAATCTCGTTCATGCAACTGACGTACATATGTACATCTGTCATTCTCGTTTCAAATATTCAAAATATCAAACATTGGTTATTGTTTTTTTTTAAATGTCTTCCCATAATTCTGAAGAGGAAAGTGTGATTGTGGATGTGGAACCTGAAGTTGGTGTGGGAGATAATAATGAGGTTGTGTCTTCAACATATCGGAGTCCTGCTTGGAATTTTTTTAAGCTCTGTACTGAAGGATACCGAAAAGCAATATGCAATACTTGCTCGAAAGTATTGAAATTACCAACATATATGATGCTATTTATTTTGCATTTTTTATTATTTTCTGACTTATATACCTATATGTATATCTATATTAGTTAATCATTATGTTTTTCTAGCTACTACGTCACCTATGTTAAAGCATTTATGTACATTCGAAACATCCTATTTTATATCAGAAATGTGTTGAAATGGGAAAAAAGAGTATAGTTGCAGAAGAAAGTAAAAATACTGAGGAATCGGCAAATCGTCAGAAACTCGGGCCACCTACTAAAGCAGAGCTAGATCAACTATGTATGGAGATGATAGCAATTGATATGAAACCTTTTTCTTGTGTAGAAGATAAAGGTTTTCGAAGATTATTAAAAAGACTCGATTATACATATGATCCGCCATCAAGTACTACTTGCTCCCGTAGTCTCTGTTCTAACTTATACGAACAAATCAAACGAAAATTGATGGACGAATTGCAAAATGATATAGCATCAGGCTTAATGAGTTTATCTTTCACTACTGATGGCTGGAAGTCAAGATCTGGGCACTATTACTTATCATTAACTGTACATTACATGACAAGTAATTTCCAATTAAAAAATTTAATGATTGGCCTAACGCAACTTGAAGATCGTCACACAGGAAATTATATTAAATTCAAACTTGAAGAAATGATGTTGGAATGGAATTTATTAGATGTTAATAATGTTCCAATTTCCTTTACTACTGACAATGGTGCTAATATCTGTAATGCTATCCGTCAAAGTAGTTGGAATCACATCTATTGTTCTGCGCATACACTTCAACTTTTTATAAAAGATTGCCAAAAACACACCAAAGGGTTTTGTAAGATCGAACAAGACACGTTATATCGTAAATGGACATTTCTTGATCCTCGTTATCGGGATTACTTTTTAACTGATGATAAGATGAAGGATGATATAAAAAAGAAATTAAAGATGAGATTATCGCTTATAAATTTTCGAACAATGTTTTTGAAAATGAACATGAAACTATTGCTGAGCCTCCTGTAATCAAACCCACCAAGTTTTGGGACTTCATGAAACAGCGACAAACTCATAGAGAAGAAACAGTAACTTTGCGCCTTGAGAAAGACATTGATCAAGAACTTATTCAACACTTGTATTCGGAAAATATTGATTCTTGGGATGATCCTATTCAGTGGTGGAAAAAAGAATCAATTAAATATCCTTTGTTATCTCTAATGGCTCGACGTTATTTGCCAATCCCATCTACGTCTGTTGAGAGTGAGCGGCTCTTTTCGACTGCTGGAGACATCGTGACTGAAAAACGAAATTCATTATCACCTTATAATGTTGCTCGGTTGTTATTTTTGAATAAAAATTTAATTCGTTATGTTTAATTGAATATTATGTTTGTATGTGTGTAAACAAATTTTCTAAAATTCGTTTATTCTCAATTTTAACTGCAAACTTTTTAATACAAAGAGATTTACTCCTTTCTTGATTGAATTAAATAAAATTATTATTTTTATTAATATGTACATATCGTCACCTGAAATGCAAAATAACGTAACAGCATTTTTGGAAATTTACAGTGGCACGAATGAAACACGAAATAAAATGGAACATGAGTGAAAAAAAATTTTAATATTGGTTACAGTTGGTTTATATCTGATCGCAGAACCCGAAAATGTTGGACATATGTATTTAATATTATGTATGTAATTTGAAGTAGTGAATCGTAATCAATAAGACACTCAATTTCGAATTTTTTGATGATACGTTATTTTGCATTTCAGGTGACGATATGTATAACCTAAACTAGCATGGAAATGTCAAAGTTTTGAAAAATATCATTCAATCGTTCAATCATTCAATTACACTGTACGACAAAATCGACTTTTTCAAAAATAAAATTTTCAAAAAATCCTGCATAGTTTTTAAAATACAAAATTGTTTTTTTTTCGAAGACTCAAATTCGAACACTTATAGCATCGGTCATATATGTAAGCTTGGCCGAAAAATTATATACACAGTTGAAATAAGAAGAAAATGATACCCGTATTTTTACTTTGTTTAGTATCCGAAGCGACGGAAAATTATAAGTTCTGAATAAGATGGCTGAGTTTCAACGTTTCAACTGGCACCCAATACATACATATAGTATCATAGTCGAATAAATTTTGATAATAAAGTTGTTTTTCAATGAGATATCTCAATATCTTGCCAAAAATTTTGAACGGTTTTAATGCGGATCTCTACCATAACCGGACAATACAAAACCAATTACATTAACTGGACATGAGAACGTAATAAGCTGAGATTTCATAAAAAGTGTAAAAAATTGTGTAAAATCTATTGTTCCCGATTTTTTAAATTCTTATTAAGTTTTGGTGTTTCGAGATAGGTTTTTTAAGAACAACACAAAAAGGGATCACAGTAAACCAATTGTCTTGAGCTTGCGCCGTCTGCTTGTCGGTGGCTCAACCGAAATTTATGGGATAATTGTCATTCATTCTCTTCCGGCTGACATTCGCTCGCATTTATTAGTTCAGTATAAATAGAGTTCTGAGTTGCATCTTCTGACGCTAAGAATATATTTAAAACCAACTTTTTTGCCACGCCCCATATGTAGACAGCTCTTATAGCCGGACAAAAACACTGTGTAAGCGACGGTGGGTGTACGAGTAGAAGGAATTTCGCTGTATTTAGTATCTATTAGTATCAATATTAAAAAATGCCAGCAAGAAACTGGCTAATAACGAAGTTGAAAGATATAATAATAATTTTTGCGCAATAAATTTGTGCATATGTACATATGTAGGTACATAAATATTTGAAGCAAATTTCTAATAAAAATGACTAAGAAATTATTGAAAACGTGATGAAAAACATTCTATTTTTAACTATACCATTTTAAGTTAAAACTCTTAAATTGTGTGTGAATATCATTTTTTTAAGTATTATAACCAAAAAAACAATTAAGAAACATCTTTTAGAACAAATTTACAAGGCATACATATGTCTACTTGTTAATTATATTAATTTTCCAGGGACCTTACGCCTTATGTCAGAATGCCAAGTGAACAATAAAGAAATTAATATAAAATTACAAAAACACAAGTCTTTACTTATAGACATATCGACGAATGTGCAAAAACTGGTTTATTCTTCAATCAACAATCTGCGCGCAAGAGACGCAGCAACAAAAATCACATAAAAAGTAATGAGCGGGTACAAAGCCAACTTATTTATGTACAAACATGCATACATACAAAAGTACACTTTGAGCGCCCCATATAAATTTCCACACTTATGCTCACAGCCAGTTGTTGTTATACCTGTATGCGCTGCTTTTTGAGTGTGCAGGCGAGTGTGTGTACTGCAGGCCCAACCTTTTTCATTTATTCATTGGCACAAGCACAGCCTGGAAAGCAACAAACCACAATATAATAAAAACTCACACTCCACATCATGTACGAACATAACTATGCATGAACACAGCAACATTACAACAAACAAGGCACTGCGCTTTCAAACATTTGGAGTGGTGTTACTCTTATATACATGAGGACAACCAATCAGCGTGCGCGAGAACTTTAAATGCCAACTACACACAATGTTGCGGTAATTGAAGCGAACAGCAAAAAACACACCAAGACTACACTCTGTAATACTTCGCATGCACTCTCACCGAATAACAACAAGCAGAAGTCGATGCGATAAGAGAAGCGTGCCGCTGATTGGCGAATACGCTGATAGGCCATACGGTAAAGTGAATACAAAGAGCAAACAAAAGAAAGTTATGTGTGTACGACGGTGCATGAAGCAAACGGCAATTTGTGTGTTTGGAGAGCATGCAATACACTGAGCATAAAGCCGGTTGGAGGCAGTGTATGCGCTGGCTTATTGAGCAGCTCCAAATACTTAGTATATCAAATAGCTGAATTCGCTCAAAATACAAAAGGCGCGCACCTTGTGCTCTCAAGCGGGTAAAGCATTGTTTCGCACGCAAACTTCTTAAAATAAAAAATAAAATTTACAATTTATGCATTTTAGAAAAAAATAAATAAATAAAAGAAGAAAATTTTTCTTATCAAATAGAAAAATAAATGAAAATTTGCAAGCCTCAATCATGTTTGCAATAAAAAGTGGTCTTCCGATTGCTTGCTTGTTGTTGCTGCTACTGCGCGTTCTGGACTTCCCACTCGGTGCGTGTGCGCTTGTGTGAGTGCGTTCGTTTTTTACTTGTGCAGGTTAGTTGCTTTTGCCTTTGCCACGCTGCCGCTAGCTCACTGTAGCTGCTGGGTTAGCCCACTGCTGGTGGTCACGGCAAGTGCCAGTATCAATTTTGTTCGGTTCATAAAAGCATCGCAGTAGCAACGGTTTTATAGTATGACGCAGATCAGTGGTCGCTGAGAGCAAAATTCAAATAAA
The DNA here is from genome assembly GCF_016617805.1 of Bactrocera tryoni. Classification (NCBI taxonomy): domain Eukaryota; kingdom Metazoa; phylum Arthropoda; class Insecta; order Diptera; family Tephritidae; genus Bactrocera; species Bactrocera tryoni. The sequence goes on along the minus strand of NC_052502.1, from coordinate 9,097,256 downwards.
GTTTTACTATAAACGCGCGTAGATGAGTAAGCCGCAGTAGTAAATTCAAACAAAAGAAAAAAAAAACAAAAATCGCGCGCTGAAAAATCAATAATATTATAAATAAATAAAAACAAATAAATTCAAAACAAAAAAAAAAAAAATACAAAATAAGAGTTAGTGATCTGAAGAGATAGTAAATTGTGAGAAATAAAGTTTAAAAACAAATAAAAAATAAATTAAATTAAAAACAAATATTTTTATTGCGCCAATGTGACGTATGAAACTCAAAGTGAAACTTTTATTGAAACTTAGAAGCGCAAGCATACTTTAAACGCGAAAAAGAAAATGCACTTAAATAAATATTGGTGAAAATCATCAAAATTTCGCGCTAAAACGGTTTGTGAAAATTAAAGAGTAAAAAAAAGTAAAGACTGCAGTTTTATTGTTGTTGCTGTTGTGTTGTTACTTAAAAGCGTTTGATAAGCTACATTTAGAATAACATATGTATGTATGCCATATGTCCATATGTACATACATACATGTATATGTATGTGTGTGTATACATGTATCTTAATATCAACAGCAAAGCGGGAATAAGGTGCTATTTCTAATTAATAAATTAAGTCAATAATTAAATATATGTAATTACAACTAACCATTTACACACGTTTTATAAGTAAACGTCTACGCGGAAACTTATGAAATGTTACTCTGTGCTTATCCACTTCAGTAAACGTCGTTGTGAAATGTGAATAATATTTGGTTGGTCGTTTTCCGATTAAAAAAATTCCAACTTCTTTTGTAAAAATAAACAGCGAATTTGTGGAAAAGTTCACTGATTGATTTGCATCAATGTTTTTGATTTTGGCGAAATGCTCAAATTTAATTAGCGCTAATTAACGTCAACTCCAAATGACTTGGCGCCAAGCGAATGCTGTGATTTTGTGTTTTTTTTTTTTCAATAATGACACATTACGTATGTAAATATGTATGTGAATGTATTTATTACACATACATATATATGTATGTATGTATGTACATACATATATAAATGGTGGTTATGAAAAACGTTTGTATTCTAAAAATAACTCAGGATTGTTTTGTAAAATGAAATAATGTACATTAAGGTTTTGAATTAATGGAAATCGTCGGTCGGAAGAAACAAACCTTTCGTTTTATGCAATATTAGATTACTAAGCGTCGTTTTCTCAATGTCTGGTTAGTTTCAGTAGTTGGTTCCATCTATTCGTTAAGTTCTGGTTATTTACCGAATGAGGGCGTCTTTGTTAAGTTAACCAGAATTCAACTGAAAGATGACTGCTAACCATTGGCATTGAGAAAACAGCCCTAAATGATTTCCAAATTCCTCGATTTCTTATTCTTTTCGGCATTTTCTAAGATATCGGCGCAAATTTGCAGTTATAGTACATATCGTGTCCTAAATTGTAAAATTACTTAACATCGCTTTTAAAAAGTATTTACAAGAGAAGGATAAACGGTATAAATAGCAAATTGTAATTTTGGTTATAACTTGGATACATCTGATAGCTAACGCTTAAAATTTTGAAAATACATATGTTTTTATGTATAATATGACATAGTGAATCGTAATCCATAAAAAAACTGAATTAAAAATAATTTGATGATACGTGGTTTTGTATTTTAGGCCACGATATTTTAGTCCTTACATGCACAAGGTTGCGTTTTATTGAATAATTTTGGCTTTCGTAAAAAATTTTAAGCAATTTGATATTAAGGGATTTTTAAACAATTTGCTACTACGGAAATTGGGAGGTTGGGACTTTCAAAAAATCAACAATATTTGCGCTTTATACCCTAAGACGTCTAGAAATAGATACGATAAATTGAAAATACATTTTCTTTCGCCCACTCTACAGTAGGTTCGAAGCCTTTTTCTCAGAAAAATTTTTCAAACACGGTCACCGATGGTTCTCGAAGACTATTCCATGAATCCGTTTTAAAATTTAATTCACTATCCACTTCTTTTATAACAATTTCTAATATACAAAAATTACTGGTTACTATATAATTTTGCACTCGCAACTCAAAGTGTTTTTCTTCGCGAAGCGTTTCTTATCTCTTCGCAGTTCTCCTAACTTGTGGATCCACACCTGTTACGCGATCTAGTTTAAATTATATGAAAATTATTGATCCAGTTAATCGACTATATTTTTTCGCACAAAGAAACAATATATTTCAAAAGACGAAGTATTCTACGTTATCAATCTTCAGATTTCGGTCAGATGTGTAAAGAAGAGAAGTAGAAGTGGTAGTTTGGAGGGAATTTGTATCATTATCATTTCTATATCATGAACAGGGTATAGGTATTAAGGTTGTTGTTTGTGGAATCAAAAAGGAAACTTCGAAGACCCTGTAAGGTATACATACTACATATACATAGTACTATCTTTTAATTAAAAAAAAAAAAGAAATGTGAATTTGAATTAAATTCAACCAATATATATTTTTATTATTCACTTCATGGCATGTGTTATCGGTAGCTGTAAAAAAAGATAACAATTCAAAAATATTGCAAAAATAAAGACAAAATACAAATTTCAAAAACTCGGAGGACAAAAATATTAGAATCTTAATATCTTACATAAAAAATAGGTGTTTTAAGAGATTATTGTCTAATACATTAGAACTCTGTAGATCAGGATACCCGACCTTTTGAACCTTTCCCAGAGTTTCACATGTGCACATACGTAAGTACATATGTATATGTGGCGGTCCATATTTTCTTTTATCCAAAAAATAGGTCCGACAGGTTAGAAACAGTCCCAAACCATTATAAAACCGCCACCGCGTTTAAAGGATTTAGACGCACATTTCTTTATTTTTTGGACGTCCCGCCGACGTCCAACCATCATTTTCTTTCATAAAAATTTTGCATTCAAGAGACCATAGGATGTCGAATAATTTTTTAATTTCCGCCCTAATTAATGGGTCGTTTTGCAAACTGAAAACGATTGCATTTAGTGGTTTGCTCAGCATTGGCACTTTTCGCGTCAATCTGCCAAAGAGATTTTTCTCCACAAGTCGTCTTCTTATCGCTTTTGAAGATATTTGTGTATTTGTTTCTTATTGAATGGCTGCAGCGGGCTTAAGGGATTACGGATTTCAAAAAAGTATATTTTTTATTGTCTTATTAAATTTTACAACACCCCTATAATATTGTCCAAAATTTTCAAGTTGATCCGAGTAATAGTTTTGGAGATACAGCCTTGAGAACTTGTGCGCTTAGCCCTGAGAACTTGAGCCTAGCTAGCTGAGTGCGCCGTCTTTAAAGGCGTTTTTCTCGAAAGTGTGTTTTTGAAGCCGGTTGGCAAGATTTCCCGAGAAATACTCAACCGATCTTCATGCTATTTTACACAGGTCTTTGAGACACAATTCTTAAAGACTTCGACGAAAGACTTTTTTCAATTACAACTACTTGAAAAAAATTTCCCGAAATTTTGAGTTTTTTGAAAAAATATCTGCCAAAAGTCCAATTCTCCGCTTTTTTTTCTTCGTCCAAGTTCTAAGTTAAGGTTTTAACTAAAACATGACGAGGGGTCACCGGAAATGATGTCACAATTGGCAAGTTTGAAATAATTTTTCTCAAAAATTTCAGATTTTTCTTGTTAATTGTGGCTGTTTTTGACCGAGGAAACCTATGTAACCCCAATCTTGCAAAATTTTCATCGGCTTCCGCAGTCTTAATGGACGGCCTCCACATATTTTCGGAGATTTTAAGGGACTAAACACAAATTTTTGAGACTTATTCAATATGTTGATATCTTCAGGTTATTTTTTTCGAAAAAATTTTTTTAGATCGAACCACTATAGCATTTAATCCCATATAAACTGAGTTCACGTTCTCGTTATACCCTTTTATCTTATAAGAAATGCATCTGTGAAGAACATGGTTGCAGCCGTTGTTAACGGTTTTTTCTTGTTTAAATATTATTTTTTATTTACAGATCGAAAATGCCATTCATATTCGTCATACAGCGCCGTGACTTCTCAAAATCATATGAAATTCATTCGTTTTCTTTTTTTTTTGATTTTTGCTTACCACTATCAGTTGAGAGTCGTATCTACATACATACATATACATATGTAACTAGATTTATAAGCGTACTTTAGTTTAAAAGCGAATAACTATGACGGGTACACTAAATAGAGAATTCAGACGAAGAGAGCTTCTCTCTTTAACTCAACTGCCTTGGCCAAAAATCAGTGAACATCAATATTTACTAATCGAGTTCACAATAAAAAAAATCAAGCTTAAAATCAAAACACACATTCACACCTTCGTTTCAGCAAGCTTTTTAGTTCGTTGTCTTTTTCTGAGAACTCGTTAAAGCCCGCGCATCAGCGCAAGAAATAAAGTCATACACGTCGGCGCAGCTGTTTCGGCGCGCTGCCGCCTTCACCGGAGCGGGTGACTCACCTACAATGCGTGCTGAAGCATTCCGTAAGCTGCGGCGCAACGAAGCAATAGCGAGACAAGTGTACGTCACACTGACGGCGTAAGCCTGCGGAGCGCCGCTGTCTTGTTTCAAAATTAAAAATTGAGTGAAGAGATTGAATTGTATTAATTTATGTTAATTTGTCGACGCTTTTTGCTTAATCATTTATTAACTAAGCTGCTAATTTGTCATATGCACAGGCAAGTGCTGATGCTTACGTATAACTGTATGTATATACATAAGTATAAATGAATGAATGTGTGTGTGTGTATGCAAATCAGTCGGAGTAATTAAAAATCAGTGATCAACTCAAAATTTCCGGTAGAGTATGGGATTTTCCAATTTTTTCGGAAGCTACGATGATACATTTGCGCGTCACAATCACGCTACGCTATAATATAACAACAACAACAATGAAACTGTAACGATTTGTGTTAAATTTCCCAATGCTCATATAAACCGGATTATAAATTTCAGTGTTTGGATAAAAAAAAGTCTATTTAAATGACAAAAGCAGAATTTGTGTTGCCAGACGGTTTTGGTCCAAAGTTTACAAAACGCTACAACTTCGAAGCAAACGCAATTCAAAGTGAAACAAAAAACCGTTAGAAAACGCATGTGAAAACACACGCTGAATGCGTGCACCCCGTGAGGTACAATTTCTTGACTTATTTGGTTCTAAAAATCCGCAAAGCTGAAGATAAAAACTACGCCCAGTAATCCCTCCGCCGCCGCCGCAGCCGCCCTCGCTTCGAATAATATTGCGCCATTACAACCACATACGGGAAGAGTTCATAACGGTGCAGATAGCTACCACCTACCGACGCAGACGCAGCCACCGTCGCTGGCTGTACCCAACAACACCAACGTGGCTGCCGTTGGTTGTCTTCGGTCCATTTCTTCCGCCACCGTTTATCCGAACGCCGCCAAAATTGCTCCTTACCAAAGACGCATGCATTTGCCGAGCGCATCGGCTGCGGTCTACAGCGGCGGCTCAACGTCTGGCGGACTCGTCGGCCTCGGCAGTGGCGGTGGCGCTGGCGGCGGCGTTGCAGGTGTCGGTATTGGCATTGGTGTTGGTATCGACGATGCCGTCGGCCATAATGTTTGCAGTCTGATTGGCAATGGTGCCGCCGCTATGGCCACATCGTGTACCTCGCCAATGCGTTGGTGTGAAGGCGCCTCAGTGCCGCAACCGTTACCACCCAGTAATGCGAGCATTGGCAGTAGTTCACCCATTGGTGGCGCCAGCAATGGCACGGTGCATAGTAGTAATAGTAATACGAATAGTAGCAGTAATAATAATAATAATGCTAACAACAATAACAACCACAGTAGTGGTGGCAACAATGCCGGCTGTCAGGATCTATGGTGGACGGAGCGCATGGTGGAGATGGCACACGAGAAGTTTCCCAACGAATTAGGTGAGTAGTGGAATTAGTTTAAAGTTATTAAATTTGTGTATATATGTATGTATGTACATATGTACATTATGTATATAAGATGTAGCTACGAGGGTATTAGTAATTTCTTCAAAAGTCTTGGACCAAGTTCCAAATTGTATGGTATATACCATCTGATCAAGTTTGACCCAGACTAAAAAAGAAAAACAAGATTTTCACATATTTTAATACAAAGCTCTCGGCTTGGATGACTTTCGGTGCCTTTAGCGAAGTAATTTTAATGACTTCCATGAATTCTTGGAGTATTTCTCGTAGCGCATAAGCAAAAATCTGGCGAATACAGTGGCTAAGCGACGACTCTGGTTTCATGTTTGACCAAAAAATTAGTCACAATCAGGCTACAAGGTGTCAGCCCATTATCGTAGAGAAAAATCCATTAATTTTCTGTCGCATACACCATTCAAAATGGCCAAGTTGTATTCCGTTTGATTCTCAGCTACTTTGTCAATCATCTCTTTTGCAATCTCTACTCGACATCGTTTCAGCAAACTGCTTGTAAAAACTTGCTAGACAAACTTTTCGCGTCGTAAGCAAAGAGCTTCCAAAACAGACATGTGACTGAACACTCAGAAATCCTCACACACTTTGGCTTCATACCGAATCACTTGTAACATGGATTCGCCAAACGGAACTATTGCGACTCCTTCTCTGCCCATATACCGGCGAAAGAGTTGTGGGTGGGAAGAAGCCGTTGGAGGTGAGGGGCAGTGAGCTTCTTTACGGATGGGTCAAAGTTTAGCGGAAGATTGGTGGAAGGGTTTACTGTTAGGAACTCTCCATCAACTGCAGCTTCAGACTTCCTGAATGTAACAGTATTTTCTAAGCCCAGATTGCAGCCATTAACTTAGCAGTAGATTTACTGCTCGGAAGTGCAGTCTCCTTCAGAGGAGCGACCATCCACTCAGATAGCAGAGCGGCGATACTAGTCTTGAACTCTTTAACAGGAGTGTCTAATCGCGCTATCAATAGCATCAAATTTCTTCGTAATAAGACTGGTACGGGCGTCAGGCTACAGCGGAATCGCAGGAAATTGTAAAGCTGATGAGCCAGCAAAAATCGCTATCTTTATAATAGGTGCGGGCTGTTGCTCCTATATCCTCTTGTGTTCTACTACGAGATACACTGGGACACCATCGGCATATGCGCTGTCGCAAAATTCTTTTGGCCCAAGATCGATCGCAAGAGATTTAGTGATCACTTTGCCCTCAGTAAAGCTAGCCTTTTCTGTGGGTCCTAACAGGGTATTGCTTGCAGTAAGGTTGAGAATCTTACCAAACGCCATTTGCAGAAACTGTGTGGAAAAAGACGAGGTGGAAACAACTCAACTCTTCCTTGCCTGTCCCGCGTTTGATAAGTCAAGGCTTAAACACTTGGGAGCGCATACCTTCAGACATCCCACCGAACTGGCGGGAATGGAACGATTATGCAGATTTGCATTAGCTACGAAGCGTTTTGCTAATTTATAAGTTCGAACACAGTAGTTCTTCTTTTCTATGGCTTCGCAAAGGACTACATATAGCCACGTCCACGTGCGATCTCTCTAGATCAGCCATCTAACCTAACCTAGCTTAACTTGCTATATTCTTCATTATTATGATGTCCACACTATTTTCAGATTATTTTGGTTCAAAATAAACTCGGAATTTAATATTGCCAAAATCAAAAGTCGTCGCAATTATATATCATAAATTCAAACAACTTCGAATAGATCTTATAGAAATTACATTTGTAACTAAATATTGTTCAAAATGACGAACAAGAGCTAGTGAACTGCCAAATTCTTTCATATTTTTGCACGCGCTTCGAATTATTTTAAAAAATAACGGTTTTCATACCTTTCACTCAATAAAAAAAATATATTTCTATGCTTAGAAGCCTTGTGTCAAAAGGCATGCCACAAAAATCAGTGCTCATGTTTATAATTAATATGCCGATACAGTGTAAAAGATGGACCCACAGGCACTTACGTACATACAAGTGTATAAACTTGGTACATAAGGCTTCATTGCGCCTGTAATTCAATTCGCCTGATATTGATATGTCCTTCGAGTAAATGCTATGTACCTAAGTGTGTGCTAAAAAAATTAATGATTTCGCATTTTTTGTTTGGCATGAGAGTTTGTTTTTTGCGTTTGTAAGTTTCAGAATACTCACTCCCTTTTCATTCATGAGATGCTTGATACTTGAGATATTGGGTATAAAATATAGCTTTATTGATGTCAAAGTAATGGATATGAGATGAACGCGTGTTGTATTAAAAAATGTAAAAAATCGCGACACATACATACATGCTGCGTTATGTTTACAGACATTTAAATTCGAACAACGTAAATATATTCAGACTCAGATATAAAAGTGTCAAAAACTTGTTAGTTTTGAAATTGGTTAGTTGGAATTTCGACAACTGTTGAGTCACTGCTTTGACCAATTTCTGGTAGTCTAGTTAAATCTACGTCACCCAAAACAAGTTGCTTGTATCACATGCCATTTTTTCAGCGTTTTCTTTGTATTGTAAATTTTTAAAAAATCCAAATTAAAATAAAAAAACTTTACTGGCGCTTTTCCTCTATATTATTATTACATCAATCCGTTTAAAAAAACTTAACGTAAAAACTTAAATCATTGGTATAGTATTTTGATTGGAATATTAGCCCATTGACGTTTCTTTTCTAAGAAAAATTATTGCAAGTATTATTGTACGCCTTTTTTTGGTATTTTGGAATTCAAAATTGACCACAAATGCTCAGTTGGCTTAAATCTGGTGACTGAGCTGACCAGTTCAGTTTTTCAATTATGCTCTCTTCAAAAAAGCGAGTAGCCAAGCGAGTTGTGTGTTTGGGATCGCTTTCTTGTTGGAAGGTAAATGACCAAAATTAATTTATTACGCATTTATTGGCAAATTTTTACTAAGAATAGCATTCATATGCATGCATTTATTATAAATAGCACCCGTTATTCGTTTGAAAATAATCGCGAACCATGTTAGAACCTCCTCCATGCCTCACTAATGATTGTATGCACTGTGGTTTTAGCCGATCAAAAGGTTAAAACCACACTCGCATATATTTTTTTGAACTCCTTAGTCCGAATTTGGAGTCATCGAACCAAATTACTTTATTCGAAAATGTGGTTGGCATATTTAAATATTGTTTTGCAAACTCTGTTCTTTTTCCTATTCGCAATAGAAATCCTAGGCCTTTTTTTGCGACACAGCTTTTCAGACCAAATGTCTGTAGTTTCTTTTGCACTAGTGAAAATGAAGTTATTAACTCGGCTGTAATTGTGTAAACGGTGTCTACACCAGTAAAGAAGAGAAGAAGAAGAATGGAAACATCCAAACCAAAACTTTCGATCAACTCCAATTTAGTTTCAGGATTTTCTGCAACTTTTCTTCGTGTAAGTCGCTAAGCGTGTATGGAAATTTTGAGCTTTAGAACTCCACCGTATGTCTTTCTTTTCTTGAAGTTTTCAAAAATTCTTTTTGACCCTCCGATCGAAATGGAATATTTTTCAAATATTTTTTGATACGTTTTACCCTTCCTCCCATCTTCTACAATTAAGTTCCGAATTTCTTCAGTTTTGCGCATATTTCACTAAGAACAGAACCAAAAAATATTCATCATAACAGTAATTCACTTAATAAATGAAAATTTATTAGATCCTAAAGAAATAAACCAAAACTAAAATTATGTACATATACTTTCATTTGACGCGCACTCATGGGTTCGCCAGCTTGGAGGGCTTTATTTTTTGGGAGAAATTAAAAAAATGAACATGAACTTTAATTTCGTGCAAGACTTGTACTGATATTTTCGATGTCTGATTCCGTAAATTAGCTATTGGCCATCTCTATAACAACAACTGACCACATCAGCATTGCAATTTGACAATTTGACCGTTACGGTAATTTAGACGTCAAATTGTCGAAAATATCGATAAAATAATTGAAAATTGTCGAGTCCGACCGTCATGTAAGCCTTGCCTAAAACATTGGTTAAACGTTGCAAAAAAAAATCTTTTCAGCGTCAAGCGAAAATGTTGAGCTCAAATTGCGGTGAAGCGTCCAAGCCAGGAAGGTTGTGCTATGTGTTTGGTGCGATTTGCGGGGAAACATCTACTTTGAGCTGCTCCTCTCCGGCCAAGCTCTTAATTCGAAAATCTATTGTCAACCATTCAATCGCATGATCGTAGCAATCGGACACACATATCGATAGTAGCTGGCCAGAAACTCCGTGGGTTGGGAGGTTCTATACATCCAACTATAGTCCGGATCTGGCATTGTTATTACTACTTACTCCTATCTATGGTAAATGAATTCGCTGGTGAAACATTAGTCTGAAGAGAAGCTTGTGAAAACCGACTGTCCGTGTTTTTTTCCCCAAAGGGGCGATGTTGGCATTATGAAATTAACTCGAGAATGTCAACAAACTCGTCATAATTTCAAATTTTCTAATTCGGGAAAAACGTGTTTAAATTATGCACGTATTCCTCACTTTTTAACTGGGCAAAAAATAGTAAGATTTTTTTAATTTAAATTTTGTCCGGAAACCCATTCGACGAAATATTTTTTTTTAGGTTGCTATGACTGTCATATCGAAATAATCATTAGTATTTCGTATACGCTTGTCTTTCTGAAGTACATAAAGTGCACTCGGCGATTTTTACGACGAGTGAAATTATTTAATAAAGTTCCATTAAATTTAGTTTGCAGAATCAAATTTTTGTTGCCGGAACATTCATGTTAGAAAAGGAATTTGAATAACGTTGCAAAGGTTGTAGCCAAAAAAATCACGGCAAAGCAGGTTAAAAATTAAGGTTATGATGACCGTTTTCATCGATTATCAATATGTAGTGCACACCGAATTTCTTCCGAACAGCCAAACTGTCAACAACCTAACTGAGGGTTATACAAGGTGTGTTCCAAAGTAAACAGGACTTGATAACAAACAGAACAAATGGTTTTTTCGGCATAATCAATTTATATTATTCAAAATAGTCTCCTTCTGCTTTAATACAGGTTTTTGCACGGTCCAAAAGCATGTCGCACGAGTGGTTTAGCTCGTTGGTCGGTATGGCCGCCAGTATGCCGGTGCAAACTTTTCGAATGGTCTCTACGTCTGCATAACGCTTTCCTTTCATTGGCAAATGCATTTTTCCGAAAAGGAAGAAGTCGCATGGTGCCATATCAGGTGAATACGGGGAGTGGTTAATGGTTAAAATGTGATTTTTGGTCAAATAATCGTCCTTCGAATGTTGGATTCTGAGCAATTTTTGGTCGTCAGTCAATTTGTGCGGAACAAACCCTGCACACATCTTTCGTAAGCCCAAATGTTCGGGCAAAATGCGATAAATCGATGTTACTTTGGAACGCACCTTGAATGTCATTTGAACGAAGCTATTCGTTAAAAGAAGTCGGAAATTCGCATACTGCATGGATTCTTTGTGAGTTTTTGAAAGCTATGAAGGCTTGAAATTGACTTTAACAACTATTTCGCCTATTGGAAAATCGTTGGTATAGGCGTACAGGGGTCAAGGGTGTTTACTTTGAGGGGCACGACATAGATTTTGAAGAATCAATTAAGAATTATAAAATTATGAACAAAGTCTTACTATTTTTTGCTTAAAGTAGTACATTCCTCACTGTGAAACCTTTACGAATATAAAGCTTAATTCCATACAAAGCTTCATTCCTGCATAATTAACTCAAAACTCACATTTCTCGAGTTATGACGGTCTTGCAGTAAGCAAACGATATTATCACCACCAACAACATGCCAAGCACCCGCACTATAATTAAATCATATTAATGGAAATTGCGCATAATTAATTAATCAAGCATTTTAATTAATAACTAACAACAACAAAATATCGTTTAATCTTTCAGTACGCACCAGCAATCCATATTTCTTATGCTCCAAGCTGCCACCACACTGGCGTGCCAACAAAACGCTGCCCAACTCCTTCAAAGTGGTAGCACTCGTGGAGGTCGGCGACGGCACGACGGTGACGATACGGGCCGGCAACGATGAGAACTGCAGTGCGGAGCTGAAGAACTGCCAGGCGACGATGAAGGAGCATGTGGCCAAGTTTAATGATCTGCGCTTTGTGGGACGCAGCGGCCGAGGTGAGTGATTGACAGCCAATAAAGAATGAATATACATACATATTTAAAAGAATAAGATTGAAAAAAAAAAACATAAAACAAAAAAGTTGTGAAAATCAGAAGCAGCGGCAGGAGCAACTTCAGCAGTCAATAATGAGCCACTGTGGCAGCGTTTAACTTCCGTCAAAGCGTTTTCGGCTTTGTGGGCGCACAAGTGTTTACAGCAACTTTAGCTCGGCTTCTCTCACATGCAAGAACGCATTTGGCGTCACCTTAAGTGAGACAAATAAATAGCCACGAATGAAACGAATGCTAACTGAACGAACGGGCGTGCACCGGGAAGCGCTTGCTGATATTACATACATATACTTATGTACATGTATGTGCATACGTTGAGCTGCACAAACTCAATGAGGTTCACTCACAGAAGTCGTCACATTATGTCGATACGCCCCAGGGGGTCAGGCACTTATTGAACACATTATATATATTTATATACATATACATATGTAGGTTCCCCACTAGCGCTGCTCCTTGCAAGCCTGTTAGTCCCGCTCGCAACCCTTATAAATATTTCCAATTTCGTTTCGTTCAAATTGCATGCGAGCGTCGAGGTGTAATTCTGCAGCAGCGAAGGAGAGCGTGTCGCAGTCCAAAAACTGCAACAACTGTCATCTTCCATCCATCACGTGTCCATGCGTTTAGCTGCAACCAGTCATTCACGCAGTCAGCCTATGACATCATGTTGCCGCACTTGGCGTTCGTGCGATCGTTCGGGCTGTGCACCGTCGTTCTGCATACAGAAATTGCTGAATAGCTGTACATTTTGCAACTTCTGACACGCAACACAAATTTTTGCCATCAATAATCGATTTTAAAGTGTGCACGTTGGCATTGTTGTTGCGCTGCGATTGCAGCATGTCATCTTCATTCCATTCAACGGCTGTGCCAGCGAGCCGGTAGCATGTTGCAAATGCTGCAAGTGCATGCCGGGTGAGTGCTGCAACGCGATCGCTCGCTAATTCTCGGCCGAAGCTGGCAATTAATGCACTAGAAAATTCACGCAACGGCCAGAAGGCATGCGCAACAGCTGACCGAAAGTGTTGTTGTTAGTGGTGCTAATTAGGCGGAGGACTATGAAAGCTGACTGCATTTTTTGAAATACTTCTCAAGGAGGAAACTAATATTTAAAACAAATTTCTATTTGCAAATTCGATTAAACCCTCATATCGAAAATGGGCGGAGAATCACTTTCACTGAACTCTTTTAGAGGCGTATTTATTTTGTGCAAACCGTATACTTAAATTTTCTGTGCATGAATGACTTCAAAATTGCATTTTAATAACTTAATTTAACTCGCAACAGACTTTATATTTTATGTAAATGAGCATGATCATCTGATCAAAATTGACCCGGACTGACAAACAACTACATTTTCACGTATTTGAAAAGAAATCTTTATTCTCGCCTTTGAAATAGGCTTTTGAGTCGGTAAAAGTATGACAACAATTACTCAGATTTTCCGCACACTTGTTACGAGTATTAGCCTTAGCTGTGACGACTTTCAGTGCCTTCAGCGAATTTTTGGTTTTTTCGGCGCATTTTTCGAGCGCTATTCGCTAGATTGTTGAACAGTTGCGATGCCATCGTCATATACTCATATCTGGTCAGCTATAATATTGCTTTTGACGAATGTAGAATCCTCAGCTACGCTTTCAAGCTTCTTTTTTGCGACCTTTACTCGACCTCGTTTTTGCAAACACAAGGATTTTCATGCTGTGTAATGCTGTTTCGTCGATTCGTCGATATACACTATTTAAGAAAGCATTCGCTTAAATGTGGAAACCACTAAAACACTAGTGAGCGATTTTTCGCAAATCTTTCATATTGCAATGTCATCTCTAAAAATGTGGGTTCAACTGTTCAAAATACTTCGAGTTAAGTGCGTCTACTTGTTTCTTCCAACGTTACTTCATATTACTACAAAAGGTATATAAATGGTCCACCAACAAGAACGTTATGATGGTAAAGTGAAACAAAACAACAAAATTTAGTCAAAATAGGTACTGTAATGGGCCTTATTTCAGAATATCGTTTTTTGCGCGAACAACTCTATTAGTAGCCACCTGAAAATGTGAATTTGCGTAATAATCTTAGATAATTTCAAAGCGAAAGGTGACATGATGAGCTCATTGAATATACTGACAAAATTTTGACACAAATTTGTAAACAAACATGGCCGCCAGGAGCTGTCAAAAATCACGTCATTCCTATTGGAAGACGCTGTTGTTTAATTTACTTGTCATTGAGCGTTAAACCACAGTTCTCATAACTTAAAATGCTTCTTTTTCGTGAAGAAGACCATAAGTGTTTTACAACCTTATTATCATGCCCTCACAACTCATTATTGTGAGTTTTTTGAATTTTGTGAGGTTTACCTTGAGCTGGCGTAAATTCAGAAGTTCAATTGCTCCCAATTTCCTTATAATTCTGTAATGTCTGACAGCAAACCTCACAAATTTTTCCTCACAAATCACTTATGAAGTTTTCTCAGCATAGGGCTGTTAGATTCTATATTTAAATTTTTGATTGATCTTAAGCTCCACTCATACTTCTCAACTTCTTACCAGATCCATGCTTTTTGATAGATTTTTCTCACAGATATCATAGCTTATCAGCAAAACTAGAAGTTCGCTTACAATTAGCCTTCACAATTTAAACTCCTACTTGTTGACAGCCCTTCCTTATTTCATATAGAAAAGAACTTAAGCGGTTACATGGGTTTCCTCGGGTAAAAAATAGCACTTTTTCAAACATTTTTTCTCATATAAAAAATTAAATATTTTATTCGAATTTTTTATTGTTACAAACATACACTATTATCAAAGAAATTCTGAAAAAAATCTTGTTTTAGTTAAAATCTTAACTTAGAACTTGGACGAAAGAAAACACTGAAACTTGCATTTTTGGCAGACATTTTTACAAAAAAATTAAAAATTCAGTGAAAAATTCGCGACATTTTTTTTCTAGCAGTGGTAATCGAAAAAGACTATCCTTTGTCCAAGTCTTTAATAACTGTATATCAAAGATCTGTGTAAAATTTCATGAAGATCGGTTGAGTAGTTCTCGAGAAATCTCGCCAACCGGTTTCAAAAACACAATTTTGAGAAAAACGCCTTTAAAGACGGCGCACTTAGTCTAGCTAGCCTCAAGCGCACAAGTTCTCAAGGCTGTATCTCCGAAATTATGATTCGTATCAACTTGAAAATTTAGGACAATATTCTAGAGGTGTTGTAGAATTTAATAAGATAATGAAAAATAATCGATTTTTGAAACCCGTAAACCCATGTAACCCCCGAAATAGGTTATAGATACAGTGTACGATGCAGGAAATTCTTAATTAATTAATGTAGAGAATTGGTAAAAAGTTATAATTACCCACTTTAGCCTATAAGAATGGTTCCAACCGATATATCCGTTCCGTTAAGTAAAAAATTAATCCACAAAAAAATGGGAGTAAGAAAAATAATAGGAAAAGAAACCTTACTTTTTTTAAATTGTAATATGTATATATGTACATATATACACCCTTAAACATATGTACATATATAGTACCTACATAAGTATGTATACGCTTCGTTTTATGAGCACAACTAACCTAAACGAAATAAAAAAATTTTAAATTCTAGAACGATTTTTTTTTTGCAATTCGAACTTTGAGAGCTTAAGAGATTCCTTGAAAGTACAAACTTCGTTGACTTAAAAATTTCCTCTGCTGTATGTACATATGTACGTACTTTTTATGACCTTGTGGCAGTTGAGAGCATGCCGCTTTTTAACTAAATGGAGTCAAGAGCCTTAGCACAGTTTTTAAGAATTCCTTTAGTGTTAAACATTTTATTTTGTCAAATTTTGAATTTTGGGAATTGTGTTATTTGTGGTTAGCGGCTTAACATTTCTTGGATTGAGATAACGAATAGAAACGCTCGAAAGTATATATATATGTTTAGTACGATAACAATCCATAAAAACTGGATAAAAAAATGGTGTAGTTAACTTAATCACATCGATAATGAAATGAAAAAATCATAATTCACTTGAATTAAAAAAAAAAAATTATAACTAAAATTGTATTGTTGTGATTGGCATAACTAAAAATTTCAGTATATAAGAGCCAAATGTTAATTTGTACAACAAAATACAGTTAAATACATATATAAATATGTATATATGCAAAGTTCAAACTTACAAAATATTTACACTGAAATTTACTGATTTTAAACTTTTTTTTACTGATTTCTAAAAAAAAAAATTAGTTAAAATAAATTTTAGTTTTTTTTAATTGTTATTTTTTTAGTTTATTTAAATCTTTTTCGAAAAATTTCGCTTGAAAGAATGAATTTAATAATACGAAAAATATTATTAGGTATATGCATATGTACATAAGTAAAAGTACTACTATATCGCATTGAATTAATTTATAATTGAAGCATTTAAGAGCCACGTCGAGTGTGAGAGCCTAAAAATATACAGCTTTTTTTAAAGAAATTTTTTTTAATATTTTTAAAGTTATACGGAATCTCCAACGGCACTAAAAAGGGCCATCCTCTAGTACAGTGGGTCCGGCCTTCTACCTTTCTTTCTAAAAAACAATTCAATGCTAGAAGATCTTGTCTGTACTTGTGCTCTAAGTACATACATATGTATGTATATTAGAAGCTTGGAACCGGAAAGAATATGGACATAGCACCATTACGAACCAGTGAAGTACATAAAACAGACTATATACTTCCAATGTTAGATTTCAGTAGTCACTTTCGATTGAGGATACCGTCTAAACCGTGAGGAGCAGGGAGTGCTGTATTAGGTCCTATGATGGTACATCAGCGCCGAAGAGCCCGTGAGGGTTACCTACCTTAATGTGGTCGAAAATATAAAAATTTACAAAATGGCGGCATTTAAAAAGAAATCTAAATTCTGGTCATTTAAGCTTGTCAAATTACGATTTTTCATCGGATTAAGAAACTGGTAGCTATTGTATGGAGAACTATGTAAGTAAAGGGTGATTCATTTCGATTACTTTTTAAAAAGGAAAACACAGAAACTTCAAATCTAATGATACTGTTTATTATCATTCGAAAGATCATTCATTGGCATTTTTTTAAGTTTATCACTTGTTGGCCGCAGCTCCCTCTCAGATGGTGCATCCGTTGAGTCCAATTTCCGATGACTCGTTCGAGCATTTCGATAGGTAATTAGCGATTGACACGCGTGATGTTTTCTTTAAGGCCTGAATCGAAGCGAGATTGTCCGGATAGACTTTAAACTTTACATATTCCCACGAGGAAAAAGTCTAACGGTGTGATATTACACGACCTTGGTGGCCAATCGATCTGCACAAAACGAAATGGCCTGTCAATTGGTCGCCATGGCCGTGCGATTTGACGCCGTTAGACTATCTCCTTTGGGCCTACGTTAAGTCTATGGTCTATGCTTATTTGCTTACCGAAGTGTTCTCTCCATACATCCAATGATAGATGCGATGTATGGGAAGTGTCGCCGTCTTGTTGAAACCAAATGTCGCCGAGATCGTAAGCTTCAATTTCAGGCATCAAATACTTGTAGTCTGTTATCATGGCACGATAATGCTCGCCATTGACGATTAGGTTTTCACCGGCATCATTTTTAAAGAAATATGGACCGATGGTTCCACAAACCGTTGTATTTTCTGGATGAAATGGCAAACCTTCAATCTCTTCAGATTGCTCTTCGTTCCAAATGCGAAAATTTTCCTTGTTTACATACCCATTGAGTCAGAAATGGGTCTCAGCGCTGAAAAAAAATTTGGCTCGAAAATGTCGGATCTTCTTGGAACTTTTGAAGAGCCAGGCGTGTCCCATCATCAAATATTGTTTCCATAACTCCACTTTTAATTTCAGACTTCACGCCTTTGTACCTTTTGTATTATTTACCCAAGTGCAGTCAAGTAAATACTTAACTACATTTGTTTGGTAAATACACTCGACAGTTGACGCTGAAAAGAGCAGCAAAGCAATTGCCGCATATACATATACACACTTACTATTATATATACATACGTACACACACACAAATGTAACTACGCAGTAAGCAAAGTAATCTTATTGCTGTCTGTTGGTGACGATTTAAATGTCGGTTGTGACGGTCGCCGCTGCCCTTGATTGGGCTGACATTTAATCATGCGCGACAGCGAAAACAATAATTACAAGCATAATAATGGCGCTGCAAGGACTGTGAGCGACTAAATAAGATTTTTTAATTTACTCAAATTTTTTTTTTGTACGAACTACCAGTGCTGGGGGAAAGTGTGTGAATGCGCGCAACAAATTACCATTTTGTCATTGGTCACTTGTTACAGAATCCGCCGCTGGTCAGCTGGTGTTTCTGACAGCCGCTTGAGCACCAGCACAAGTCACATCAAATGTCATTTTGTTTATTGCGAGAAATTTAGCGTTTAAACTGCAATGAAAAAAGCTTATTCAAAACCACCACTAACGATGCCAATCTGAATACTCAGCTGGGTAATTTATAGGGTTTGTAATAATATTGTCTGAAAGGTAGGCGTCGAAAGCAAAGGGTTACAGTTTCGAAGTCCTGACGATTAGAAAATAATAAAAGAAAAAATGTTAACTTCGCCGCATCAAAGCTATAATACCCTGCGCAGGTGCATTTTTATAGCGTAAAAGGGTATTAACAGTAATTTATCTCAATTTTAATCGGTTTTGTTTTTCATAGCAGAACCTGATTCCGATCGTACAGCCTGTATGACAGCTATCGGGCTTTTCAAGAAGAGCGCTACAAAAGTTTTTTTAAATGAAACAAAAACAGTGTAGGATATCAATGAAATTCTTTATTCCTGTGAAAGAATATTCGATGCCACTATGTATGGAACTCGATTTCTTTTGCATGGTCACATGGGCACGCTAGCAGAAGTTCAGACGCTGATTCCAATTTATAAATTGGCCGACCTATACTGCTGCAATATCACGCTCGATATTCGTACGAAGTTCATCAGTTGTCGCTGGCTTGTTGGCATAGACCATAGACTTAACGTAGTCCCAAAGGAGATAGTCTAACGGCGTCAAATCGCACGGCCATGGCGACCAATTGACAGGCCATTTCGTGAGGTAACACGTTCACCAAACTTAGTTTTCAATAAATCGATTCGCTAAGTCGCTTGTGGCGCCATCCTGTTGGAACCACATATTGTCCAAGTCCATATGATTCAATTCGGGTCAAAAATATTCGGTTATCATTGAGCGGTAGCGCCCCATTCACAGTAACGTGTCGGTCTTGATCATCACGGAAGAAGTACGGCCCAATGATGCCTCCGGCCCATAAACCGAATCAAACCGTAATTTTTTTGGAATGCAATGGTAACTCGTGGAGTACGTGGGGATTGCTGCCTGATCAATAACGCATATTTTGCTTTTTAATCGCCATTTAGCCAGAAATGAGCCTCATCGCTGAAGATGATTTTTCTATGAAAATCCGTATCATTTTTAAGTTGTTGTTCAGCTCAATTCACGAACTTACGACGATTCTGGCGGTCAAGCCGCTTTATTTCTTGTGTCAACTTGATCTTGTAATGTTGTAGGCCAATATCTTTTCTCAAAATTCGCCCTAACGACGTCACAGAGATGCCCAACGCTTGAGAACGACATGTGAGAGACTCATTTGGGTCTTCCTCAAGTGATGCGCTGGCGGAAGCAATATTCTCGACACTACGGGCACTTCTTTGTCTCACTGGCACGGGAACATTTTGTACTGTGCCTGTGGATTCAAATATTTCCACTAGACGCTCAATTGTTGATCTGACAGGGCGATTATTACTACCATAAATTGGACGTTGTGCTCTTAAAGTTGAGGCCATCGACTCCGAATTTCAGTAGTAAATTTTAATAATATCGACTCGTTGATGGATCGTATATCTTCCTATGATGAAATGGCAAACATTACTGAGGAGAAATGTCAAAGGAGCGGGAAAATATACGGTGTCGTTTGCTGTCCCTATCGGTCTACTTTTGTAGCGTCACTGTTGAAAAATCCGTTATAAACTAGGAATTAACACTTTTCATTTATTTTTCAATCCGGGATGAGGGAGGGAGAAGTTTTAATTCCTAATTTTCAAATTGAATCAAAAAATTGTTTTTAATTTTTTAATACGGCTTTTGGTATCCGAAATTTTAAAACTATTCTAAGTCAAGATTTGCGAGTTTATGAAAAAAAAATATTTTAAAGTTTTTACTTTTTGTATAATTATTTGCAACGCTGGCTCTGACCTTGCTCATTCCAATAATCTTCTTTCAATGACAATTTTATTAAGTAAAACAATTTTCGAATTTCAGTAAATTTCACTGCCAGTTCATAAAGAAAATATGTTTTGCTTTCGCAATTTGTTTGCAAATCTCAATCCTGTTGCTGATAAAATCTCATTTGGTGAAATATTTGACTAATATGCTCAAAGTCCTCATTAGCGGCTGCATACTTTCACCAACTCGTCACCAAGCAAAGCAGCGAGTTAACATATGTATGTATGTACACTGTACACCCGCTCTAGTACATACAATACAAATATATTTATATGTATGGCAGTAGCTGTGTGAATGAGTTTTTGAGCGATGCTTCAAATACCGAAAACTTAACAAGATTAATGAATTCAATTTGTTTGCACACAACGCAGTTTGACTTGTGTAGAGAATGCAGAAACTCTTTTTTCACGCAGAAGAAAGCTAAGTTGCGGTGAGTGTGCGTATCATTAGTCTTTTCACGAAGAGTTCACGAAGAGTCTTGTTTTTTGATAGCCGGTACTTACACATATAATGAGCGCTTGAGAGCCTGCTGACACGCGTCATCAATAAGCGGCTTTGAGCTGCGACAACTAAATAAAACCCAAAAGGCAAACACCCCACCAAAAAGCCAAAACTGGAAAGCGATAATCAACCTTGCCCTATGACATGAAACAATATGTGCAACAACAACAAGGTAAAGTGGTGCCAACGCACTGATTTATCTGCTGAACTGATTTTCAACTCCACTTTTGATGGACATACGAGTATACTATACTTATGTATATGTAGTTAAACACATACATACATACATATGATCTATATAAGTGCTTCACCCCTTTTGTTTTATTCTCTGCTCGCACGCTCCTTTGTTATTAGGCTCTGAGAGCGCTGAATTGCTTCACTGATCCAATGTACCATTGCTGATGGTTGGTGGCGTCGGCGCTGAATGACTAATTTGGATTATTAACTTTCTGGAGTGATTTTTTGTTGTCTCTATTCCAAAGTCTTCGTAAGCATTGATCTTCGCTTTTGTTCTGCTTTGCTTTTTTTTTGTTTTGATGAATATCGCAAGTAAATAGCTATCAGACACACGCAATTTGGAGCATATGTATACTATACTTACATATAGGTAAGTATATGCGATCTATATATGTACATATCTATGTATATAAGTTTGTAAGTTCATCATAATATTATTTTCATTGTTAGGACAATGACACGATTTTTAAAAATAATTCTTTTCGCTTTTCCACAATTTTTCTCAAATTCGGGACATTGTTTCATCGCTTCGCTTGCCTCCGTGCGCCTACTACATCTTGTATTATTATACCTGTGTCTGCATGTAGTCTTGTATGTATTATACATACTTACATATGTACATAAGTATGCCTGTATGTGGTGAGCTTGATTTATTTACCAATAATTTTTATTAATTGCACTTTCAAACGCGATTCGGCGTTATTTGCTTTACAACTTCATCGATTGACTTTGCTTTTTCACCGCCTCGTCCACACACACGCTTTCAAATGTTACCGTTTATAGCTTCGAAAATCTTTGGTCTATTAGCATGGACCCGTGCCAGTTGCAAATGTGCGTGGTTAATAACTTTATTGTACTCGTTAAGAAGCTTCGTTGTTTCGCTGGTAATTTGGCTTGCTCCGTGCAATTAGTTGCTTTGCTCTCTGCCTTTGATCTGATTGAAGCCCTTTTTCTGCTTTTATTCTCTCGCTTGTGTATTAATAGCGGGAGTTTTAATTTGAAAACGCCTTCAAATTGTAAAATATTTTTATTAGAAACTTTTCTGTTGTAATCACCTAGTTATTTAGACTGTTTGTCTTCTTGTAGACATTAATCATTGATTATGTGTAATTATTTGAAAACTTTAATTTATCTCGTTTTTTAACAGAGCTGAAACGTGAAGAAATTTTATTAAGATTGACTTAACTACTGGTTTTGTGTAGTTTTGAAAATATTTTCAGAGAAAGAAAAATCAATTGATTTTTTTCTTTCAGTTTCTTTTAAGGGGTTGCATTGCGAAATAGTAAAGAAAAATACTCGGAAATCGTAAATAAAACGCAAAACGATTAATTATTCATCAATATTTGTTCTGTCGCCTTCAAAGTAATCCCCGCCATATGTAATATACTAATGCCAACGATTTTTCCAGTCCTCAAGACACTCTTCATAAGCAGCTTATGGGAGAGCTTTCAGCTCCTTCAGCGATTTAGTTTTATCTATTCGATCGACTAAAAAGGGGTTCGACGAAGCGGCAATTTCAGTTTGGGTAACAAGAAAAAATCACACGGAGCCAAATCGGGTGAATGCAGTGGTTGATCGATGGTATTCAATGCGTTTTTGGCTTTAAATTCGCTCTCACTCATGGCTCGATGCGATGGTACATTATCATCGTGTAAAATCCTTGAATTATTCTTCCAGAATTCCGGCCGATTTCGACGGATATTTTCACGCAAACGTCTCAATATGGCCAACTAGAACTCCTTATTGATCGTCTCTTGCTCCGGAGCAAATTCATGATGCACCAAACCACGAATATCGAAAAAATCATGAGCTTCACCTCGATTTTTGAGCGGCTTTGGCGTAATTTTTTTGGTCTTGACTCGTTTTTTTCCCTCCAATCCGATGATTGTTGACTTGTTGCGTATCAAATACATAAATCCATGTCTCATCGGCAGTTATAATGCTCTCCATGAATTTGAATCGGTGTACTTACGGTACTCTTTTTGAAAAAAAATCAGCTTTATCGGGACGAATGAACAAGAACGCTTTTCATACCCAAAATATCCACCAAAATCATTCGAACGGACTCGCGATAGAGGTCTCTTGGCTCTCTTGCCTTCTGTCTAATGTCGATTTTCAAGCAAAAATTGCAAAATAACAAAAAATCGTATGTATATGTCGAGAGAATAATGTTTTTATGTTTTTATGATTGTAAAATGTACATATTTCAAATAAATTTAAAATAAGATCATTAAAATGAGAAGCACTAAATTCAATATTGCCACTGTAATCTGGCCAAGTTGAATTTGAAGCCGAAAATAGTTGGAATTTTCGGAAATACCATCTCACCCTTGTTGGTTTTCCATCCAATCGGGTCGACAGCCATTTATTTCAAACTGAAAATAAAATTGAATTCGAAGTTCGTAAAAATTTGTGTTTAAAACTTATTCAAGAATGTTCTAAAACAATAAAATGCATTATTATCACCGTTAACACATACATTAGAGACATTTCAACATTTTTTAATGTGAACCATGCCACTGACGCTTGTTGACCCAGTAACGTTGAACTTTGTATGCACAATTTTCTCACCCATAATTCATCACTTTCCCATTTAGTTGCTGTCAAAAACATTGGTAATCACGCTAAAGAGTCCTTAAAATCATTTCACACCCGCGGCGGGCTTCTTTTCGGCAATTAAATGCTCCACTTTGCCGCTTCAAGCAGTGCCGCCAGCTGTTATGGCGCGTGTAATGATCACTTTAAATTAATTTACCCATCACAGAAGTGCGAGGCGGGGCGGGACGGCGCGCAATTCCTTCAGGATGTTGGTGCTGCTCAACAAAGGCACCGACTGCCGATTGGCGGTCGTCAAAGCCAGTAGAATCGCCATGTACTCGTGTATGCGGCAGCCAGTTGTAGCCTTCTGCAGTCTTAACACCGCCGCTCAGCTGCTAAATCCATTTGCATGTCACACGATTGACATATTGCCACATTGTCGAAGATTTACGTTCGCACTTTGCTTTTGGAGCGCGGCAGCGTCGGGTATTTTAACATTGTATGCTGTTGTTGTTGTTTTGCTTCCAAGCCACTTTAAGCCACTTTAATTGAATAAGCCTAAACTTTATTTCGACACTAATTTATATATGTTTGTTGTTTTTGTTTTTGTATATTTTCAGGCAAAAGCTTTACGCTTACCATCACCGTACATACGAGTCCAATACAGGTGGCCACCTATGCCAAAGCTATTAAAGTCACCGTTGATGGTCCGCGTGAACCGCGCTCCAAGACAAGTAAGTTCGATGTTGCTGGCCGTGGCGGGCGTTTGGTGGCGAGTAGAAAGGCACAAATGACACGTAGATATTCTTCTTTCTCTATCACTACTGCTACCACTACTACTACCACTACCAAAACTACTACTACTACTACTACTACACATAGTTCCAAAAACGCTTTAAACAAGTTGCAAGTACTGGACTCACAATCATCGGCCGTAAAATACCCACGAACAACCGCAACGCCCGAGCAGAGTGATTGTGATGATCCCTTAATGAATAATGGTGAGAGTTTCATCAGATCAACAACAATCCATCCATATCAAATCAGCTCAGATCGGACAAGTTAAAACACTCATTGAGGGTATAATAAAAGCTTAGGAGAAGCATTTAAGAAGTCAATACAAAGAACGGTTCGAGTGTGTGACTAAAAGCATACCAGTTTTGGGTTTAACTTCTAGGAATGTTAAGAAAAACTGCGCATACATATCAATTTCATAGAAGCAAGTTCGCATACATATATAGACGAATTGCCCAACTTTTCAGAGGAGCGTTAAACGTTCAGTTCTTCTAAACTCGAACTCGCTGAGCATCAGTTTCCAAAAATTAATTTCTTATTCCTAACCTCTATATTGAGGTTGAAGACTTATCCTACAGACACTCAATTCATTTTTCCAAATTATAAGACAGCTTTATTGGAAAGGGAGATTATCGATAGATGTAATCAGCCATTGAAGGCAAATATAGAAGGCCTATTGGAAGCATAGGTTATTGTTCCAATTATATGTATCCAATTGGCCGAATAGAAGCGGCTTAGCTGCCAATCCTAGTATAACAGAAATGATTTTATTTACTATGAGGTATAAGATCTCAAACGTGCCTTCCCTCTTTCAGGGATTCACGTCTTCAATCTGTTGATATAGTGAAATAGCTAGGGCTTACCTTGATAGAAAGCTTTCATGGAGGCCAAATTTTGAAAAGAGAGTTAAGTTAGGAAAGCAACCATTGCCTTACATTGAACTAGAAGAGCTATAGGTAAAAGGTCCCCACAAAGGAGGGTTTTTAGTTCTATGAAAGCGTAGCCATGGTGTATTCGTCTACTGGAGAGCGTTCGGAAAAGATACACTTGCTAAAAAGCTTGAGCGTCTTCAAAGAGCGCCTATCTCCGCACTACGGACAACACAAGAGGAGCACTTATGTATTCGCCATTTTTAATATTTCACCCATGGACATTGCCCGCAGGTGTATGGTTGCTAAGTGTTATTTGAGGCTTAGGGAAGGACACGCCGAAATTCTCTCCTCCTTCAACTGCATCCCTGAAAACTTGGATCACTGCGTCACAAAGGCGAATTTTTCTCTGCTCACTTAACGACCAAGGATATATGGATGAGGAGAAATATGTGTAGAAGGGGCGTAGTGAGCTCACAGTTGAGAAGTCGCTAGAAGAGAATGTTTGAGGGGGATTGTTTTGTAAGGAGCTCTTCGTCAATCTTAGCTTAAGTCTACTAAGCCACTGTAGTGTTTTTCAGACAGAAGTGACTGCTGTTAAGGTGGCGGTAGACGTTCTGCTAGGAAGTGTAGCTTCTTTCAGTGAGGTGAGAATTCACTTCGCTCAAAGGTAGTCAAATAGTGTCTATTCTCACTAGAAATAGAGTCAAGCTACTTCGTCATCACACTCTTTTGAGCGCTTGCTCACAGGGTATATGCTGGCAACTGCAAAGCCGATGAGCTAGGCATAGGGGACTTGCTCTGCTTACATCGGAATGTGACCGAGTTGGAACTCCATTGACGTCTTGGGTTCTATTACCGACCTAATGAACCTCGTGTGCGCTTAGGAGGCGCCTGTCAAAGACCAGCTCCCGTGCGACTATAAAATCCTTTTTGGCCTAGAGTAGAACGCGGAAGATGTACTGAACTACTTTTATTATTTCGTTTTGCCGCAATCGTAGGAGTTCTTACTGGACACTGTCTAATAGACATTCAAGCGGTAAAGTTAAAAATCTTATTGGACGCTAGTAGTCAAAGTTACCTTCGGAAGATCAGAAAAGATAGGCCATTTCCACAAATTTGTGATAGACTCAAGGTGCTTTTCCTATTTTTAAGGGTTTTATTATCCATCCTAGATCATTCCTAGGTAACACAACGGACCGGCGCTCAAAGCAGTTCAAGTAAAAATCTTGTAAGGATCGACCTCTTAAGCTAACCTAACCTAAAGTATTCCATAGTCTTTTTACGCACCTCAGTACAGAGTCCGTTGTGATTTACGTTAGTACCTGCCTGCGAATGCCTAACCTCACGAATCTTTCTATTTTTAGAAGCACGTAGATCAATACAATGCGTTGATCAGCGCCCCAAAGCAAAAATGCATTCAGCACTCATACCTTGGAGAACCAAAGTATGAATGCATTCTGCACTTATACCTTGGTTCCAATTGGTTCGGGTGGATAGGGACACCCTAGCCGCCATGGTCGGGTACGAGGCCGACCTAAAACCTCTGCCTATTTTGGGTCCGGCACGCGGCCGCAGTGCGACTCACCCCTGCCACTCATCCATATTTAAGGCACATATTGATATCCTCTTATGACTTATACTACGTATATTTATACACAAAGTCATTATAAAAAAAATACACGAAACCTTCACAATTCGCAAAGGACACAAATATCAAAAGGAAAAAGTGTGCGGCAAAAGCCACAAAAAATCTCACTTTTTGCCACTTGAGCGCATCAAGTCACGTATATTTACGGTAAACAATTATTATCTACTCAAGGAACAACGTCGTTGCGTATCCAGCTGAGTCCAGGCGCTGGCACCTTATTATTGATTGTTTGGAAAACATTTGGCATGCCAGCCATGTGGTCACACAAACTGTTTTTTCTTTGCACCTACAAATTGCCCACACGCACACACATACACACGCACACTAATGCACACACACACTCTGGCACTTGGAGAAAATGGTAATGCAGGAAAAGTAAAAATGCGGAAAACCGCATAAAACAAGGGCATAATTAGCATTTACGCAAGCAGGAATTACAAAGCAACAACAACAACAACAACAACAATGTCGGAAAAAACTTACCCAACAAAGGATCGTTTTCGCTTTGCCATTTTCAATGCAATTTCCATGCACACTTTTTATAATCCCTTAAATGAGCTATGAATATAAGTGCATAAACAGCTATTACATTGTATTATGTACGTATGTATGTGTGTATGCGTGTAGTAGTGACGTATATGTCAAAATATTTCAATATTAGATCGGTTAAATGAAGGGGCTTAAGGCGCACGCACACACAGCATGACCATATGCATGATTTTTATCAAATTTTTAAGCACAAAAGTATATAAGGCATGCAATCTATATACCAAATACATACTATATATACTCACACATACATATATGTATGTATGTATGTAGATATACATATGTATAGGTATAAGCGGCGTCGATTACTAACCCTTGCTTAACTTAAGACTACTAAACACTAATATATATATTTCAAGTAACGGATATGCACCGAAGTATATAGTACATACATACTCATACATATATGTATGCAAAAACTATATATTATATATAAATGCACCTGTGGAAATATGAGCGTTTCACGGCGTTATGTTGGGTCAGTGTGTCATCAAAAAAATTTCACTTTAGACTTTGGCATTCTTTGCAGAAATCGAAGAGCAGCCAACAGAAGTGAAGTTTTTCTTAAACAGCAAAGCAAAAAAAGTAAATAATAAAACTTGCGGTTTTGCACTGAATTCATTTTTTATTGTTCGGCGTTTAAATTAAGTTCTGCTCGAAAGTGTTTGTGTAATTTAGTAGAGCATTTGTAAGTCTTCACTGACTATGTACATACATACATACATATGTATGTACTCTCGTTGCTCGTGTTTGGCTATCGTGTTTTTAAATGCGCCATTTTATCGTTTCTTATTGGTGTGATTACCTTGAAAGTATGTTAATTGCCGTATTGTGTTTATTATTCATATAGGTTACAAGTTGCTATTGTTGTAGTAGAGTATAACAGTGTAATATTTTATTGTAATTAGTAGGATAACGTAGGGTGAACGATTTAAGGGGTCCCGGTGGTCTTGAACCCTCAAATTAAGGGTGTTTTCTGGATTTTTGTTTTTAAGGTTTAAAAAAGAGCAATCAATTTAAAATTTTTACATTTATGAAAAGTACAATATTAAAAATTGCGTCCAAAAAAAGCTATTTTAAAAGATGACTTACGGTGCCGTTGTTGATTTTGACTCTTCTGAACATCTGGCACATAAAAACCAAATAAATTATTAATCAGTAGGAGTGCAGCTATCGCTGGGACTACAAACAAAAAAAAATATTGAAAATTAAAAAAATTTCGCGCTTTTGAAGTTCAGATTTTGAAAACAGCTATTTTTGGAGCAATTTTAGATCGAAAAAAAATCGAAGTTCTAAAAATTAAAATTCGGTCGTAGTCCCAGCGATAGATATTGATCTTATGAACACCATATTAAAATTTCAAGTGATTCGGATGGATAGTTTTTTTTTTCATCAACGGCACGCCGAAAAAAGTAGTTTTGAAATAAATGACGTACAAAGCATCCATTCTTCAAGCCCCTCGACCGCGCGCTACCTGTTAAAACGGCTGTAGAAGCTAAAATAATGTGAATATCCTTCCAAAAATTTTACAGTATATTCTTAAAGAACTGTACTTTCTAACTATCAAAAAAAAAATCGATTTTTTGAAAATTCTAGACCATCGGGACTCCTTAAGGGCCATTTTTAACCGATTTCTTCCGGCTAATTGCCAGTTTTGGCGCTAGTTTTTTAAAGTTCTAAAAAAAATCATAATCTATGAAAATCATAATATAACTGCTCAAGCCCCCACACACCAGATATGTTTGACCCGAGCGCTTACGACTGACTTTTTATCGAAAATATCATTCAATCTGTGAGATCAATTAATGAAATTCGTTGATGATAACAGCATGTCCTTATCTCAAGTGTGGCGAAAATCGGGTCAAAACTTCCCTTAGCCCCCATATACCTAATAAACAAATTTTCGAGCTGCCGGTTGTTTTTATACAGCATATAACGGCTAAAATGAGAGCTGTCTTAATCAAATTTAGAGCACATATTTTTTAAATAACACCTACCTAAAGTGCCTTTGTACCTTAAATAAGTAAATAAATTCGGGTGAAAACTTCCTCTGATTGGATTGACTTTGCTCGTTATACCATATATTGATGATGGCATGTGAGTCACTTTATAAAACCTTAAAGTCTTCTTCTTTACTGGCTATTTGGCGCCAATTCGAGATACTAAGTGCAGCCAGGTCCTTCTCCATCTGATCTCTCCAACGGAGGGCAGATCTTCCTCTTCCAACGTCGTGTACTGAATCGAAAAATTTTAAAAGCTGGAGTGTTCTATTCGAGCTGCTTCGTACAGCTCATCGTTCTATCTACTGGGACTATAAATCTGCCGCAAAACTTTTCTCTCGAACACTCCTAAGGCCGACGCATCAGATGATGCCATTGTCCATTCCTCAACAGAGCAGGACGGAAATGATGTGCCGTTCCCACGACAGTTCTGTCTACCTAACCGGAACGGACTTGATGAGGAACTTGAAGAGTTTGGTCTTTGTTCGTCGACAAAGGTCTTTACTTTGCAATTGCCTGCTCAGCCCAAAGTGGCACCTGTTGGCAAGAGTGTGCTGAATTTTAAGGCAAGGTATGTAATGGAGTATAGTTATGCTTCTGGTTAAGCAGTTACAGTTGTAGGCTGTACCCAATTCCTACTCTTGCGTCTTTGCCGCGAACCCTGAAAAAGAGTAAAATGTAACGCTTGTGTAGGTTGCAATAGCCAACCCGTTTGGAGCCTGGAGTCGTCACGGTTAAAGAGAAAAGAGAGGAGGCTTCAGCAGTGCCTCTCCAACATATTCGGTTTAAGGGTTCGCTGAAGTCTAATTGCAGCGTCTGTTCACCAGAGGTGCGGCTGCGAGCGGGCGTCGGTCTTGAAACAAGCTACTCGCTATATAAATGTCTATGAAACTTTATACTACTCGCCTAGCGAGTTTGTGGGATTGGGAGCTGCCACGTAGATACCATTGCCAATGAAAAGGAAACAACGGCCTCGATCTTGAAAATCAGAGAGCAGCATTTTGCTTCGACAATATATGGTAATGCCAAAAATGGATAAAAAAAGAGGCAATACTATGTGTTCCATTGACATACCTTCTATAGAATTTTCAAACTTCCGATTGGTAAAGCCACTGTGTATATCAATCAATATATGAAACTTACTACTGTCTGTACTTGTAGCACAATCCATCTAGACCCTGTTAGCTATGAACCGGTCGAATTTCATATCTCTTCGTTTCAAAACACACAAAACTTACACTTTATTAATATGTAAATATGTATGTTAAGAATCACAAAAATTGGTGACCAATAAGTTGCAGAAACGTACATTTTTTATATCTACATACTCATCATTCCCACACAAACACACTTATTTTATCTATTATACAAAGAAAACTTTAATTCACAAACACATTAATTTTTCCTTCCAGGTCCCACCGGCGGTCTTCCATTTCGCCCAGTAGGCATCTTCGATTCACCCTACCCGACGCCTTTGCGTGACTTCGAACCGCGTCGCCCCATGCGCCAACCGCCGGCTGTGTCTTCCAGTACCAATGCGCTGCAGCAAATAGCCAATCACTCATCGCCCAATAGCAGCCGGACAATAAATAACGAAATATATAAACCAAATGCGGCAGAGATATCAGGTAATTTGAATTAAGACAAGCTTATTAAAACGAGAACTGTTACGCAAGCTACTGCATTAGGCATTTCTGTGTGTACTTGTCATTTATCATTCCGTCATAGGTTCTTCTTAGCTTTGAAGCTTACAAGCGCTTTGTAGTTCACTTGCTTCATTGTTTGCTTGCTTTCTTATTGAAGTTGATTGCCCGACAGTAGCAATCTCGAATCGAATAGAGTTATTTTTACCCTTTCGAAATTGTAATATGAGTTTTATGTGCTTCACATTAACCGTTATAATTGCGATTTTCTAGAAAATGTGTCTGTCGTTCCTTCGAAATCTGTGGTTTAATTTCATCATTATTCCTTGTAAGTTTCTTTAGCATTGTATTTGTTATTTTATGTACTTTCTTCGTTGTAATTTACTGTTATTATTCATCGCTTATTTTAGGCCGTTAAGAAATGATCGAATTATTATGTTTTCAAATTGTATATGTATGTATGTTTTTATATATTGAGTTCATTTCAGTAAATCTTTTGAATCACCTTTGAATCACTGATTTTTTCGAATGTTCTGCGAAGACCCAGAATACTTAGTTCCGAATAATCTTTGTATGGTTGTGTGGTTATAAAATTAAAACTTTTAGCAAAATCAGACTTGTTTCATGATCTTTAATGGAGAACGACTCTGTACGAGACATATCTATATATGTGACCTGGTCTACGAAAAGGGAGCTAACGTGCGAAAACTAGTTTTCTGGGAAAAGCTGTTAAAAATAATCGTCATTTTCTCGTTATCTCATTAATTGTTCTCCTTTTTTTGACACCTAAGCCACCTTTCCGTAGACCAGGTCACATATTATAAAAGGTGATCCATTTCGAGGTTCCCTACTTTTTTTTAAGAAAAAACACAGAAACTTCAAATATAAAGAGGAATGCTTATTATCATTCAAAAGAGCTTTCTTTGGCATTTATTTTTTGAAGATTATCTCTTTCAAAAGTTGTTCGCGTCTACGTCTCAGATGGTCCATCCGTTGAGTCCAATTTTCGATGACTCGTTCGAGTATTTCACCTGATAACTGGCGAATGTCACGCGTGATGTTTTGCTCACATGCCTGAATCGCGAGATTGTCCGCATAAACCTTAGACTATATTCGCATAGGAAAAAGTCTAAAGGTATGATATTACACGATCTTGGTGGCCAATCGACCGGCTCAAGGTTGCTCTTTGTCCCAAAAGCGGAAATTTTGTTTGTTTACTTACCCATTAGCCAGAAATGGGCCTGAAGAAAATTTGGTTCGAAAACATCGGATCTTCTTGGCATTTTTCAAAACTCCATAGATCGAGGTGATGTCGCTATGGCAGGTCGAGCGACTTCTTCGTTTTCATCAAAGGAATTATGTAAGTAGTGGACTACAAGCAATATCAATAAATCATTTGACTCCGTCAGCAGCTGCAGGTAATTTAAATGGCGGCTTCTGCTTTATTCAGGATAACGAGCCTAAACGTTCTGCTTTACTTATTGAGGAATTGTTGTTATCAACGTGAAAAAAGTGCTGCCACAACCTCACCTGAGTTCAGAGCTCAATCCCATAAAACACGTATATGGCCTAAATGGAGACAAAGTTATGAAAGCGGAAAGGAAATAGTTAAAATGAGATTAAAACTCTTCTTTAAGAAATATAGGCAAATATGCCTCATGAACCTACACAAAATTGCTGCATTCTATGAATGAAATACTTCAAATCATGATAGGAGGCAAATGTGGACATACAAAGATTAATTTTATTTAAAAAGTGTTAAGATGTCAATTTATTCAAGTGTACAAGGTTTTTTTTGGCCTTCGAAAATGGAGTTATTATGCAATCATTAGTTTTTTGGAGAAATCTGTATTTTTTAAAATAAATTTCAATTATATTATGATGATTTATAAAACAATATTTTTCGCACCTTTGGATGAAATCCAAAGTTTTAATAGCTGGGAGAAAAGTCACTTCAAAGTCAACCCATCCGTCAGTACAATTTTTTTTTTTTTGGTTCACTGTTATACTGTGGGCAAAAAATAGTAAGACTTTTTAATTTAAATAATGCGTGAAAATCCTTTGATCGAAATATGTTTTTTCTGAGTTGATATAACTATAAATGACACCTGGTTCAACTGATAATCAATACATCAATAAAATGAAGGAATTGGTGCTTGAGAATCGACGCTTAACAGTCAGAGATCTTACTAGCATCGTTGGAATATCGGAATTATGCACAAAATTTACTATTTTTTGCTCATAACAGTAAATGTAGATATCTTCGAAACTATTTGCTGGATTAACATAAAATTTTCGGAGAACATTCTCAAATATCTATGTATGTATATGTAAAAGTTTGATTTGAAATTCACAAGTGGCTTTGAGGCATAATTTACTTGTTCTGGCGGTGAAGTTAAGAAATTGAACGTTCTTAGTCACAATTCTTCGGTTTTCTAAGTTTCAATCTGCATATAGCCAAAGTTGTCTACTTCCAAGCCATAAATTTTGTAATTAATTCAACAAATGGTAAATTCATGGCTCACTTATGGTATGTATGTATGTATGTATGTATGTATGTATGCAAGTTTGTGTATAGATTTGACACACCTACGCAAGAGTCACGGTAATCGAAGTGTGAATCGATTAAATGATTTTGGATATTTTCTAAGTTTAAGAGAAATCAACAACAACAGTGTCATCAAAACGGCGTTTATCTGCTTCTGTTTATGTTTCCATATGACCTGTATTTATAATGGGACAGAAGCAAGCATCATTTTAATATAAACGCATGATTTTTTTTCACAAAATGCTAATGACACATATGACACATCGGTGCGAATTTACAAAAAAAGTTTCTTCGTTTCACAGTCCGGAAATGCCTACCACGATAGTAGAGCGTAAATTCATAACCATACAAGTATGTACCTACTATACCAAAAGCATTGAACCAGTACACGGCGGTAGGCCAAAAGCAACAAAGTGGCGCTTAAGCTGTTATTTATTGAAAATGTAAAACAAATATGAGTGGAACATCGGTAATTGGGAGGAAGAGATTAAACCTTCGAGAAATCAGACACACACATATACACTCTTTTCCATCATATGAGTGAGCCAAAAACTTGCCTACAATTCTGAGAAATCACTTTAAAAGGTCGTAGGAAGATTGTGCCGTTATATCACATACATACCATATGGTTAATTAAATATATATATACTTATGTATATGCTTGTATATTAAACATTTTATAGTGATTGTATGAAGTGTGAGGACTTTTGCTTTGTGAGTGGACGAAATGCGTAGACTTTCTGTATCTAAATATATACACACTCAGTACGCGTATATCGTACATGTGTATGAAATTTGTTTTGAAGTGCGTAAAGCCACAAATCAATCCAAATGCGGTTGCGCAGATGTTGGATGAAGAAAACTCCGATTAAAAAATCTACATATGCACATATTTATATTGAGTTAACACAGTTCTTATCACCAAGAAACCACTTTTTTACATTACTTACGTAAAAGTAATTGTGATTACATTTGTAATTTAGGATGGAAAATGTTTTCAATTTTGTTATAAAATATACAAACAAGTAAAGCAGGGCCTAATTCGGTCGCAACCGAACATTTTATACTCTTGCAGCTTGCAGGAATCAAAGACATGGCCTTAAGATGAAAACCGCCAATTAGAGGATCGGAATTCAAGCAATTATATATACAGTTGAACTTCGCTAAATCGAATCACCTTAATCTCCAAACAAACTTCGAGTTAGAGAGAATTCAAGTTATGGAAGAAAATTTGTATGAAATTTAATCTCATGTTCCTGGGTTTCATTAAGGTACCACACATACAATCATCAATTATATGGAGTAAAATCAGCCGGATGTTCGAAAATCCTGATATTATTAGCTACGACAAGTTTTTGCCCACTTTTATCCATTTTAGACATAAAACAAGAAAAAACGTTAACTTCGGCTGCACCGAAGCTAATATACGGACAGACGGACATGGCTAAATCGGCTCAGCTCAACATACTGATCATTTATGTATATATGTATATACTTTATAGGGTCACCGACGCTTCCTTCTGGCTGTTACAGACTTCGTGACAAACTTAATATACCCTGTTTAGGGTATAAATATGTGTTCTGAGTAAGACACGTTCTCTCATTTTCATAAAGACAACTCATATTTTGGGCGATATATGCGGCATGAAGTCACCTGGAAGTTCAAAAATCCTTATATTAGGTACATGGGGGCACAGGGAAGTATCGACCCGATTCCACCCATTTTTGATTACAGAGTTACCATTGTCAGGAAAAGGTTATCTTTGAATTTCAATTATATATCCCAAATCTTGACCGATATTTTTGGTCAAAAGTCAACTATAGGTACCGGGTCCACATATTCGGTACATACAGGCTTGAAAAGTTTTGGTTGAATTTGGGCAATTTTTAGTCATAAAGTATCATACACTAAAGGCATTATTCTTGCAAAGTTTTATCATCTTGATTTGTGTACTGCAAGGAGAAATTTAAAATTGTGCTATATGAGAAGTAGGCGTGGTTGGAGTCCGATTTCGCCCATTTTCACACTGTGAGATAGTAATGTAAGAGGAATGCCAAGTTAGTCGAAATCGGTAGATCGGGTGCCGAGTTAAGTGATTTCATCAAAAATGGGCCCATCGTCCAACTTTTACACTGGCTCCAATAAAACCCTCCCATACCATCTCGGATGTAAAATTTAATTTCAATTCAAAAATAATATCAATTTTCTTTTACTTTTGACTCCTATAGGTTATATAGTATATAACTCATATGTGGTAAAAATAGAGAATTTTACAAAGCGTTGCTGAAAGATGGGTGTGGGAGTTTTCTAACGGAAGTTCTCCATCAATAGTAACTTCAAGCTACCAGAACACTACAATGTCCTTAAACTGGAGGTAACAGCAAATGAACTGTCTCGAAGCGCAACTTTCTTCAGAGAGTTGGCCTTGAGCTCGCTGACAGTACAAGTCAAAGAGAGTTTGAACTCTTTTTCAGTAGCACCAAGCTACTTTGTTATCCGGATTGTTGGAGTGTTTGGTCATAGCGGAAGCTGGATACTAAAACCTTTGAGTTTGCTAGGGAGGGAATCCTTTCCGCAGTTTCATCAGATTGGGAACTCCTCCTCTTGCGCTGTGGCTTTGGTTGTATGAACTTTCCGTAAACTTAACAAAAACTGGTTAATAACCAAGTAGGGAGATCTTTTTGGCCCAGCGTGAAATGCAAGAGCTTCTTGGCACTACTCGCCCTTAGCTAGGCTAATCTCTCAGGTAGGTATTCTGACTGTACAAATCTTTTTGCATACAGATTGCTATGGCTATTTGGAAGAAGGCGATGTGGAAGAATCTAAAGAGTTTCTTCTCAACTTCTCAGCTTATGCCAGGAAACAACTCGTTAGACATACCTTCGGCGAACCTGACGATGTGACCTTAATAAATTTTTTGTAAGTGCAAACCGCATCTTCGATCGGACCTAGTGATCCATATCTGGAAGTTTTGGGAATCATAAAGAACTAGCGTTCACAGCTGTCCAAATGGGATCCTGTATTAACTTTGATACGAGAATCAGCGCCATAACCTAACTTATCTTAACCTAACTATAAAAATCCTTAGTAGTTATGTGAGAGTCCCCAAGGTTATTCTTGTAATCATTTGAACTTTTACTCAGCTCTATCCTTGGAAAAAATGATACATATGTACAGCATATTCAATAATATATATGTACTTACATACACATATGTATGTATGTATATAGTACAACAAATTATTACTGTTAACTTTTTCTTTTCTTCATTTCCTCCCCGCCTCTTACCACTCCACTTGTCCAAATTGACCAACTGCCAACGCTCGCACTTCTCTTTCTCATCTCACCGCAGACTTCTTAATCAAACGGAAGCGTTTTAAATTTGTATTTTTGGCAGCCTTTCAATTCAATTGCGACAGCAAATATCCCACAATCTTGCATATAATTTGCCTACTCCATTAAACGGTAAACGCATGAGTGTGTGTGCGTGTCGGCAAGTAGGCAGCATAATAGCCGAATGCAATTTCTGCACAGGAAGAGGCGATCAAAGGGAACGCTGCGAAATGAAATCTTTTGGCCCACAAAACGCAATGAGCCAGCCAAATGAGCTACAGTCGGGGAGCGCGGTCGGCCAAGAAGGCAGTAAATAAAGAGCTGTAAACACAGCGGCATTAAAGGCCGAACGTATGAGTCGATGAATCGACGAATTTTTGCGGTAAGCCATTGTTGGTAACCGCAGATCTGACCGCCGTCACCGTCACCGCCACCGCTGCTACCGGCCCACTGCTATTGTGCTGCACATGAGTGTAGGTACGTATGCCTGTACGGTGGAACCGCAAGCGTTGTGGCAACTTCCGTTCCATTCGCAGCCATTTTCCAATGCCGTTGGCCAAATCTACCATTGTTGGCCCAGAATGTCAAGTCAAAGTGCTCATATGCTTCTTAGTTGCGATTTAATATTGGCCGGGTGAATTGGCATTCTTCCGCCGCTGGGTTGGGTGCAAAGGTGCAGAATGCAACATTGTGTGCTGCCATTGTCTGCTAATGCGATGTGCGGCCATGGGAAGTGCCAACGACAATGCGAGAAAAAGAAAGAGAGAAAGTGCGACTGAGAGAAGTAAAAAGCATTTCGATGAATGAGTTTGCAAGTAGAAGTCGGCGAGTGCCTAAAATCCAAGACATTTCCGTCAAGATGCGCTCTCACCAATGGTGGGCCTTATTTACATACACATATCTAACAGTACATACGCTTTGGTGAACCGATCGCCGATCATTTGTGGAGTGTGAGAACTTTACTTGGTTTTTGCAGTGATCACTTGCATTTCGCACTTCATTCATTCATCTTCTGTGCTCTTCTCAGTGTTGTTTGATGGACAAAGACTTGATTACTACGCCTATCCGTGGTGTGTACGTGTAGTAGCGGCTAATTTGCGGTACAAATTACAAATGATCGATTTCCGGTTTAATTCTTAATCCATACAATTGTACATGAAGAATAACTGTATTATTCACATTCTTTGCGCTGCTACCAAAAAAGAGAATAATGGTGCGAGTAAAGTGGTTTGAGTATGCAAATTCTTTTGTTGCAAGCTTGAACATTTGATATACATACTGAGATGTGGTTTTATCCGTCTACTCAGCGTTCGTCTTTTTCGATTTGAATATTTAAATATCTTAATAGGAGTTGCTAAGATCATAAAATTTTCTCACGAACACACCAAAAATAATTTTTAAATGATCATACCTATCTACAAGCCACGGAGTAATACTACATCAGGTGGTTCCGTGGGAGAGTCTGGAGTGGGGAGTAGGTTTAGCGGATTGAAGTTCCGACTTTTGATGCTTCCCCTTACATAAAAAAAAAAAACCTACAAGCCCTTATAAGCCTATAAGGAGTAATTTTGTCATAAGTATTAGGCCTCTGCTATATTTTCGTCTACAAGTGGAAATTCCTTTCGAAAATAAAAACGGATTTTATGAGAAGTTTTTTTATATCAGAAATACACACAAAAGCTTAACATAACATAATGTCTGTCGTAAGGCGTTCGCTTCGACTAGAATATGAAGCCAAGAACATCACGTATAGTCATAGTTACAATCGGCTAATTCTACTTTCTCACATTTCTTAAGGTGGGATCTTGGAGGTAGATGCCATGTGATGATCCCTACAATATAATAGTTTCCTCATACCGAAATCAAAAAGTTGTTTGACTGACCGCCACCAAACCCTGTGTTGCTAGTGCTCCAAGGTCTGCGGTGTTCACTTGTTGTTGTTGTTGTACCGGCAGAATTCTACCGAGTTGACAGTCTTTGGCCGGATAAAAGATCCGGGTCGTGCCGGTTACCTAGACCCGACTGTCGTCGCAACGGGAAGTGTCCCTTTAGAGTCCAGCAACTCTTGAAGAAGATGAAAAGTGAAGCGCAGCTTAAAGGATACCCTGCATACCCTGCTGTCTCTGAGTGGGTCAACTCTTCTGCCTGTTCATTTCCTTCTATAACTGGCTATCCAGACGATGTTTATTGAGTTTTCACTGAAAAACTAAATACGCAGGTCCACAAAAAAATCTTTGAGGACTTACTTTCACCAAATCTGGTGTATTATAAGTTTTTGGGTTCGCTGAGCTTGAATCCGAAGTCCGACCGAACATGATCTGTTTCTAACCTCAAAAGTCACTTTGAGTGGCGAACTCAACTGTTGCCTGCGGTGTTCACTTGTTGTTGTGTTGTACCGGCAGAATTCTCCCGAGTTGACAGTCTTTGGCCGGATAAAAGATCCGGGTCGTGCCGGTTACCCAGACCCTTTAGAGTCCAGCAACTCTTGAAGAAGATGAAAAGTGAAGCGCAGTTTAAAGGATACCCTGCATACCCTGCTGTCTCTGAGTGGGTCAACTCTTCTGGCTGTTCATTTCCTTTTATTACTGGCTATCCAGACGATGTTTATTGAGTTTTCACTGAAAAACTAAATACACAGGTCCACAAAAAAATCTTTGAGGACTTACTTTCACCAAATCTGGTGTATTATAAGTTTTTGGGTTCGCTGAGCTTGAATCCGAAGTCCGACCGAACATGATCTTTTTCTAACCTCAAAATTCACTTTGAGTGGCGAACTCAACTTTTTAGATAGATTTTGAAAACTTATCGGTTTGGCTTGAAACGTGTTACTCGAGAATTTTAGGGAATCCTGATTAAAATATCTCCTGTCATCAAACCAACAATCATCGCCCTCGCGACTTGGCTCGCACGTCACTGTTGACAGTCATAACTTTGAAGTTGTAGATAATTTCGTCTATTTAGGAACCAGTATTAACACCACGAACAATGTCAGCCTGGAAATCCAACGCAGGATTGCTCTTGCCAACAGGTGCTACTTCGGACTGAGTAGGCAATTGAAAAGTAAAGTCCTCTCTCGACGAACAAAAACTAAACTCTATAAGTCTCTCATAATTCCCGTCCTGCTATATGGTGCAGCGGCATGGACGATGACAACTTCTGATGAGTCGACAATACGGGTTTTCGAGAGAAAGGTTCAGCGGAAGATTTATGGTCTTTTTCGCATTGGCCACAGCGAATATCGCATTCGGTAGAGCGATGACCTGTATGAGTAATACGACGACATTGACATAGTTCAGCGAATTAAAAGACAGCGCCTACTCTGGCTAGGTCATATTATCCGAATGGTCGAAAACATTCCAGCTCTAAAAGTATTCGTCGTAGTACCCGCCGGGGGAAGGAGAGGGAGAGGAAGACCTCCACTCCATTGGAAGGACTATGTGGAAAAGGACCTGGCTTCGCTTGGAATATCCAATTGGCATTTGGCGAAAAGAAGAAACGACTGGCGCGCTGTTGTTAACTCGGCTATAATCGCGTAAGCGGTGTCTACGCCAATTAAGAAGAAGAAGAAGATTACAAATTCGATATCAGATTCCCTAATTTTATATTGAATATGTGGTCAAGACATTCACAAACGATTCCGCAAACGAAATTTCGACAAGCATATGGAAGTGTGCTATGTTTCCAATAAAAAGTGAAATTTACAAAGTAGTAAATAGAAAAATATATACACAATGAGAAATAGCGAATGTGAGTGCATATCCACACACACATACACATGCAGAAATTTATTTCCAACAAGTCCTTTGCAATTATCAAACGTCAATTGAAGGGTAAATTAATGACAAAACTGAACCCACACTCACGTACTAACACATGCAAGCGAGGGCTCACACACACACAGGCGGCATGCACCGGTCGGTTGACCATTATTAGCCACTTTTGGCTGGTAAGCGCGCCGAAGGAATGGAAAGGACAGTGACGACGACGGCGAGCAGCAGACAATCAGCCTTCGCCAACAATTTAGCGGCATTCACGATGACGTGGAGTACACTGGGCAGCGGCCGACAGTATTTTGTTTGATTTGCAGCGTGTAATTCTCGTTGCGTTCGCTTTGTTCCTGCGCGCACCCGCTAAAGACCGCCAGCAGCAAGGTAAAAAGCAACAAAAAATGTGAAGAAAATCCTACGCGATTGCAAGCCTTTGAGTTGTGGGGCCCGCGCGCTGCCACTGCTGCCTCGTAAATTATATGTTCGGTGTTTGTTTGAAGGCAACAGTAGCGTAGCAATGGCAATTTGCTTTTGTTGCCGGTGTTGCAACGTTGTAATGCAGCATTATAATTTATTTAGTTGTTGTGCTGTTGGCAGCGGTTGGCTACTGGCTACGCACTCTGTGTGGAACCCACAGCAGGACGGCAGGTCGGCGATGGTACGAGAGAGAGAGGGCAAGGCGAGTGAGGGAAGGTTAAGTGTAATATTGCAACTTGGCTAAATTACTGTAAATAACATAGTTGTTGTTGTGTTATGACTATTGTAATTTTCGCTTAATTGAAACATTAAAATGTGATAAGTGCAGAGAAGACGGCGGCAATACGATTTCACTGCCATATTTAATGTATTTATAAGCACATGTCACGGGTGGTAATTTAGTTGTAAGTGAGGTTAAGTCTATTTTTAAGCCGTTTATGATATATGATGTTAGATCTAACTTCTTTTTAAATATATATACTTGTATATAGTTTTGGAAATAAAGTAAATAATATATTGTCAAACATAGACCCTTTTCAATTATGCAGGACTGAATCATCTAAGCCAATAAACAGCAAGAAGGAGAATAATCATCTGATCCAATTTGACCCAAACTGCCAAAAAAAACCACTACAGTTTCATATATTTTAATATAAATCTTTATAACCATCGCTGAATCCATTTTTCCATACTTCTTCTTGATTGGCGTAGACACCAGGTCCATCTCCACCTGGTCTTATCAACGGAATGGACGTCCCTCTCTGCTTCCCCCGGCGGGTATTGCGTCGAATACTCTCAGAGCTGGAGTGTTTTCTTCCATTCGGACCACATGACCTAATCAGCGTAGCTGCTATCTCTTAATTCGCTGAACTATGTCAATGTCGTCGTACAGCTCACCATTCCATCGTTAGCGGTATTCGCCGTTGACAATGCGCAAAGGACCATAAATCTTCCGCAGAACCTTTTTCTCGAAAACTCGTAATGTCGATTCATCAGCTGTTGTCATCGTCCATGCCTCTGCACCATATAGCAGTACGGGAATGATGAGTGACTTATAGAGTTTGGCCTTCGTTCATCGAGAGAGGACTTTATTTCTCAAATTTCCTAAACAATTCGAAGTAGCATCAGTTGACAAGAGTTATTATGCGTTAGATTTCGAAGCTGACGTTGTTGATGGACGTTGTTGTTCCAAGATAGATGAAATTATGTACGACTTCGAAGTTATGATTGCCAATAGTGACGTGGCGGCTAAATCCCGAATGCAGACGACTGTTTGTTTGATGTTAGGAGATATTTCGTCTTGCCCTCGTTCACTACCAGACCCATTTGCTTCACTTCTTTATCCAGTCTGGATATAGCAGAACTAACGGCGCGGTTGTTAACGCCAATGATATCAATATCATCGGCATACGCTAGCAGCTGTATACTCTTATCGAAGATTTGACCTTCACTATTCCGCAGCTCGAATTATTTTCACCAGAAGTAGATTGAAGAACTCGCACGATAAAGAGTCGCCTTGTCTGAAATCTCCTTTGGTATTGAACAGTTCGGAGAGGTCCTCACCGATCTTGACGGAGCTGTTGGTATTGCTCAACGTTTTTTTCCATACACTTGTTATAAATCTCGGCT
Organism: Bactrocera tryoni; assembly: GCF_016617805.1. Taxonomy (NCBI): domain Eukaryota; kingdom Metazoa; phylum Arthropoda; class Insecta; order Diptera; family Tephritidae; genus Bactrocera; species Bactrocera tryoni. Next base: position 9,054,342 of record NC_052502.1, on the reverse strand, counting down.
GAGTTGGTCTTTATCAATCCAGCATCGTACACAAAGTGCTGTCAAACACATATTAATTGGCATATTGATATCAAATTCCACACGAACATAAAAAGCTTGTATCAATCTAGAAAAAAAATTACCGACTAGTCCGGGTCAAATGTGATCAGATTGTATATAAATAAATTTCTTAGAATTTAAGCGAAAAAAGTAGCCAGTATAGGTCCACTTATCTTTTTTATACAGATTGGTTACTTTATTTGTCTATTTGTGTGTTTTAGTACTAAATTCAGGACAGAAGTGTTTACTGAGAACAAAGTGCTGCTTCCTGGTGAGATCATAGAATCATATGGTAGAAATTTTGGTTTATATTTTCGACATTTTATTAATCACTGAGTGAGCTGAGAGAGCTCTCGCGATTCCGTTCGAATGATTTTGTTGGATATTATGGGTATGAAACGCGTTTTTGTTTGACTAATTCCTATAAAACGGAATATTTTTCAACAATGGTACCGTAAAGAAGTCTCTTTGGACATGTTTGATCGTACGAATTCGGATTCCACATTCATGGAGAGCTTTATAACTGCCGATGGGAAATGGGTTTATGAGTTTGACATGCAAACAAGTAAAGAATTATCGAAATGGAACACATTGTCAGCCGATCGAAGAGATAAAACAAAATTCGCTGCAGGAGCTGAAGGCCATCTCCAAAAGTGCTTATGAAAAATGTTTCGAGGACTGGAAAACTTTAAAAACTTTAGTCAAAAATATGCTTGATGTTGTCACTGATTTTGAGATTTGTTGAAATTAGGACTCGAACACAAGGCACTCCGAATACCAGTAGCTCTTTCGTATCACAAAAATATTGTTAAGTAACGGTTTGGGTTACTGATTAACTTGTATGGGATTTCCTATTATTTTATTCGAAACGGTAACAGTCGGCTACTGCCCGCGTATTCTCATTTCTTCTACTGTATTATCTGGCAGCCGTAGAGTTTTCTCATTACGTTGGCGACAATATAGTAATTTCCATAAGCTAAATTTGTTGAATAAATGGTAGATATACATAATTGTGCACACACCAGCTTCTATGCCTCTAATATGACGGAAGAGCCTCCTAAGAATCCGCCTGTCAAAATTCAAGATCTTCCAACTCAACGCCAAACTCCAGCCATTCTGTCTAATTACGGTAAATTTAATTTATTAACTTCAGAGGAAATTATCACCAACATTCCCGAGGAGCGTCACTCGTAAGTGGCAGCTTCCGCTTCTGCTTTTATGCCACACACATAACCTCACTTATACAAGTAATTATAGGTCTAGCTACCTTTGCGCAAACACCTGCTCAATCTGCGCAAATTTTCTAAATAATTAATCAAAGTATTTATTTATTTACTTAACGTTGGCTGCCTTTGACGGATTTTCTCAAGCTCACGTACAAATACTTGTCAAAATACTTGGAGAGGAATTTTCCTTGCATTGTTTTTTACTCCTTTCAGGATGTCTTCACTCTTGTTATAAATTGTATGTACACAAATTTGTTGTTATGCTGCCGTTGTAGCTGGCGCTCTGTGTAACGCGCGTTCGTTTCGCTGGCAACCCTTCTTCCGTGAGTGTTGCCTCGACATTTTGTTCTGCGTTGATTTGATGTCTCTGCATACGTTTTATTGATGGCGCTCAGCGGGGTTCCATATATTGCAATTTTCCATGATTGACATATAATGTGTGTAGTCTCTAACGGTACTCTTGCTGAAAGTGTGCATATGTACAATATATGCATGTGGCGGTTGCATATGAGGGGTTTCTGTGACTGTTCGTTTCGCGGCTTGTAACATGAAATTATTTTTCAATTAGCGCTCTTTATGATATTTCATGTTTATGACATGTTTTGATATGTCAATTGTACATGAATTTCATTTAAGAACCCTGGCACTACATAAAAATTCTTTAAATTTAATAGAATCAAGGTTATTCGAAAAATCTTAGATTTTTTAAACATAATACATACTAAAGGGTGATTTATTTCGAGGTTCCCTACTTTGAAAACAAAGTGCAGAAACTTCAAATTTAATGGGAAATATTTATTATCGTTCCAAAAAATATTCTTTGGCATTTATTTTAGAGGAAGATTATCCTTTTCAAATGTTGAACGTGGCTACATCTCAGTTTGTCCATCCTTTGAGTCCAACTTTCGATGACTTGTTCGAGAATTTCGACTTGTAACTGGCGAATGACTCGCGTGATGTCTTGCCCCCAACGCCTGAATCGAAGGAAAAGGTCTAACGGCTAATCGACTGGCCCAAAACGTGAAATTATCTGCTCACCGAAATGTTCTCTCAATAAATCCAATGATTGATGCGATGTGTGGGAAGAGTCACCGTCTTGTTGACACCAAATGTCGCCGATATCACGAACTTCAATTTTAGGCACACTTTAGTCGGTTATCATGGCGCAATAACGGTCACCATTGACGGTTTCGTACTCACCGGCATCATTTTTGACGAAATACGGACTGATGATTCCTGCTTAAAAACCACAGCAAACCGTTTTTTTTCTGAACGAACTGGCAGCTCTTGATTCTCTTGAGATTACTCTTCGTCCGAAATGCGAAATTTTTGCTTTTTTAAACACCCATTCAGCCAGAAATGGGCTTCATTGCTGAACAAAAGTTTGCTCGAAAACATCGGATCTTATTGGAACTTTGCAAGAGCCCATGGATCGAAGCAATGCCGTTTGTGAAGAGCCAGCGGCTTCAGTTCGTACACAAGCTGTATTTTGTACGCTTTAAATTTAAGATCTCGAAGTAAAATGCGTCAAGTCGTTCCATAGTTCGAGTTGCTGCGAACGGCGCCGAATCGACTCTCCACGGTCTTCGTGTACACTCTCAGCCATGGCTGTTATATGTTTTTCACTCCTTGCTGGATGTGGTCTATTCGGTCGGAAATTGATCTGTGAACATGTAAGCTTGAGATAGGCGAGTAAAAAACCATGACCAAGATCGGTCAGTATTATAAATATATTTATATGAAATATTAGGTTTCGGTATCAAGCGAACTTCACTTCAACAGTTGAAAATGCGGTATTTTCGTAATACCAAAATTCCTAGGTATAAATTAAGAGACTCTCATGTGAAGCACTTTGAGCCCTTCAGAAATCCGTTGAGGCGACTAACAAACAGTTTTTTGATGTACGTTTGGTTCGGTATTAAATGACAACACTTGAAGAGAAGAAAACACGGCCCCTGTGATGTCAAAAACTTCTAGGTTTGATTTAAGAGACTCTCATAGAGAGAAGAGAATTAAATATTTCAGATTTTATATACGGTTATAATAAGATAATGGATTTCCATTGAAAGACAAACTAAAAACATAAACCGTTTCATATATTTATACAAGTATATCATACATTATGGCTTTCTCAAAAAATTAATGAGTATCATTTCTTCTCTTTTATTTTTCTTAGAAGCCAATGCACTGATGGGCGCCGCAGATTGGACAACCGGTTATCCGTCGTACAATACAAGTGCCTATACGCCCTATCGAACCCACAACCCCTACCAATATCCGCATCACACACCGACCGCTGCCGCGCCCACCAATCTGCCGCACTGTGGCTACGATCCCAGCGTACCGACGACATTAACCACCGATCATAGTCTTGCGGTACCCGGCATGCTAACGGACATGTCCTCTTTATGTGATTATCCACATAGCGGCATGGCAGCACCCACTGGCACCTACATGCCGCATGCGCAAGCACCCATTTGCAGTCCCAATCACTACGACGCCAGCAAAGGGGAGCTGGAAACTCTGAACAACACCTACCCCACATACAATAATTTTGCCAACGGCTACAACAATTACAATTATAGCAGTTGTGCCGCTCAAGGTGGCGGTTACCCGGGGCAAGCAGCACCCACCATGGTGCTGTGTCCGAAATTCTACTCACACACCGTCAATCAGAATGAGATTCATGTGCATGTGCACGACAACTCGTTGATCAGCTCGCTTACAGGCTACCGATCGAGCATAGAGATCGGCATTGGTACATCGGATCACGAAGCTTTGAGTGCACAAGGATCGGCGCAGGCATTACATGACGCCCAAATGGGTGGTGGCAGTGGCGGGGGTGACGGCGGTGTGGTCACAGCGACGGACGTTAACAGCGCAGCGGCGATCACGAGCAGCGAACACAACCTGCAACAGCAACAACAACAGCAGCAACATCATGACGCACAGTCGCAGGTGCAGCAGCAGCAACAACAAACACACTTGGATGTGCCACAGGGTGATGCGTCCGTAACGGGTGAGCCACACAGCGGCGCTCGCAACGTGGATGTGGGCGATTTGGGCAACGTCTGGCGTCCGTATTGACCGGGCGGTGGTGGTGCAACCACGAAGTCTTACGTACTTGCACATTGAACTGACTTGAAAACTGAAACTTGGAAACAAAAACCCAAGGATACAATATTTTTTTTAATTGTAGATAAGCGTAACTGTAATTTTTTTGAATTTTTGTTTTTAAATAGTATTTTTGAAACATGATTTTTATTTCATTTTTTATTTTTTTTAATGTTTTTTGAAACATTTTTTGTTAAATAAATTTTTTAAAAAATAATTAAAAAAAAAAAAAATTTTGAAAAATAATTTTCTTGAAAAAATTTAAAAAAATACATAATTTCCTTGAAAAATATTTTTTTTGAAAAATGATTTCTTTAAAATCATTATTTTTGTTATTTAATTATATTTTTTTTTTTTATTATTTGAAAATTAAAATTTTTTTGAAAAATTTTGTTTGAAAAAATAAAATGAAAATTAAATTTTTTTTGAAAAATTATGTTTTTGAAAAATAATTTTCTTAAAACACATTTTTTTGTTATTTAATTATAATTTTTTTATTATTATTTGAAAAAAAATTTTGAAAAACTATTTTTGAAAAAAAAAAAAATTTTTTGAAAAGTCGATTTCAAATTTTGAAAAATAAAATTTTTTAAAATAAATATTTTTTTGGAAAAATAATTTTCTAGAAAAATATTTGTTTTGGACTTATATTTTTTGCTATTATTAGACTATATAGAGTAAGCATAGGTTATTTGTTTATCCACTTTTAAATGTTAATGTAAATACGTGTTAGTGTACTATAATAGAGAATATTTGAAATACACAATGCTCATATGCATGTACATATGTACATACATGCATATATGTATGTATGTATAGATGATGCACATACATACATATGTACATATGTAAGTAATTTAATATGTATTGATATTTAACAATTTTTAATTGTAATGCAATCGTCCATAAAGAGCTGATGTACAATATCGTATTTAAATAAGTACTTTTACCATACACACACACATAAATACATACACACAGATAATACAAATTTTCAATAATTTTGTTATTTACTTTAAAATCGATAATAAGTGTTTACTCATAAATATTAGTACAACTTGCATTACATTTACTTAACTGAATGTACTTACATATATACCATATTACATGTATACTCATGTGTGTATTATATAGCGTGTAAGTAAATGAAATTAAAATGTTTAATTAAAAATTAAATACAAAGTAATGATTATTAAATAAAAGTAATTTTTAAACAAATTAAATTTGAATTTTTTTACAATCGAGCGGTGTGAATACAGACTGGCAATGCAGCAAATTAATAGCAATATACATACATTAGGGTAATTGAATAAAAAAAACATTTCATGGGTTAAGATGAATAATATTTTTTCCCGATTTTCGCAAGAAAATTTTTAGGGTTATAAGAAGTCGCTTATTTACGAAGAAAAGCCTGAGACGATTACGTCTTGGAAGATAATATTCGGAGCGGCGAGAAGTCCTCGGTCAGACACATAGATGGCACCACTAGAATCAAAGATTTAAATTAATATGATTTTTAGTTAGCCCGAAACTTAGTTAAAATTATGGAGGAAACACTTCTCCTGTCTCCTGAATGGCAGTGCAGTCATAACACCACGAGATGGTGAACACAATTCCCCAACCGATAACGATGGAGCAGACGTTCCATTGCCTTACCATGAAGACGTTCGAATAGCAATTACCCGTCTAAAGAACAACAAAGCGGTGGGGGCCGATTGATTGCGGGCCGAGCTATTCAAACATGACGGCGAAGCACTGGTAAGGGCCAGGTATCAGCTTCTTTGTAATATATGGTCGGACGAAAGCATACCCAACGATTGGAATTTAAGTGCGCTATGCCCAATCCATAAAAAAGGAGACCCCACAATCTGCGCCAACTACCGTGGGATTAGCCTCCTCAACATCGCATATAAGGTTCTATCGAGCGTATTGTGTGAAAGATTAAAGCCCACCGTCAACAAACTGATTGGACCTTACCTTAGTGTGGCTTTAAGCTTGGAAAATCAACAACTGACCTGATATTCACCTTGCACCAAATCTCGGTAAATACACTTGATAAGAGGATCGACCCACACCACCTCTTCGTAGATTTTAAAGCTGCTTTTGACAGCACAAAAAAGAGCTGCCTTTATACCGCGATATCTGAATTTGGTATCCCCGCACAACTAATGCAACTGTGTAAACTGACTCTGGGAAATACCAAAAGTTCCGTCAGGATCAGGAAGGATCGGAAAGGACCTCTACTAGCCGTTCGATATCAAACGAGATTTCAGACAAGGCGACATCCTACCGTGCGATTACTTAAATCTATTACTGGAGAAAATAATTCGAGCTGCCGAGCTTACAGCTGCTGGCGTACATTGATATCATTGACCTCAGCTATACATATCTTCGAAGTTGTTATAGCCAAAAAGTGCTACTTCACACTAAGTAGGCAACTGAGAAGTAAAGTTTTTTTTGGACGAACAAAGACCAAACTCTATAAGTCACTCATTATTCCCGTCCTGCTGATGAGTCAACGTTACGAGTTTTCGAGAGAAAGATTTTGCGAAAGATTTATGGTGCTTTGTGCATTAGCAACGACGAATATGGTACTCGATGGAACGATGACCTCTACGAGTTATACGACGACATCACGGATTGGTCTGCTAAATTTAGATGTGGCGAAATGAGCACCGAAGACGGTGAAAGCAGTGGACGTCCAAAAGGGATTGTAACCGAAGAAAACATCAATTGAGTCTAGAAAATAATTTTGGATGACTTTCACAGTCAGTGAAGTTGTTTGAGATAGCAGGCACTGCAAAGAAATCAACTGAACGAGTAAATCATTCACGAATGACGGCTGTCAAAGTTATGGCGTTTGTAGATACTATGTGGGAAGCGTTTGAAGGAAAAAAAGTTGCTGTTTCACCAAAACAATGCATTGTCGAAGGAAGGATTCCCGAAACTGGGGCCTATTTTGAAACAAAGAACGAATCGTGCTACAAAATTGGTATCAGAAAGTTGCAGGGACGCTACAAGTATAATCACTGCAACACATTTGAATGAAACTATGGTAGGCCGGGGACTTTCCTACCACATTCCGAAATAAAAAATATTACAATAATTTACTGTAAAATTCAGTCTTTATAAAAATATATAGATAAATATAGATGTCGCTCATATCTTTTGAATTTTGAAGCAACTTTCTTTTAAGAAATGTTAACTTCAACTCAACGATTGATTAAAGATGTTCTAACACGTCATAAACTTATCCTCGGTACATTCACTTTCAGCATACGAGTACGCAACATCGAGCGCTGCAAAGATAACCTCGCTACAACGCTATTACAGTAGCTTGTCAATGCGCAGATAAGTCGGACCTCCCAGTTGCAATGCATGTCGACTCAAACACTTTAGGCTTAACGCTTTTGACATAAGCACATGCACATGAGCAGGCCCCAGACGCACACAGCACTACATACATACACACATACATACATAAAGCGCTAACAGAGAAGCTGTGAAGAATGTGAAAAAGTTTGACTGAAGTCTGCAATAACTCTCCACAAATTCCAGCTATGAAACTCAACCTGCGCAAATTCTTTTCTTCCCTCACGAGGCACACCGAGGCACTCCAGCTTAAAATGTTCGACAAGTATTTAAGGCTGAAAAAAGCTTAGCTCCAGCCATGGATATAATTGTTAGAAAGTTGGCTTTGCACACACACATAACTCCATGTGGTGGTATGTGTGTGTACGCGTCCCTCACCAACGCTCTCATGTACACCGCAAGGTGATCGCAGACTCACACAACACTCACACATCGAGCCAGCAGCTTCTACCAACCGTACGCTCGCTCAGGCGGGGAATTGTTCACCTTCGGCCGTGGAAGCCCACAGTTTTTGCACGCGTGCGCTTCGCACTCGACGCTCCACGCTCGTCGTCGTTCGACTCTTGCTGTTGCACATGCGCGCTGGCTATGCGCTGCTTGCAGCTTGGGGCTTCGCACTGCCAACATGTCGGTACGTGGCAGCTAATTACGAGCGAGAATTTGATATTGTCCTATATTTTGCATAATTTCTTTACATTTTTTTGCATTCTACTTTTGTATGATTATTTCTTATTTTTTTCTTTGCTCATGTGCTTCTGTTAAGTTGAGACTTTTCATGTCTTTTCAATTTTACACTTGAGCGCTGATGCACACGCCGCTGCAGCGTTGCCTTTTAGTAGGGGGAATATCTTGGCATTGCACACAGCTATAAATACACAGCAAATACTCATAATGAGGCGCATGCGTGGCCCTTGCACACGAGCACACAGAAACCGACATACAAACAAGCATAGAGTGTACGCAAGTAATGTGGATCCGTCCGTCAATCAATGCGCCAGTCAGTCAGCCGATACGTTTGCGCATCGAATGCTGTTGACATCGCCGCTAAGGAATAAGGCAATCGAAGACGCTTCGAAAAATAATATGCAATTGAAGACGAGCCCTTTGGAAAGTACGCGTACGCGTTTGCTTGCTGCTGGCATCGATACCCTGCCAACTTGTTTGGCTTCATGCTTCGGTGCAATATTCGGTTGCAGCAGCATTTGAGCAGTGTATCTACAAGTTCGCAAGAATCTTATTCGTAAGTCTAGATATCAAGATGTAGTGAAAAGTAGACAAGCTCATACCAATTTGATATCCGTAAGAAGAAGTCTTAAAAATAAAAATTGTAACTGCAAATATTTCAAAAACTCTTGGCTAAAGTTGGTTTATTAAATTCGCGGCCAAAGATATTCTTGGGATATTTAGAATAGTGAAAAGAAACTAAACTCGTAAATAAAGAACAAAAGTAACGTTAAACGTAATTTTTTTTTGGATGAAAAAACTGAATTTAGAAACCATCGCAAATCGAACTTTTCAGTGAAATCATCAATATTTGTGCAGAAATGTTCAATTCACCAAATTCTTCCTGCAATAACGGCGTTCTGATGTAAATTAAAGGTTAAGTTAGGTTAGTCTGGTAAGCCATACCAGTTGCAGTTCAGTTACTAGGTCCATGAGAAGTAGTCATCCTTTAGGTTGCCTGCGCTTGACGCGAATTTAAATAGACTCTTTAGCCTCCAAACCATATCATACCGTGGGGACCCCTGATGCTTACAGCGTAGTCTTTCCAATGCGGGACAAGTACGTAAGAGATGCACTAGGTCCATGAGAAGTAGTCATCCTTTAGGTTGCCTGCGCTTGACGCGAATTTAAATAGACTTTTTAGCCTCCAAACCATATCATACCGTGGGGACCCCTGATGCTTACAGCGTAGTCTTTCCAATGCGGGACAAGTACGTAAGAGATGCACCATTGTTTCCCTAGTGCCTTGCTCTAGACATTTCCTGCAGTATTCTCGATTTGTTAGCCCCATTCTGTGGGCGAGTGTCGCCAACAGTTAGTACTCCGATCATGTTCCTACCGTCTCTTTTATCGAATGTCAGTAGGAAATTTGTTGTACTTCCAATCTACCGTTTTACATATGTATGACTTTTTCAGTTTTGCACTCGTTCCATCGTGTTTTGATTTTCTTAACCATGCTTCTGTCGAGAGCGTCGTATAGACAATGCATGTTCATCACGTTTTCAGATGTTAGCCGCACACTATTCTTGACAATCATTTAGATAGCACATAATACCGTTCTGATTCAACCAAATACAGAGCACTTCTTGGCTTTGTCGTTGATTTGGCTTGCTGGTGTTTTTGTAGTTAAAGTAGTCATAATGAATCCATTTTTCATGACGAATATAAATTCAATGCGAAAATGACTTTCTTTTGTAGCGTTGAGCAGCGCTTCTGATATGTGAAATCTTCTTTCAACGCCTCTTGGCGTCTGTTCAAAAATCGCCAATTTCCTTGCTTTTGAATGTATTCGGCTGCTTTTAAACGCCTCGAAAAGGCTGCTTGAGTGAATCCCAAAGTTTCTGCGTTCTCTTCTTGTATTTGACAACCATCTTCACCGAGTAACGCTTCCAGTTCCTCAACCACAAGCATTTTTCACCGCCCTGAACGCTCCTTGTCTTCCAAAAAAAAGCATCACTTTTAAATCGTTCTTTCACGTTCGGCCTGCTAGAGCAAGTTCACCATAATTATGCACCAAAATATTGACTTTCCCAAGATGACTTTCGGCTGACGTTTTCCGGATATTAAAGCAAAACACATTTTCAGGCACAAAGTTCGATATATAATAAATATAATATTCCTACGAGAAATATGTGTGAAGTGAAGCCATTGGAGAAGAGCTGAGCTTTTCACGAATAGATCGAATCATAGGGGTTGGAGCGGCAGCCTTTTGTCGGGAGCTCGCATTCAACTCTTGTTTCAGACTGCTCACTAACAGTGAGCTCAAAGCCGCTTAAGGAGTACATGACTCACTGGCTGTAGCATCAAATTACTTCCATATTAAACTTATCTGGGGCTTGGCCACAGCGGAATCGGAGGAAACTGTAAAGCCTATGAACTCGCTAGAGAGAGCAGTCTTACCTAAATCCCAATAGGATGGACATGAGAAGATGTTCGTGCACTCGATCGCTGGATCTATGGGCTTAGTGTGAGCTAGTAAGCGCTTGTCAACAACCAGCAGCTGTGGGATTTCGAAGCCTTCTCGCGCCAAAGCTCTAGCAAGGTTCACATGGCCCAATTATACATAGGTGTTTCAATTGGACACTGTCCTATTGGCACTCACGCGGTGAGGATAAAGGTGTTGGAGGACGCAACTTGTCAAAGTTGCAGGGAAGAAGATGAAGTGAAAACATCTGGACACTTTCTCCTTATCTGAAAAGCTTTCTCCAGACTAAGGTTGAAGCAACTTGGTTGTCATATGTTCTACGAATTGGCCGGCTTTAGGCGCTTTGTCGATATACGAGAGTTGTTTTTATCCGTACTTAGGATTTCTAGGTTTTACAAAAAGTTATGTTAAGTTTGCCTCGAAGTTTATAACACATCGAACGAAAACTCCCTATAAAATATGCAGGCGATATAGTGTTGTTGGTATCAGGCATGTTTCCTTCAACATATAGCTAGATTATGGAAAGAGGACTACGAAGGTTAAACCTATGGGCTAAGAGCAATGAAGTAGGTGATAACCCTAACAAAACAGAATTGATGCTATTCATAAGCAGAACCAAAATACCTCAGTTTCAACTTCCGGTACTAAATGGTACAACACTCTCTCTATCCTCCACAGGAGGATATTGACACCAAACTGTCCTGGAAAATAAATATAGATAAAAGAATAAATAAGGCAAATATGGTATACTATACTTGCAAGGGAATCGTCAGCAAGAGTTGGGGTCTTAAACCAAGTATAATCATGTGGATGCATACGGCTGTCATAAGAGCTATACTTACATAAGGAATATTAGAAAATTGAATGGAATACAAAGATCAGCAGGTGCAGGTGTTACTGGTGCAATCAAGTCATGTCCGACTGACGCGCTCAATGTGGTTATGCATCAATTACCCATAGACATCTTTATTCACAAGACAGCAGCATGTTCTGCTATAAGAATAAAAGAAATGGTTGGTTGGAATCAGCAGAACTATGGACATAGTGGAATCCTAAACAAGTCCAACGTTAATAAATCAGACTACATTCTCACTTCCAGATGAGGATACTCTCTAGACAAGAATGGAGAAGAGGCACAATAGCGGAGGAAGATACCATCTCAGTCTATAGCGACGGGTCCAAAATGGACTGCGGAGTAGGCACGGGGGTTTTTTCCGTTGATGTAGACATTTCTCTCTCGATCCGTCTACCGAACTCTACTAGCACCTTCCAAGCCGAAGTACTGGTCATAGAAAAGCCCTGCGAAGCTCTGTTGGAAAAACACGACAGGATGCGTAAAGCTGCAATATTTACAGATAGCCAGGCGGCGCTCATGGTCTTGTTTTCACCTATGACAAATTCCAGTACAGTCCACAATTGCAAGAAACCTCCACCTAGACTTGATGTGGGTTTCCGGCCACAGGAACATTTTCGGCAACGAAAAAGAAGACGAGTTGACAAAGGCAGGAGCTTTCCTTAACGAATCCGAGGCGGAGCTAATACCAAGCACGCTAGGAACGATCAAAGGAGAGATCTATAGACAATTTCAACAAGCTGGAAATAAAAGATGGAAAAACATATCAAAATGTATTATAACTAAACAATTATGGTCAACATACGACAAGAAAAGAACTGTCGACTTATTAAATAGGTCTAGGAAAAGTATCTACAGAGTAACAGCTGCCATGACAGGGTACTCGCCATTTGGAGAACATGCGTCCAAAATGGGTATGCCCTACAGCAACATCTGTCGAGGCTGCGGAATAGCAGGAAACAAGGAAACAATTTTCCACTTTCTCTGTAAATGCCCAGCCCTATCACAGATCCGACACAGAACACTTGGAATCCATCAAGCACCAAACCTAGGATGGATTTCTACCAAAAGCATATCGGACTTAAGTAGCTGCATCGAAACCTCAAAATGGTTTGAAAGAGAAGGTGAAACGTGATAGCAGATATAAAAGGTCTGCACAGCCAGTGCTAATTGAGCCCGAAAGACAACAGGGCTGCATTCCTACCTACCTACCTACCCTATAAAATTTATATATATACATATGTATGTATTTAAAATATTGCATGATAATGTGGTCGATTTTGTCATATTCTTCTGTCTATATGTAGATGAAATACTATCTTAGTTTATAAGATATTGATCTAGACGAAATTTTGCACATGTTCTTTTCTCTTCAGGAAGCTGCCAATAACGGACCACTATGAAATATTAATTTAGATTAGATGTAACTGTATATAATGATTTAACAGTGTATCTGATCGTAACCAAGTGCACCTTATCTGGTTGCCCGGTCACAAAAGTATAGCCGGGAATGAACTGGGTGACGCCCGCTTCGCAGCATCCACCAACATGGTAGGACCCGAACCTTTCATTGTGGTTGGTCTTCATACCGTAAAGAAGCTACTCGGCAAGTATGAACGAGTGGGCAAGTCCACGCCATGTTGCTAATGGGTGGTTACATCCTTTAAAGGTTTAAATACATAATCAACCTCCCAAAGTAGAAGCTCAGGCTACTTGTCGCTTTTCACACTGGTCATTGTAAGCTCAAGAAGCACTTATACAACATGCGTCTAGCTTCTTGTGCAAATTACCAGTTCTACGATATGGAGTCTGAAGCTCCATAACATCTGCTAGTTGACTACACATCAGTCTGTAGGCACAGGACACATGCCCTTAAATCCGTGTTTCCAAAAAGGGATTACATCGCGTCATTAGCAGCTACTTATCAATAAGCTAGGGCTAGGTGAGTCGTTGTGACTTAGGAGAGCGTAAAATAGATCTTAGGTCCGTGGTGCAATCATCATTTATTTATCTAATCTAATCTATGGCATATAGCTACCATACAGACTGAACGATCGGGATCAAGTGCTAGTATGGCAAACTTTTTCATTTGACCAGATATCTTCAAGAAATTTGGCATTGATTATTGTCTAAGGCAATCGTACAATTTTTGAAGAAATTGTGCTGATCGGACCACTATAGCATATATCTTTCATACAAACCGACCGATCTAAAGTAAGATGAAGATCTTGTTATACCCATTTTTCTTATTCATTCATGCTTCAGTGCAGCCGAAGTTAATGTTTTTTTCTTATTGTAAAAAGCCTTTAGCGACATGAGAAGACATCTTTTTCTGCAACATCCTGCATCCTTACATTTAAATATCCCGAAAATTAGTGTAACGCTCGCATGCATATTATATTTACTCGCATATATGTATACCACACATACATACATATGTATATGTATATTATATGAGTACATACAAGTTAACAGCGTTGTATTCAATGAGTTTTGCAGCAGCAGTATTTGTTGTTGTTTTTATTGTAAACGCCTGTAGTGTGTGAGCTTGCGGTGTCCAATTCAATCTATACCGACAAATAACCGCAAAGCTTGCACGATCATCTCGATCGTCTGCTCTTGCCCTGTTGTTCATATGTAGTAAGTGCTGTTGTTGCCATTGTAGTTGCTGTTGCTATTGCTGTACATTTTGCGGTCTGCCGTTGGTGGCAATGCTAATAGAGGCGATGGTGGCGCAGGAGCTGTTGGTGCTAGCGGTTAATTGTAACTACAACTACCATATAGTTGGAGATTTTACATGCAAACGCTACTTGTGCTAAACATATGGCATACATATATGTATGTATGTGTGTGTGTATGTGTGTATATATCGCTGACGTTGTTTGAAGGCGCGTTTTTAAGGTTTCATTCAAAATTTAGCATTTTGCAATCAAATATTGTATGTAGCAACCAATCACGCCTGGCTGAGCATATGCTCGTATTAGTGTTACGCACACACACAAGCACACATGTGTGCGTGTGTGGTGTTTTATGCAAATTTATTGTAATAATTGCACGGGCGGTTGGCTTACACTGGTGCATGCTCACCTCAATGCAACATCTACATACATATGTACATATATTTATGCATATACATACATACATACATACATAATAGTACATTAAACATATTTAGCAAGTAAATTTTAGCACATTAATTAAGCATTATTCTGATGCTGTAACTTTTTGGGTAAACCATTGTTTGCGGTGTTGTTGTTGCGGTCACATTTACATCCACAAACAAACATACATTCGTCACTTGTACATTGGCTGATTTATGCTCATAACTTAACACTAATTTTATATAATAAATGCATAAATAAATGTATTTGTTTAGCTTTTCGCCCCCATTTGAGTGAGAATTTTGAAATCCATATTTCGTAATGCCCATTTTGCGGTGAATGCTAATGATGTATAATTAAATAATTTGCAGAATTACTATATTTGACTATTAGCAAATGCGATTTCAATAGAAAATGTGTTGATTTGTGTTAAGTATATGTTATTAATTTTACAGTTACTGCCAATATATTAAAATATTTGCTACTGGAGCTGCAATATTATGGTGATTAATGTTGTTTTTGTTTTATATGGTTGTATTTTGTTGTGAAATGTACTTGTTGTGACTTTAGCTGTAAATATGAATATTTTAAAATAGTTTCAGCATGATGAATTTGTGAAGCGTGTCCGAGTGATTTAGTTTAAAAAAGCAAACGAAGGCTGAGAAGAGCTTTTAAAAAATGTGATATTTTTTGTTGCTGAATATATGACTTATTATAGAAAAATTTGTAATATTTAAAAAAAAATCGACAAAATTAAAAAAATTGTAAAAAAATCGACTTAATTTCGGAGTAGCCACCATTTTATGAAAAAATATTTTTTTTTTAGTTTTACAGCTTCTTAAAATACCTACAATAGAATACCAGACCGGATCTTGCTAGTCAGAAAAAAAACGTATTTTATGATTTTTTAAGAGACATTTAACTAAAATTTCTGCATAAAATTATTTTACATCAACAGATGAATATAACTATTGATCGAAGAACTAGAATCTTTTCGTAGAGTTTTCAAGCATTACACCTGTCGTTCGTCGTCTGTTGTGACAGCAGTTTCTCGAACCCGAACCTTCTTTGTGTTTATTGACGAGCGTTTATTGCTGCGCAGAGGCGTCTGCGAATCTTGGCTGCATCAAGATAGTGGTCCGAGTCGATGTTAGGACTTTGGAGCGTACGCATATCGAAAACACTTGAGACGTGTCTTCCGTCTATCATAAGATAATCGATCCGGTTGGTGGCTTTTTAATCCGGATACCGCCAGGTGGCTTGCTGTATTTTTCTGTACTGGAATCTAGTACTACAGACAATTTCGGGCGCCGGCGCAGGAAATCAGCCTCAACCCATTTGGGGATGTTTCACCATTTAGCCTAAATTTCTCGATTGTTATGCCAAAGAAACCTACTTTGCACACCCTGGCGTTAAGGACGCCAAGCATGATTTTGACATAGTAGCGGGAGCAGCTCTCATAGATGCGCTCCAAACGCTCATAAAATACTTCTTTGGTCACACCGTCCTTCTCCTTCGTCGAAGCGTGGGCGCAAGTTAGCGATATGTTGAAGAACCCCGGGCGCAACGTCTTGGGGGCGGCAAAACGATCTTCGCTGTTTTTTAATATTCAGAAAAATACGTCAACAAATTTTTTTTACCAAATTTATTATAAAAGTTAAGAGTTGTACACTTACAATGTAATAATCTGAATAACAATGAAAAATATTAATTTTTACTCGAATACTCTTCAGTCTTTGAATTTGTTTTATCTCTTTTGGCTTGTATCTTTCTTAAAAATAGTGATAGAACTTAAAGATGCACTTTTCTAGCTTTGTCTAGCGACGTGTCACTCTCACAGTTACCCTATGCTTTGAATGTAACAAATACTTTTATTTCTCCAAATTTTCAAAAATGGTATTTAAAAACTCCAATTGGGGCAAAAATTCCTGCAAATTGTGTCAAAAATGTACAAGATATATGGCGAAAATGGAATTTTTCTATGGCTTTTAATAAGATGTCTAGTAAATTTACTATCAATTTCCTCAAAAACCGTATTGTGAGAATTTTGGAACTTCACAATTTGCGTGGCTTCTAGTTCCTAAATTTTATATACTTAATATCGAAGATATTTTGTAAAAATTCACTTTTGTTCGAACCACCTCATGAAAGTTGTAGGTAGGTAAATAAAAGAGGGCGGCAGAACATCCTTGTCCCGGGCGCCCGAAGTTGTAGCTACGCCACTGCCTGTGAAGATTTCAACTCGATTGGTCCAGCAAATTAGAAAATTTTTTTTCACCGTCTCTGAAAAGAACATTTCGAGAAAAACATTTTTCAATTTTGGGGGCCGATTTCAGTAGGTTAAAAAACCTTTAAAATTACGCTGGTATTTCCGAAACTATTTGCCAGATCAACTTCAAATTTTTAGGGAATATTTAATATTTATGTACATATATTCACATTCGATATGTATTTAAGTAAAATTATTTTTTTTTTTTTGTAATTCAAAATAACCCATTAAAATAACAATAATATCCTGCAAGTGTAAAAAACGAAAATACTTCATTGGTGCATAGAGACCAAGGAATTGTGTTCAAAAAGCCGAAGATTAAAGTAATAGTACTTTTAATAGTAACAATTTTATTTTATTCTTACAAAAAATAAGGCTAAATATTTTCATTAAATGTAATTCTTTTAAACCTACATAGCTTATACAATATGTATGTACATATGTGTATACCATACCTGAACCATTAAACATACAATAATCACACAAAATATCTGCCTGAATATACAAGAACTGGATTTACATTGCTATAGCGTACATTAAATAGCATACCATTTGCTCAGAAGTAACGCTTCATTTAAATCAAAGGCAGAATTCAACAATAGACTCACTTAATCTCTCAAACAATGACGCCGCATAAATCAATCCTCACTAGCAATCGCAATTAAACTGGTTGCTTTCATTATACTTTGGGAAAAACAACAACAAAACGAAAGTAAAAAAAGTTACTGACGAAAAGCTAACTAACTGCACATAACTCTATGTACATATGTACATACATGTCATTTATATAAGAAAGTAAATACGTGAGAATACCGTTACCGTGTAAAATAAATGCACCAAGGCAATTAGCACACACGAACACAGAATCGATTCCACGAATAATTGGTCACCACCCACAATTTACGATGCGCACGCGTCGCTCTCGCGCACCGTTGCAGCTCCAGCGCTGCTCAGCAAGCGCCAGCAACACGCAATTGCTGCTCTCCCGCGCTGAGCTACATTCAAATCGCAGGCTCCCGCTCTCAATTCAGCTGAATGGCCCAAGTTGACTCAGCGGCCGAGCTTGTCACCGGTGCTGGTCCAGTTGTGTTAGATGCGGCCGCACGACGCACACAAACGCTATGATTCATCAGCGCTGACCAGTTCGACGACGATAGCACGTTTTATTGTTTAAGCACAGCTGCGCGGCCACTTGTTGTTGCTGTTGGTGTTGCTGTTGCTTAGCCGACACTTGTAGACGTAGGTTAGTTATGTGAACAGCTGATTGGTATGCGCCAACGAAGGCGTCGCGCGACTTACATACGCTCGGCTTTTGTGGGTGTTGGTGCTGTTTGTTGTTAGTGTTTTTGTAGTTGCAGTTGACAATGTTTCGATTGTGCTCAAGTGCAAAGTATGCAGGTTTTTTTCACTTTAATTGCAATTTGTGCAATTTTTTAATAAAATCTCCATAACATAGTATATAACTGTAAAGCTCAGCTATTCCAGCGAAAGTGTGATCAGCCGAGACGAAGAAAAATCGGTGGCGTTATACCGGGAATATCACGGTAAATATTAATTTAAATGATTTTGCAGTAATTATTTGCCCCGCGTCAGGGCTCGGTTCTGGGGAGTTTTTCAAATGTTTACATTGAAAAAAAAAACACTGCAAAAATGCACTGAAACTTTTAATAGAAATGCTGATTGATTATACAAATATTATGCATTTGCATACGGGTGCTAATTGTGCATACATATGTATATCTTAGGTGGGGTAAATGCTTAAGGTTTGCACTTGCAATGCTTGGGTTTTCTACAGGCGCCTGCTTACCTACCCAGATGTATGTATGTATGTATGTATGTATGTATGTATGTATGTATGTGAGATGTATGTATTTGAAGTATTTAATATTTAAACTAGCATTGTTAGGGCGATGACATCGGAATTTCAAATCCGGTGCGCTGTTCCAACAGTTTGTAGTGTTTAGGCGGTAAATCCTCTGCCACTACTTCAGACATTTTCTTGCGAACACTTTAGGGAATTACAAAGATGCGTGTTATAAATTATATTCTTTGATAATTTTTTTCTTGTAGTAATTACTTTAGTATACTATTTTATTCCACTTATAAGTTTTATTGATTGTTAAGCTATGACGTATTGACATCTCTAAGTCAAAATTCGGATTTTGTAAATTACCCAGCGCTTATAAACATTTATTTTTTTATTTTGTTATAATAAAATAATATATTTGTAAGAACAATTAAATTGCTGCTGACATTATAGTTAAAAAGTTAGTTGCTTCCATGACAAATGGTATCTTAATTTCCACTCACGAACCTTCTATTTCCAAAAAGTATCACTTCTCTTTTGAAAAACAATAAACGGTAATCTAATTGAAATATTTTTATTATTTGAAACTATGTTCTTATATAATACATACATATGTACATGCATATGTTACAGGTATGTGCGAAAAAAAATAGCATAGAAATCCATAAATAAAATTTTTGCTCAAGTATTTTACTTAATCCTTTCTTCGACTAAATTGTATACATGGTTAGAGTAAAAATGGTAAAATTTAGTACTTATCATATTATTATATAGTACTTATTATATACACGTTTAGTTCTATGCGTTTTTGTGCTTTAACACCTTATATGTCAGCATGTTGTATGTAGTAAGGCATTTGAACCGAGTTTGCTGCTTAAGTCTTTTGTTTCTTTTTACTACTTAAAATATAGCTCTGCTGTATATACACAAGTACATATGTACTACCGCGATCAAATTGAAAGGTAAATTTTGTTCGTTTATTATCCTTCAAAGTAATCCCCTCCCGCTGCAATACACTTATGCCAACGAATTTTCCAGTCATCATAGCCCTTGGAAAAATCATCCGTCGTGATGATAGCCTTCTTCGATTCAGCTTTTATATCCTCAATTGAGTCAAAACGGTGTCCTCCGAGTGGTCATGTGAATTTTCTGAATAGCCAGAAGATACACGAAGGTAAATCAGGCAAACGCGGTGGTTGCGGCACGATATTAGTTGAAAATTTGGCGAAATGATCACGAATAACCAACGCACTTCTTTGTTCAATAAATTCAGACATAGTAAAATTCGAAGAATTCACTTTTAGAGCCTCACAAAATGACGCATATCTCAAATATTAATGAATATTTTGACGTGAAATTCGGCATGGATGTAACTAACAGTACTACACACTTACATTTACCGATTCGAAAAACACGCGAAATATAAATTAAAAATCTTTCAATTTGATCACAATACATACTATTATACTGCAAAAGCTGAGCTAGAGAAAGGAAATTGATCACCTGCAGACATAGCATTGAAGTTTCCAGGATGGTTGACATTTGTATCTCAAGACCAACTCGTTCAGTATTATGATTCACAGAACTTTGTCTAACCACTTACTAAGAGTGTACAACTGCTGGCGTACACCGATGATATCGATATCATTGGCCTCAATCCCCGCTCCGTTAGATCTGCTTTCTCCAGATTGGATAAGGAAGATAAGGTCTGGTAATGAACGAGGGCAATCCTGTCATCAAATAAACAGTCGTTACACTCACGACTTGGCTCCGACTTCACTGTTGATAAACATAACTTCGTCGTCGTCGTAGTTAATTTCGTCTATCTTGGAACTAGCATTAACACCAACAACAATATCATCCTCGAAATCGAAAACAGAGTAGTTAATTGAGAAGTAAATTCCTCTCTCGACGAACAAAGACTAAATTCTACAAGTCACTCATCATCCCCGTACTGCTTTTTGGTGCAGAGGCATGTACGATGACAACAGCTGATGTGTCGGCGGTAGAAGTTGTCGAGAGAAAGTTTTGCAGAAAATTTATTGTTCTTTGTGTATTGGCAAAGGCCGCAGTCGTTGGAATGATGAACGTATGGATGAAAATACTCCAGCTTTGATAGTATTCCACGCAGTACCCGCCGGGGAAAGCAGAGGAAGAGGAATACCTCAACTCCGTTGGAGAGTTCAGATGTAGAAGGATCTGGTTGCACCTGGTATTTCGAATGGGCGACAAATTGCGAATAGAAGACACGACTGGCGCGAGCTCAGAGTTTTCTATGCGCTCTGTACATGTCGGACAGTACGGACTAAGACCGTGATGGAATCGGAACAAATAGCTTCTGAAACATCCATGTCCATGCCCAGGTGTTAGGTGGAAGTCTAACTCCCCATGTTGTCTATCCATCCACGAATGGATGCCCGGGCTTAGTCTGTGGGTATATCGTCCTTTCGTGGATGTTTGTCAGCGTTGCTGCCACATTGTGATTCTTCGTTTTTTAAATCTACAGGCGGCTCGCCTCCTTGGATGTCAATGAGCGACATACTAGCTAGAACTTCAGCAGCCTCGCTTAATATCGTTCGGAAAGCACTTGTTACTCGTATAGGAATGAGACCATTGCACAGCGTTTATTTGTTTTGCATATGCTTTTATATCTAGTGCCTGGCTCGCTGGCTGGAACGCGCGCAGCTCTTATTGGCCATCATTCTTGATATTGCATTATATATTTTGTTTGCTTTACCCGAAGTATACGCCAGGTGTTCCCTAAATTTTAATTTGGAATCTAATATTACTCCCAGTTACTTCCGCTGCGGCTGTGAAATAATGTCGCATTGGATTTGTTGTCAGTCTAGTAATTATTATTTACAACGATACCAGCCAAGAACTGCTGCAGCATATCACCCACAAATTTCAAGGACTGAGCTGGTTTCTTATATGATAGTCACATGTAAATCATACAAAAGCAACCTTTTGGTTATTAATTTCAAATTATTTTGCAGCGAAAATTTCACATAAATTCTTCACTAATTAGCTTTTCAATTATCCATTATTTTATACCTTTATATACATATATGTATATGTGTATGTATATATGTATGTGAATATTTATAATATGAAAATTTTACATACTTATTTATGCTGAAAAAGCCAACTCTTCCATTTGTTGGTCAACCAATTTTCAATTAAGTACTACATTTTCAATATTTAATAAGCGGTTTACAACAACAGCAACAACGGAGAACATAAATAATGCTGTAATGGATCATATCCGCTCAATTTGGCTGTTTTTGTACAGCGCAACACACAAATAAAAGCAAATACTCAATACAATACACACACACACACACACGCAAACTGACGCACAACGTAAAACCCGTTAAATTGCGCTACACAAAGTGACATCGGCGCTTGGTGGCGCGAAGGAGCTGTGTTAATTTTCGTTTTTTCTTTGCTTTTGTTGTTGCAACAACTTAATTTGCGAATTAGCCAGAGTGAAAAATGGCACACAGCGCGCTAAATCACCGCCAACAAAGCGGAAAATGCACCAACACACACACGCACACATGCGCAACTATGTACGTGTGCATAAGTGACATAAACAGCGGGAATGCCAGCGGTGTTAAACCGGAAGCGTCACTAGGGGCGGAGAGGAGAGCGGAGGTGCAGCGAAACTGCAGTGGCAGCAGCATGTGCAGCTTCAGCGGCAGCGCCGGGAAATATGTCAAAAACGTTAGCCGAAAACCGCTAATCAAGTTCACAGGTCACATACCCGAAATGCCGCAGGCCACAACCAACACACACACACACACCTCAACAAGCATAAATAAGCAAAGTACACAACACAAACACACACACACTGCTGATTGGCCTTGTGTGGTAATTGAAATTTATCCATCTACACGCCTGCACGTGTGTGTGTATGTTTTGGTATGTTATTTAAAAGTTTCCCGTTAAAACGGCGGAAGCGACGCCACCATTTTGTCGTATGTTTGTTGTATTTTATATTTTTAGTTGTTATTCATTTAGCATTTGTTTAGACGTGTAATATTTAGTATAAGTAATGTGCTGTTATGGCTGTTGTTGTTGTATTTATAGACTTTTTATTGGTATTTAGCATGCCAACACGCGCCCAGTAGAAACCACTTCCCGTGTGTGCATCCAATCAATTTTTATTTTAACTAAATAATTTAGTTGAAAAAGTGCAAAATTGGTAGTTGAAATTAAATTACATCCTTTTGAGTCTTGCTAAGCGGTAACTACTCGCCATCAGTTATATTATATTTATCAATAACGGTCATCGCTCTTACGAATATGTTTACTCAAAATTAATTTTTACGAAACTCTAAGAAGCTTAGCTCAGATCTTTTGCTTATTTGCAAATCTAAATCAAGAAATTTATGTTGAGTTGTTGAAATTCTCAATAAAATTTTCCCTTTACATTCGCCGAAACTCTTCTTGCAACATGTTGCTATAGAGTATATTAGTTTTGTTCACCTAACGGTTGTTCTTACAAGTATCACATAAAACTAAGCGAGATAGACATAAGGATATACATATACATACATATATAGAAAAGATGAGGGTGACGAGAAAAGTTGAAATCCGGGTGACTGTCTGTCTGTTCGTCCGTCCGTCTGTCCGTGCAAGCTGTAACTTGAAAAAAATTGAGATATCTTGATGAAACTTGGTATGCAGGTTTCTTAGTCCAAAAAGAGTTCGAGTTCGTAGATGGGCGTAAACGAACCACTGCCACGCCCACAAATTGCCCGAAAACCTATGAAACCTCTCGCAGTAGTGCATTATCTTTGGGCAAAAAAATTAAAAAAATGGTGGCCCCTATTGAGTTTAATGAACACATCTCCTAAACTACTAAATCTACAACAACCAAATTTGATAGGCTCAAATTTTATGAGATCTTCTACCGATAGTGTGAAAATGGATGGGATCGGAAGATCGCTTACTTCCCATATAACGGTACTGTTCAAAACTACTAAAAATCCGATAAATCTATAACTAAATGTGCCAGAAACGTAAACATTTTCCACCGGGATACTATGACAAGGCTTTAAGTTTGACAATGGGCCTGGCACCGCCCACTTTTTGGTGAAATTTCATATCTCGGGACCCGACTGACCGATTTCGACAAAATTTGGTACGCGGCATTCCTTTCATATTCCTATGTCATGTTGTGAGAAATAAGCGAAATCGGACAATAAACACGCCTACTTTACCTATAGTCCAATTTTAAATTTTACTTGATTCTTTCACTTTCCAGTACACCAATCAAGAAGCAATTAATAAAACGGGATTAAACTTTGCGCGAATAATGCCTTTAGTGTATGCCACCTTTTGATCGAAAATTGTTGAATTGAAACTCTTCAAGCTCCTCGGTACCGAATATTTGGACCCCAGTGCCTATAGTTGACTTTGGATCGAAAATATATTCAGGAATAGTACTTCTTTGACAATGCTATGTCTGTATGTCAAAAATGGATTGAATCGGACCAATACTTCTCTTAGCCCCTATATTCCTAATATAAAGATAATGGAACTTCCGGTTGACTTTGTACCGCATATATCGGCCAATATGTGAGTTATCTCAATGAAAATGAGAGAGCGGGTTTTACTCATAACAGTGCCTGAATACATGGTCTGCCTCCAATGGAAGGATGAATAACGTGACATTTTTAATATTTAATAAGTGATGACACAGCTTTTGTTCTCCTTTTTGAAAAGAACCCACTGTTCAATCTAAGATAACATAAAAAGACTGTGTTTAAAAGGGATTAGGTACATCTTTAAATACAATACAGAATAGATTTCAGATATCTACTTTGCTATACTTTCGAAAACACACACTGAAAAAAGATTACATTGGACGCAGGAAAGCATCAATAATATTCACAGTTGTGTCAACTTTAGCCTTGTTCAACCGCTTGAGATGTGTTGATGACTAAATGACTATTTCGCTAAGAAAATGACAAATATTTTTTCAAAGAGGTGCACGTTTATGAATGCTTCTCTGCTCATGGATTTGGAACTTTGAGGCGCTTAACAGAAAACCTGAATGCTGTTTGAATAAATTTGTGTAAACAGTGTTGACTGAAGTCAGCTGAAATGCGCTATGGCAAAATAACAATGATTGGATACTGCAAGAATTCAATGATCCGAAACCTAGGAGCAGACTCTGTATTCTATGGAAGCAAGAAAACCATATGGTTACCTTAGAATGTATATCACAATCGTCAGACGCCAATCCAATAGAGAATGTTCTCTAGCTTTAATGAAAAGCAAATTATCATGAAAACAGTTAACGTCAACAGACAATATCATTCGGTCACTCCAAAAAAAATGGAAGCAGCTTTTTGTGGAATATGAGGAAAACTTAGTTGCGAATTGTTACTAAAGCTATCGGGCTATAACACCTTTGATGAATTTACGCACAGTTTCGATGTAACTTCTGACGATCACGGATTTTGATTGGTCCACATGTTGATCGTCATTTATGTCCTCACGACCATTTTGCACACGTTGAAACCACTCGTGCATTCTGCTACGGGATGGGCAATCATCGCCATAAATTTGTTTCATCAATTGAAACGTTTCGGTAATAGTTTTGCCAATTTTAAAACAAAATTTAATGTTGACTCTTTGTTCGAAGCTTTCGAGCCGATAACACAAACATACTGACACTTAAAACGCAATAACTTCACTTCCAATCAATGAAATGTTATGAAATTCTCACTGAACAATCGATGAAGTTAGCAGATTCTAACGCACTAGTCGACATATAGAAGCCGCCACCAGGGGGCGCTAGATCCAAAAAGTCCGGTTTACTTTGGAACGCACCTTGTATATCCGAATAAATTGTTCAGATCGGACAACTAGAGCACATATCATTCATACCGACCAATTAAAATCAAGCTAAGGATCTTCATAGAATATCTCTTTTCTTGTTAAGTGACCGTAATTCAGACTGATGGTTGTTTATGTCAAATAACGTTCCATTTTCATTATTTAAAAACAAAGGAATGTTCTTTAATATACCTGATGGTTTTTTAAAACCCTCCAACACTTAAGCAAGAAATAAGCTTTCAATAAAAAGTTTGAATAATCCTCGTGCCAAGTAGCCGCTCCATAAACCACATTTTCTGTGTAGAAAAACGAAGCGCTGTAAATCTGACAGAGAGGCACGCAACACACCTCAGCCAACGCAATTTGCATACGAAATTGCCCAGATGTGCGTACAATAAAGAATTGTGCATTTTTTCGTATAAGCAGGTGTGTCTTAGATATTGAATTTCGGCGTTAAGATGTTCGAAAATCAAGCAAAACTGTTTAAGCGTGTTTGAATCGGCCTCCTTCAAGCCGATAAGTATGTAGTGAGCATAATTAGTTTTATTACACTTTCAACTTTCGGCTGACAGCTCGGCCGTCGGATTAGGGTGCAGGTGCTGCTGCAATTCTGGCGTTTTCCGACAGTCAGCGGTGCGACCAAAAAAGTTACATAACACATCAACACGATTGACAGTTTGACATGCATCGCACAATATATACACACCGTAGGCACAGCTACTTAGGTGGAGCTGGGCCGAAGCCAAATTATAAACACATTCTTGCAGAGGCTGACCGATGCGTGCTTTCAACAAATTAGACGCAATCAATGAGCGAACAACAACTAAAGCGAGGCGGTGAAGTGGTCGGGTGTTAAATATCAAACGCCAATATGTCACGTGACCGAAATTGCGTACATTGACCTCAAAACTGCAATAATAATCAGGGTATTTGATATCGAAAGGGCTCTTGAATATAAGAAATACGCTTTTAAAGCATATCTGAATCGTTTAACTCCATCTCAACGGATAGGTGTTGATCCTGCTATACTACGTTGGATCAGATGCCTCTTGACCTCTAGAATGCCCAAGAAAGTCTGTAGAGGTACTCCGCAAGGTGGAGTGCTACACCGATTTTATGGCCATTACCCCCTAAGGTAGTGGCGTAAGCGGACGACATTGCCATCTTATGAACGAGTAGGTGTCTACAGACCGTTAGCAGTATTATAATCAATACTCTCAATATATTAGGTTGTCAAAAAAGTCTTACGGTATTTTCGCTAGTTGGCGCTGAAAGCGCGTAGTTCTAGTTTTATTCGTCGCATCGGGTCATGCTATACCTTTTTGGAAAGCTCATTTCACGCGCTAACACGTGTTTGATTGATTGTCGTTTCTTTTAAGTCGTTCGTGAGTTATAGCGTCGCAAACATGGAGCAAAATAAAGAGAAAATACGGCATATTTTACAGTACTACTACGATAAGGGCAAAAATGCATCTCAAACCGCCAATAAAATTTGTGCAGTTTATGGACCCGATACAGTTTCCATTTCTACCGAACAACCATGGTTTCAACGTTTTCGTTCTGGCGTAGAGGTGGTCGAAGATGCGCCACGCTCCGGAAGGCCTATCGTCGAAAATTGCGATAAAATCGCTGAATTGGTCGAAAGAGACCGGCATAGTAGCAGCCTTAGCATCGGTCAAGAGCTGGGCATGAGTTATCAAAAATTCATTTCAATTTCAATAGTCAAAGTTTTTTGACAACCCATTATAAGTAGTTCAGAATTGGGCATCGCAAGCGGGTCTCAGGTTGAACTCGGAGAAAATGGATCTGCTCACACAAGATCAAGGATCACAAGAAATCACAAAATTCTTTTATGGAGGTTTCCTTCGATAAATGGGACAAAAATCTCTCGTAAGGACCGCACCAAGTATCTTGGGGTAGTCTGGGACAGCAAACTGATGTCAATGATGACAATGTATCTCCCTCTCTCATGCACTAGTGCTATTGTAAGACCAATTCTGCTCTGCGGTGCAGTAGTATGGTGGATGGGCGTACGGAAATCCACCTACCGGAAACCAATGGAAAGGGTTCAGCGGCTTGCTGCGCTGTGCATAACGGAAGCTTTAAGAACAAATCCAACGGCGGCTCCTAAACTAGTACTAAACCTGCCACATACAGACATCTACGTTGAAAACAGCGCAGCAAAGAAATCGATGCGACTACTACTGGCTCGATGTAGAGGATGGAGTTGGTGCGTGGATATACTGTCCAGAGTTAGTCATAAGGAGCCTTTTAAGTTGACGGACCTCTGCAGTGTAATTCAAGCTGAGGTCTTTGGTATTGCGAAAGCCGCGGAGCTGGCCTCTAATACATTTGCAGGTTATTCCACAGTCAGCATCTACGTAAAATAACAATCAAGAACTAACATCTTATCGCATATCGACCAGAAGTGTCTTGGGGCGCAGTGCAGCAGTGGAAAGTGTTGCCAGAACCAACTTTACTCCGCTGGGTGCCAGGTCAAAGTCATCGATTTTAACCTAACTTTTGAGATTTAAACCTTTTGAACTGCGCCACGTTGAACTCAAAGTAATTAATAGAAGCAATTGTAAATTTGTTTGTCACTAGTGTGAATGTAGTATATGAAATCGGTCCATTGAAGGAAAAATGATTTAATAGTTTGACTAAGGATCAAGGTCTCCACAAATTTCTCTGGCGAGCCGTTTGTTGAGCTTTATCGCAGGGGTCATCTGTTTAACAACTGTACGTATTAGTTTAGTCAAGTTATTTTTTCCAGGATGATGAATATATTTTTCTAGGAAAACAGATACAACTATACTACTGGTTTTTCAACAGATCTTTGCTTAAGCGTAAAGTTCCACTTAATTGCGCAGTTTGGGGCGCGTATTTTTATCAGCTCAGCTCTGCTACTTTATAGTAATTTTAATTATAGCAACTCTGAGCTCATTTATGTCATACATATGTACATATCCACACATAGTGGCTACCCTGACAACGTTGTATGGATTAAGAGCATTTCGATAAGCCAATTTTTTTTTTATTTTTTATTTTATTCTTTAACTTACTTTATAAATTTACTTACATAATTTTGGGAAGCTTTTACATATGTACATATGTATGCATGTATTTGTAGCATGTAAAAGTCTAGGGCGTTGCTTAATTTGAATGTTGCGGTATATTTAAATCTTATCACGCATGCGATATGATTTCAGTGGTTACTTCTGTTGTATTGTGATTAAGATTCGTACTATCAAGAAACATTTATGTGTAAGTCAACGATATAAAACGCATTTAATTTAATCAGCTTTCCTAAAAACCAAATTATAATAAATATTTTACGCCCAACCGCTTATGAGTTTGTATACATAATTTATTTGTATATTATTATTTTAATAGAAAGAACACCATAAAAAAGAATTTGTATCCAAGAGTTCTAGATATAAGAAATCAAAGAATCTATAATATTTTTAACAAGAAACGAGCAGAGCCCAGTGCGCTTTATACCCAATCCATCCGTTGAGTTCAATTTTCGATTATTCGTTCGAACATTTTGACTGATAACTGCCGAATGAAACGCGTTATGTCTTGCTCCAAGGCCTGAATTGAAGCGGGATTTTCCGCATAGACTTTCGACTTTACATATGTAACCCCACAAGAAAGAGTCTCATGGTGTGATATCACATGATCTTGGTAGCCAATCGACCGGCTCAAAACGTGAAATTATCTGCTCACCGAAGTGTTCTCTCAATAAGTCCATTGATTGATGCGATGTGTGGGAAGTGGTGCCGTTCTGTTGAAACCAAATATCGCCAAGATCACGAGCTTCAATATCAGACATCAAATAGTCGGTTATCATTGCACGACAACGGTCGCCATTGACGGTTAGGTTCTCACCGGCATCATTTTTGAAGATATATGAACCAATGATTGCCTACAAACCACATCGAACCGTTGTTTTTTCTGGATGATAATTTTTTGGCAGCTCTAGAATCTCTTTAGGTTGCTCTTTGTCCCAAATTCGCCAATTTCGCTTGTTTAAATATTCATTGAGCCAGAAAATTGAAAATGGGTCTCATCGTTGAACGAAATGTGTATTGAAAACGTAGGATCTTCTCGGAAGTTTTCGTGAGCCCATAGAACAAAGCGATGATGGTTGGGACGCAGTTCTTGCACAAGCTGTATTTTGTACGCTTTCAATTTAAGATATCGACGTAAAATGCGCCAAGTCATTCCATACGTCAGTCTGAGTTGCTGCGAACTTCGTGGATACTCTCAGCTAAGACTGCTACATTTTCCTCACTGGGTGCTGGACGTGGTCTATTCGATCGAATACTATACAATAATTAATTGCGGGTCTCAAGATGGGTGATGACGTTGCGAATGGCACGCTCAGTAGACCGATTAACTTGATTATAAATTGAACAAACATCGGTCAAAAAAGCCTCTTGAAAAAGTATTTCTACGTTGATATTTATAATATATAATATAATCTCGTGTCCAATCGGGAAATTCTATAAACTAAAAAAACAGGCCAGAAAGACTCCCGCTAAAACTAGATGTATGGTTACCGCACGTGCTAATGCAAATTGCCAGTGGTTATAATTTATATTCCGTAACTCGAAACAAGTGATTACTACCAACCTAATACGAAAAATTCGCCTTAAGAAAAGCTTGTGAAAATCCACTGTCCCAGCTTTTTTCAATAGCAACGGGTATTTCTATGATAGTGACATTCTGAAATCACTCTCAAAAGTCATCAATTGACTCAGAACGGATTCCCCGGTTTCAAGTCATCCTGGCAGTCGGAAAACATTGTTTCATGGACGTTAACGCGATGCTGTTTTTGGAAAAAATTTGAACCAATCGTCCTTTCACTTTTGGTAGCCCCAAATGATCTTTCTGATTTCCGTTATTCCAACGATATCAGTAAGATCTCTGACTGTTAATCGTCGATTCTCAAGCACCAATTCCTGTATTTTATTGACATGTTCATCATCAGTTGATGTTGATGGCCGTCCTGGACGTGATTCGTCGGCGAGGCATTCTCGACCCTCTGTGAATAATTTGTACCTATCATTTGCTAGCAATAAATCGAACTAGATTTTTTGATTGAAATCTCTATTCATGTACCGAGGTCGAACTGGTTCGGGAAAAGTCGAGGAATTCATCTTGAGTTTTTGTACTAGAAATCATTATAGCATAGAATAGATCTTAATAAAAAATCAATATCACCTCTACAAATTCGCAATTTGTTTTGAAATCGTAAAACTGTATTTCTCTTCTTAACAAAAACTAAAAATACAAGCATTAAACGGAAGAAGCTCGGCAAAACACCTGTCAAAGAGGTTAACGCCAAATTATTATATGGTTGTTGGGAAATCCAACTTCAACCGGCTTAACATAAATTTGTATCGGTCACTAGTATTTTGTCTGCAGTCAACATACGCGTGCGTACATATATAAATATAAATGTGTCCGAATTCAAGTACAGTGGTTACTTTACGAGTTATTATCTAAGTTCAAAAATTTTTTTAAATGCTTAATTTCTGAGTGAGTTAGTAAAAGTAAGTTTGACGATATTTTATTTGTAAAAATATTATTTTAAGCAAAATTATTTGACATTTGGTGGCAACATTATTGTTTAGGAAAATATACAAAAATATTAAAAATTTGGCTGAAAAATTTGTTGGAATTAAAAGTCTAAAAAATGTATAAATTTGCATTGCTAAACTGATGAAAAAAGTTGAGCATATATTTTTACGATAGTTGCCACCAGTAGAAATTTTTTGATTGAATATATCGTTCATATTAAGGATTTATAATAATGCGATTAGTTTAATTTTGCCTGATAATATAACAATTGAAGAAGTTTTTGAACAGAGTTGCCACCTGCAGGTATAAAATATTGAAATATGGACATCAAACTAAACAGGTTTAAGGAAGCGTTGTATTGTTGAAAATTTTATTTAAATTAAAAACCTAAAAATATGTAAATTTGCATTGTTCAACAGAAGAAGAAAGCCTAAAGTTGAAAATATTTTTTTAGGGTAGTTGCCACCTGTTAGAATTTTTTGATTCAATATATGGAATTATTATAAATTATGCGAATAGTTTAATTTTGCCAGAAAATCTTCCAATTGAAAAATAAAATTAACAAAGTTGCCACCTGTAGAAATAAAATATTGAAATATGGACATCAAATTAAACAAGTTTAAGAAAGAGTTGTATTGATGAAAATTTTATTTAAATTAAAAATCTAAAAATGTGTAAATTTGCATTGTTCAACAGAAGAAGGAAGCCTAAAATTTAAAATACATACATTTTTACGATAATTGCCACCTGTTGAAATTTTTTTTAATTAAATATATCATGCATATAAACGATTTATAATAATGCGAATCTCTTCATTTTGCCCGAAAATCTTACACTTGAAAAAAATTTTGAACAGAGTTGCCACCTTTAGAAATAAAATATTGAAATATGTACATACATATATCAAACTAAACACGTTTTAAGAAAGACTCGTATGCCAACCATTTTTAGGTGGTTTTCATTATATTCAAGCAGTATTTTCAAACAACAACAACAAAACTAAAATTTAGTATCGAAAATAGTTCCTTTGTAAAAAATGAACATTATGTATTCATTTGTAGTTAAATACATATATTTTATATGCGATTCGCATAAAATTATTTTGGCTTTTGAACAGCACACTGTGCCTAGCTGTTAGCTAATGCACACACCCCCATATACAATCGCTTGTGTGTGTATAGAGGAGTAAGCTGCTGAATTTGATGAGGTGATTCATTGCAAATTTACCGGTAAGAGCGAGACTCAAACGCATTCTCAGCAGATTTATTTTTATAAACTATTATATACATACATACATATACATATATACAAGTAAATATATATAAGCATATATGTACATATGTATATTGTACTTAGTACCGCGCAGCGTTGGATTATAGCACGTACGCCAGCACATTGGTGAGCTTAATTCCACACACACACACACGAACAATGACAGCGCTTGAAAAGTGTATTAAAAACTGGGCTTTTTCTCGAGAATTAGTATGCAGAGCAGGTGCAGTCAAATCGATTTTAATAGTCACTTATCTGGCAAAATCGACATACAAATAGCAGCATAAGCACACACTACCACACAAATACATATGTACATACATATGCACACATCTTGGTTTTTGGTACGTGTGTTTGTGCGGATGGAGCGCACCAAAGCGGATATATGCCTATGCGCGTATATTTGTATGTAAGTTGGTGCGGTCATTAAAACAGCTAGACTAAAATGGCTATAAGACACCGCAATCCATGCGAATTAATGAACAAAGCAAGGGAACTAATAAAATTTTGTTGCAGAAAAATCCAAAAAACTACAGACGTCAGCGTCTCGGCGAATTCGTCATCGCTGTGAAAGGTGTTTGCGTTTATATAAATATGGATATAACTGTATATGTACGCCTTGCAAGCCTCAGAAAATATTTCAGCGAAATATTTCTCATCGCAAAGACTAGTACCTCTAAAACTGATTTACTCTTTCAGCTATTCAACTAAACTAAACAATAACAAAAAAATACTAAAAAATTGTTGCTCTGCGCAAAATCCTTATTGTCGCTCTCTTTGCGACAGTTTATTGCAAATTATCACCGCCACCACATGTTGTCGTCCCACGCATCCGCAAGGAAGCCACAAGTTGCCAATCAGTCTGCTCCGTTTGTGGTCACGTCGTGCGCTGTGTTGCACACCGTGTCGGCGGTGTTGGCGGTTTGGCGGCGATTCGTCGCAGTTTTTTTCTTGGTTTCCATACCCACTTTCTGTGGCTCGTCATTTGTTGGTCGCGCTGATTGATTGTGTCGCGCACGCGCCCAAAAGTGCTCTTTTTACGACTTCCCCCGCTGTAAATCTTCAGTGATGACAGTGTTGCAGAGCATGTAATTAAACGCATACATACAGATGTACACAGAATTTTATATGCTTGAAAGTAAACTAAAATAGCTGAAAATTGTCTGATTTGCTGGCATATCTCAATGATGGCAATCTCCTCCCGATATACATAAGTGGGACATACACATACTTTGTTTTAATTATCAAATTTTGAGAGAGTAATTTTTTTCTAAGAATGCAGAAAACTATAGCTTTTTCAAAGTTTATTCAGCTTTTACTTGTCTCTGTCGAGTTCCTGAAGTAATACGCCGAAGTATGAAAAAGAGATGGGGGCTATCTCTTGAATATATTCTTTTGTCTTTACTTAGATGGTAAATAGTTATAAAACCATTATAAAGAAAAACTGGTTTAATGTCAAAAAAATTCTAGGCATATTCCACAGATAAATTTAATATAGTTCAGCATTTACTCATTCCAAAAAGGAAGATTCTCCTATTATTTTGATCAAATTTGTGGTTTATTACTACTCTTTCTTATCGCCTTCAAAATAGGCTCCTAAGCCAAAACAAGCATTCCAATGCTTAATCTAATGTATATATGTATATAAATGATCAGTATGTGGAGCTGAGTCGATTTAGCTATGTCCGTCTGTCTGTCTGTCTGTCTGTCTGTCTGTCTGTCTGTCTGTCTGTATATATACGAACTAGTCCCTCAGTTTTTAAGATATCGATCGGAATCAAGTCCTTGTATGAAAAACTTTCACATTTGACAAGATATATTCACGAAATTTGGTATATATTATTTTTTATGGCAACAATGTAATATCCGAAGAAATTGTTCAGATCGGCTCACTACAGCATATAGCTGCCATATAAACCGAACGATCGGAATCAAAGGCTTGTATGGAAAACTTTCGCATTTGACGTGGTATCTTCACGAAATTTGGCATGGATTACTACTTAAGGTCCCAATATAATATCCGAAAAAATTGTTCAGATCGGATTTCTATATCATATAGCTTCCATACAAATTGAACACATAGTTACTAATAGAAATGCACCCGTGAAGGGTATTTAGCTTCGGTGCTACCGATGTTAACGTTTATTCTTGTTTTCCATACACTTGAATACATCCCTCGGTTGGGATGGGTTTTGGGATTTTTCGATTTCGTCTTATTTTTGGCCATTCGTTAGATTTTTGGACAGTTCCGACGTCGGACCTGGCACGCTCTTGTTAACTCGTTTATAATCGCGTAAGCGGTGTCTACTCCAGTAAAGAAGAAAAAGTCTGGGTCATATTTTATACTTAGTATACATACTTATAGTATATTATACTCATTCAAGTAATTTATCATGTATTCCAGGTCTGCTCGATATGAAGTATACGCTATGGTGTCTCTATTGCCAAATATACTTTCAACAGTTTCAAGCAATCGTTCCAAAAATAGAAAAATATCCATCAATTAGATAACTTATAACCGAAATTCTCAAACACCATTTGAACCAAATTGGTAAGACGGGTTTCTGGAAATGAGTATACGATATTTTCCATATGAAGAGTGATCAATTTCGAAGTTCCTATTTTTTTAAAGAAAAAAGCACAGGAACTTCAAATTTAATGGGGAATGTTTATTATCATCCGAAAGAACATTATGTCGCATTTATTTTTTGAAGATTATTGCTTTCAAATGTTGTTTACATATGCATTGAGCCAGAAATGGATCTCATCGATGAACAAAATTTGGCTCGAAAATGTCGGATCTTATTGGATCTTTTGTAGAACCCATAGAGCGAGCGATGTCGCTTGTGAAGGTCGAGCGGCTTCAGTTCTTGCGCAAGCTGCATTTTGTATGCTTTAAAATCTAGACGTAAAATGTGCCAAGTCGTTCCATAGTTGTTGTTGAGGCGTAAGTCTTTCCATTATGAAATGCCAAACAATACTGAACAAAAAAAAGCATGACAGCTTGATACGACTCATGCATGATCAGTCAAAAAAAGCGATCGAAAAAAGTACCTCTACTTGGATCACCCATTCTATTGAAAAGTTATACCTGTAAAAAGACAGTAGACCACTTCCTTGGAACTAAAGAATATTTATTAGTAATGTTTTAAGTGTTTTTGCTTCAAAGCACTCACAAGGTTAATACTTTGTAGTGTATCCGCCACGTTTAAAAATTGCTTGGCATCGTGGAGCAATCTCTAAACTAAACTCTGCCACCTACTTTGTGAAATTGCATACCTTGTCTCCTCGATTCCAGTCCGAAGTCCGAATTTTCTTAGGAAACATCAACTTTACATTTACTCCACAAATTTTCAATGGAGTTTGCAGGACTTAGTGCTGGCCGGCTTAGAACTTTAGTACTTTCAGGAGGAGGCCAATTCTTCATATTTTTAACTGTGCGCTTTGAGTCATGCATATGTATATAAATCCATTCACGGGCATTGATTCGAATGCGAATGCATTGAATGTTGTGGTATAAAAATTGGTCCATTCTGTCATCTAACCTCACCAATTTCCAACGGTATACCAGGAAAACGTTCCTCAGACCAACACGCTACCACCGTCATACTTAACGGCTTTTGTGGTGCAACGGGTGTTATACAAGGTGTGTTCCAAAGTAAACTTTTTGAATCTAGCGCCTCCTGGTGGCGCCATCTATATGTCGACAGGTGCGTTAGAATCTGATATCTTTATCGATTGTCCAGTGAGAATTTCATGACATTTCATTGATTGGAAGTGAAGTTATTGCGTTTTAAGTGTCAGTATGCCGGTGCGAAAATGAGCTTCGAACAAAGAGCCAACATTAAATTTTGTTTTAAAATTGGTAAAACTTTTACCGAGACATTTCAATTGATGAAACAAATTTATGGCGATGATTGCCTATCCAGTAGCAGAGTGCACGAGTGGTTTCAACGTTTTCAAAGTGGTCGTAAGGACATAAATGACGATTAACATGTGGGCCAATCAAAATCCGTGATCACCGGAAATTCCATCGAAATTGTGCGTAAATTCGTCAAAAATCAGCCGAAATCATCATTGAAATTCATTGAAATGGAATTAAACATCTCCGAAACATCGATTTGTAGCATTTTGACCGAACATTTGGGCTTACGAAAGTTGTGTGCACGGTTTGTTCCGCACAAATTGACTGACGACCAAAAATTACTTAGAATCCAACATTCGAAGGACGATTATTTGATCAAAAATCACATTTTAACCATTAACCACTCCCCGTATTCACCTGATATGGCACCGTGCGACTTTTTCCTTTTCGGAAAAATGCATTTGCCCATGAAAGGAAAGCGTTATGCGGACGTAGATGCCATTCAAAAGGCTTGCACCGGCATACTGGCGGCCATACCGGCCAACGAGTTCGACATGATTTTGAACCGTGCAAAAACCTGTATTGAAGCAGAAGGAGACTATTTTGAATAAAATATATCGATTTTGCCGAAAAAACCATTTTTTCTGTTTTTTTTAAGTCCTGTTTACTTTGAAATGCACCTTGTATACTTGACACGCGGGCCAATGGACAATGGTTTACCATCGGATGCAATGCAATTCATCTTTGTTTCGTCGCTTCAAATTGTTTTCCTTTTTTTCAGACGTGCTCTTAGGTTACCAATAGTTTTTTCGGTTCATTCGTGCAAACAACTGAGCATCATTGAGACATCTTCGTACAAGTGGAGTACTGGATACTCTAAACCCAAATGCCTCGTTTATTTCAGCCATAATCTCTGGAAAATAATTAAAAGCATAAATTTTGCAGTTTTTTGCATTTTTAAGCAATTTAAGAACACTTTAAATAAAATTATAGGTTTATATACCATTACCGTAAAAATGCGATTTTAAGGAGTAACAACAAAAAAGTAAGTATGATAACGGCATCAGCTTACTGTTGTAAGTTGTGGAAGTAAAGACATAAAACTAACATCGGAAATTATTGCGATGGACTTATTTGATAAAACCAAAAACTGATTTAAATAATTTTAAAAGTGCCTTATTTCTTTGTCCATGACTGTATGAATGTTTAGAATTCTAAGCTGTTGACTATTATTTTATATAGATACTTTATTTTATTATAACTATGTATGTATGTGTGTATATATCTATATATCTATATATACATTCATATTTGCATATTTAAATTTTCTAAAACGTATTCTGAATTTTAATTATTGTTAAATTGAGTCAATTGCCTCCGGAAATGCCTGCGGCTCGGCATAAAGTAAAGCTCAAAGCCAACACAGCGCCGTCGCCGCTACTACCAAAAATCGCCGCAATAAAACGCAACAGGTTCACAAACACTTAACTAAAATAAAGAACAAAAACCATAACAACAAAAACAAACGCATTCGGCAAAGCTTTTCGCCCGCTACTAACAGTTGTACGGCGACTTGCTGTTGCCGGTGTAGTCCAACTTTATCGTGAAATGACATGTACTAGTGCTAGCATAAAAACAATAACAAACACATACTTATGTCTACAAATAATGCAAGTACATACACACATGCGTATCTAAACTGGCACTGATAAAAGAATCAATAAATTATTGTATATTATACGAAAGCGTTTAGAAAAGGAGTCATCTACATTGCTCACTTTATCGCTGTTGTTGTTGTTGCTGTCATATTAGCCATATGCGTATTTGTTTACAAACGTAAAATCCCGTTACTGGGCTTGGCTGTGCGCCTGGTCGACAATGTTGACAAAGTCAACAAAACGGTGCGCCGAAAAAGTCAATAAAATTTAAATTAAGTAAATAAATAAACATTTACGTAGATGAGCGAGCAAATACAACAAAAACATTCTAATGCCGCACAACTGAAATCAACGCACAAAGAGCTGGGGTGCACACATGCATACATATCTATAATTTAGTGTGTGTTGTTGTGCAATACGAGTCTGATGGATCAAGTAGTATGGAATTCCCCACAACTTTTTGTTTTTTGTTGCTCATATAATATCGGTTAATGATTTGGTGTGCAATAAAGATGCAAATAGAATTTATTATACATTTAGTTATGTATATTATGTGTAAAAATAAACAAACAGAAATTAAATAATGCAAAAAATTGCTCAATTGATATAAATAGAAAAAAATGTATATCAGAACTGTTTTATGAAAACCGAATAAGTGCATTGATTAAAAGTTAAAAAAAACAATTTCTAGAAATATTGAAAATATATTGATGACAATCTTCTTCTTCTTAATTGGCGTAGACACCGCTTACGCGATTATAGCCGAGTTAGCAACAGCGCGCCAGTCGTTTCTTCTTTTCGCTACGTGGCGCCAATTGGATATTCCAAGCGTAGCCAGGTCCTTCTCCACTTGGTCCTTCCAACGGAGTGGAGGTCTTCCTCTTCCTCTGCTTCCCCCGGCGGGTACTGCGTCGAATACTTTCAGAGCTGGAGTGTTTTCGTCCATCCGGGCAACATGACCTAGCCAGCGTAGCCGCTGTCTTTTAATTCGCTGAACTATGTAAATGTCGTCGTATATCTCATGGTCAATGCGCGAAGGACCATAAATCTTTCGCAGAACCTTTCTCGTGAAAACTCGTAACGTCGACTCATCGGTTATCGTAGTCCTTATTTCGTTTGCCATGGTCGTCAACAAAAGAGGGTCTCTCATCCGAGGCAGTTGGTAATCTTTCATTGGGGAGGGGCTTTTTATGTGGCGGGTCCCAAACGCAGCGCACAATCCCATGTAGGGGAAGTTTCGTCTTCTCACTTTAGCTCGCCTTCGAACAGATGTTCTTAGGCCACCCAAAGGATACTTGGTCAAAGACCGGAAGTCGTGAACTGCTTGAGCCATATGTAAAATAATCGTTTCTGGCCACTCCCAAGTGAATGGTGTTCAGAGAACTTTCCTCACTTGCGTGAACTTCTACACATGACTCCATCCTACTATTGATCACAATACGAATAATAATAAGAACAATGAGCAGGTTTCCAATGAACAAACCCCACTTTTTTCAACAATTTTCGTTTACTCGTACAAGAGTTCCAGGCCGAGGTTGCAGCCATTAAGGTAGCAATAGATTTATTACTTCGGAGTGCAGCCTCCTTCAGAGAATTAACCATCCTTTCAGATAGCGGTGATACAACCCTTGAACTCATTAACAGAACGTTCAGGGGTGGTCAGAGTGTGCCTTACCTCGCTATCAATAACATCGAATTGCTTTGTGATAATACTGGTATCGCTGCCAGACCACAGCGGAATCACAGGAAACTTTAGAGCTGATAAGCTTTCAAGAAAAGGCACTCTAAAAAAGCTATCCTCTTGTGTTTTACTACCAGAGAGCTGGGCTTCCCGGAAGTCTGGCTAGCGCTGAGCCACCATCGGTACATGCGCTGTCCCAAAAGCCTTTCGGCCCAAGAACCGAACGATCTTTGATCAGCCATCTAACCTTACGAGCGATGCTCGTTAACCCAACCAATGAGAATTATCGCCTCTACTTCACGATTGTTCCTTTCGACACTGAGATTATGAACCTAAATCGTGTTTTTCATACTACATCACCTATCACAGCTAAACGCTAACAAGTATCATCTGCCGGCTTAGAACTTCAGCTTCCAGCATATTTACGTATTTTAATACAAATCTTTATTATGGCCTTCAAAATAGGCTCCTTTTGAAAGACTACCAGCATATCAACCAGTTTTACATAGCCTTGTTATAAGTCGCGGCTGAGATGGTCTGTGTCTTTAGCGAATCCTAAGTGGATTTCGCAATTTCAAAAAAGCAAAAAAGTCACATGGAGCCAAAACTGGCAAATACGGAGGCTAAGCAATTACGCTTCAATGTGACGGCGCATTATTGTGCTAAAAAATCAATGAATTTTTTGCTCATAAATCCGGTCGTTTGCGATGAAATTGATTCGCGTAGACACCTCAAAACGGTCTGCATTGACCATTCGACACTGTGGAACGAAATCATGGTGAACTACGTCACGGTAATCACAGAAAACGATGACACATTGACTTTTAAACGACTTTGACGAGGTTTTCCAACTTTCACAATTCTCTAGTCTGTTGGGCAGCTTCTGATAGTCTTATTTAAAGACTCACCTATGTTGTCAAGCATCTCTGTTGCGACCTCTTCTCTGGTTTTTCACAAGATTCAGTTCATTGACCTAGGTGACAGATGAGAAATACTATCAACAGTTGGTACCTTTTAAACAAACTACTCAAGATGATGGGATAATTGTTTAGTGTTTGAGAAGTATTCTAGGGCTCCGGTTTATGTTATGTACCCATATAAGGAATGTAGAATTCAGAAATGATAAAGATTTCATCAATAATATCGAATAAATAATTTGTCTCAAATTTTGTATTTCTAACCATATTTCGTGTGCGGACTCGTTACGAATATTGGAAAACTTTTACGGTGATTCAGTTTTATCAAAAATACAAGCCTACGAGTGGTACAAATACTTCAAAGACGGTCGAGAGATCGTTGAAGGCATGCCTCATTCTGGAAGACTATCGGCCTCTTCAACTAATGAAAATATTAAAGAAGGATATGGTGCTTGAGAATCGTCAGCAGATGTTACAGAGCTGGACATCTCTCACGAGTCCTTTGGAATGATTTTGGTGGATATTTTGGATATGAAACGGGTTCTTGCTCAACTCGTCCCGATAAAGCTGAATTTTTTCCAAAAAGAGGATCGTAACAATCGTTGGAATAAAGGAAAAAATGAACTGAAACCAAAAAAAACCACGCCAAAGCCGCTCAAAAATTCAGGTGATGCTAATTGTTTTGTCGAAATAGGTGGCAACGCCCGGCGGAACATTTTTAGTACAGACATTCCTTAAGTCATTTTAATATCCCTATTTTAATATTTCAATTGTGTTGTCCATTTAATAAAAAAAATAATTCGAAGATGTGGCAGCATTCCTCAGAAAATGTTTTTATACTCTCGCAACAAAGGTGCTAAGGAAAGTATTATAGTTTTGTTCACATAACGGTTGTTTGTAAGTCCTAAAACTAAAAGAGTCAGATATAGGGTTACATATACCAAAGCGATCAGGGTGACGAGTAGAGTTGAAATCCGGATGTCTGTCCGTCTGTCCGTCCGTCCGTCCGTGCAAGCTGTAACTTGAGTAAAAATTGAGTTATCATGATGGAACTGGGTACACGTATATCTTGGCTCCATAAGAAGGTTAAGTTCGAAGATGGGCAAACTCGGCCCACTGCCACGCCCACAAAATGGCGAAAACCGAAAACCTATAAAGTGTCATAACTAAGCCATAAATAAAGATATTAAAGTGAAATTTGACACAAAGGATCGCATTAGGGAGACGCATATTTGGACGTAATTTTCATAGAAAAGTAGGGGTGGCCCCGCCCCCTACTAAGTTTTTTGTACATATCTCGGAAACTGCTATAGCTATGTCAACCAAACTCTACAGAGTCGTTTCCTTCAGGCATTTCCATATACAATTCAAAAATGGAAGAAATCGGATAATAACCTCGCCCACCTCCCATACAAAGGTTATGTTGAAAATCACTAAAAGTGCGTTAACCGACTAATACAAAACGTCAGAAACGTTAAATTTTACGGAAGAAATGGCAGAAGAAAGCTGCATTCAGGCTTTTTTTAAAAATTTAAAATGGGAGTGGCGTCGCCCACTTATGGACCAAAAACCATATCTAAGGAACTACTCTACCGATTCTAATGAAATTCGGTATATAACATTTTCTTAAGACTCTGATGACATGCACGAAATATGGGTGAAATCGGTTCACAACCACGCCTTCTTCCAATATAACGCTATTTTGAATTCCATCTGATGCCTTTTCTGTATAATACGAGTATATACATTAGGAACCAATGATGGTAGCGGAATAAAACTTTACACAAATACGGTATTTGAAAAATATGTAAATGACGGATAATGAAATCTCGATTATCGCTTTATCATGCGAGAGTAAAAAATGTTCGGTGACACCCGAACTTAGCCCTTCCTTACTTGTTAAATTTTAAGTTCTCTCATTACTTTAATACCGTCATTGCAGCATTTCTTCATAAAACATATTTTTCTTAAAATTTTAAGCAGGTGGCAACCTTCTACCTCTATATTAAACACCAAACTGTGTAAAAAAAATAATTTTTACTATTTTATTGTGTGAGTTAATCAAATTAACGCAAAAGCAATATTCAAGCGATAACAGAAAGTAAGTAGATCACACCGCAATCTGTGAGAACAACGGGCTATTACCTCGTCTCTCTTTGGTTATTTGTATGTAGTATATAGTGACTATATATACATATACATATGTATTTGAATGTGTTCATACTGCGATCTATCGGCTTTCGAGTCTAACTGTGCATTTGTGCTACGAACGAGTTTTATGTGGGAAAATAAAAAGTACCCTCATATACATACATACATACATACATTCGATCACTTTGTATTCAAATCGTCGAGAATATTAATAAATGATTTGTCACATTTGATCGCACATTTGCTGCGCTGTCCGCTATTGCGTTATGACGAAACGAACGCTCTCGCCGGCGGCTAATTTAAATGTGATTATTCATAAGGTTGTCGTCTGCAAATCATTAAAGCCAATGGAGAATTCAATGTAAAATTTCCCTACGGAAGGGTGGTGTAATTCAAAAGCTCGTTAGGAGAACAGAGTACCTGCTCACTTAATTGCAGGCGAGTAAATTTCCAAGCAAACGCAAAATCGAGTGGGTTGGTCTTATATACTCATCGTGGATTTTGTAAAGAACTGTGAACGACGGAGTTCCGAGAAGTATGAAAATTATTGAGAAGGTGTGGAAAAGTTTGAGCTTACATTGAATAAGTACTGTTATGATATTCAGGTTATTAGAGTTGTCAATTGGAAACTTAGATTAAAGGAATTTAAGTGTGAGCCCTCTCTTGACTCTTAGTAGAAATCGATATATTAAATATTATACATATGTATATATAACGGTCCGAATGGACGGAAACACTCCAGCTCTGAAAGTATTCGACGCTGTACCCGCCGAGGGAAGCAGAGGAAGAGGAAAACCTCCACTCCGTTGGAAGGACCAGGTGGAGAAGGACCTGGCTACGCTTGGAATATCCAATTGGCGCCACGTAGCGAAAAGAAGAAACGACTGGCGCGCTGTTGTTAACTCGGCTATAATCGCGTAAGCGGTGTCTACGCCAATTAGGAAGAAGATATTACGGTAACCAAATTTACAAGCATAAAGTGTGTATATATGCGAACTAGTCCCTCCGTTTATGAAATATCTCCATCTCAGATTTTGCTACCGGTTCCTAGAAGTCCTTAATGAATTTGACCCCTCTGTTGGCAGATGCGGATTGCAAGCTCTAATGAGTTTCACCTCCAGCTCTGCGTTTGTCAACGCAGCTTGCAGCCATTTCCATTGGACTCTTCGTATTCTTCCTTCGGGATCTCCCTTATCC
The DNA here is from genome assembly GCF_016617805.1 of Bactrocera tryoni. NCBI lineage: Eukaryota > Metazoa > Arthropoda > Insecta > Diptera > Tephritidae > Bactrocera > Bactrocera tryoni. The sequence continues at coordinate 9,010,231 of NC_052502.1, read as the reverse complement.
GGGCCACATCAGCTAGTGGTTTTGGGGGAGTTACGCCCTTCGTCTTCAGTCTCTTGGCTACCGGCTTAGCTTCTTCAGCTGAACTCTGTCGCGTGAATGCCATCGGACTGCTGGCCGTCCCCGTTTATAATTAGATAGATCTGCTTTCGCGTAATCAATGGAAGTATTTGCTCTCTTCTCAACGGTAGACGCTTCTCCACATACCTTGCCTTCTTCGAGTCATCGACCTTAAAAATACGCCATTGCCTACAGACACCTTACGATACACCTTTGATATCTCCATGATCTCCCTGCTTAGCACCCACACTTTGGTTCCGGTTGTCGCTGTTGTTATTGCCTTCCGAGAGCTAGGCTTAGCTGTAGCCCGCTTGCTACTGCCAGCCTTTAAACCTAGACTAAGCTGTGCTACTGGCTTAGTAACGGCTGTTTTCAAGCTCATTGCAAACACTTTCTTGGGAACTAGTACCCTCCAGCCTTTTTATGGGAGATCCGAAATCCTTAAATTCTTTTTATTTTTTGCTTATTTGGCGCCAGGTATCCGCAATATTCATTCGAGACAGGGCTCTTTAGGGGTCTCCAGCCAAGTTGATTCTCGACACGGGTCGCATTACATCTTGTTCCAGCCCTTTTTTGTACTCCCAACCATAGTATGACTCCCCATCTGAATTCTGTGCTAGTGAGGAGCAACGAACACACAGATAAAAAGTTAGACCCTAACTAGTTACCACCTAATTGCAACAGTGGCGAATTGTTACCAGTCCGTCCTGCATTCGTCGGAATACTGTCCAGTAGGCATCCTCGGGAGGGCTCATTGGCCGATTTTTGCTAACCCGTTAAAAAGTTAACTACAATACCATATAAATGTTTCGTGAGAATCAATGAAGCCATCTGAGGTAAATAGTCCAGAGTTTCAAACACTTACTTACACTTACTTACACTTGTGGGACACAACTTATATATACAAGTATACTGCTTGCTTCTCAATGGCTCACAACTAAACTTTTCTAACCTAACCTAACTCAAAGACATACATATATATACAAGTATATTTGCTGTTTCGAAGTTTTTTGAAGATTTTTTGTTCAAAATACCTTTAATAATAATAAAGTAATTATGAATTTGCATATGTTTGAAAATAGCTTACTGTTGATTGCAAATTAATTAAGAGAAATTCTATAAAAGTTAAACTTGTTCCATATAAATGCGATAAAATTCGCATGAAATTAAAATTAATTGCTCTTAGGAGAAATATAAATTTATCAATTAATTTCACAACAACTTAAACGTTTCTAAAATGAGCAGTACTAAGCGCTGATGTACGAGGGTAGCCCATAAAGTTCTTAAAATGGAATAGTAGATGATTTAATGATGAAACGGAATTTATATCCAATTAATTTTTTGTATAATAATACATTTGTGTATAGTACATATGACTAGCATAATACTTCGGTGACTCCCTTTTACTCTGTTAACAACAAAGGGATTGTAAGTCGGTAAAGATTGGAGTAGCTCAAATCTTCATATTTCTTTCCGATATTTTTGCTATTTTGCTATTAATATGTGGTCAACTAAAGAATTTTCAGCTCTAAATGCTACTCGTATTAAGACTCAATGATGCATTTAGTGTATCAGTTGCTCAGAGTCGTATTTGATTGTTGTCGCCGGTATTCCCGTGAAATTTTCCTCCCTAATTTAATTTCTTTATGAGTGATTGATTTGGTAGACCACGGTAGAACAAAAAAATCATAGTAAGATGAAATCAGGAAACAGGAAGATAAAATAACAAATATTATGGGAAAAGTAAGCGGTGGCTTGGTTGAATTTTTAAGAGTTAAGAATGGTTTATTTCGATTTTCTGCAAAACAACCAGTCCCATAGAAAAAAGTTGTATGGCTATATTGTAGACAATGAAAAGGCTTATAGCTTTTGTATAAAGATTCTTTTCACTCCAAATTTATGGATGTCAAACTTTCAAATAACCATGTTTTTGGTAAATCTTATTCTTATCTTGTACAAAAAAAATTGTTTATTTCCCAAAATTTGGTAGATACTTACATACTTATGTCCCAAACATACTGTATTTATTTATTTTTTATTTAAATTTTTTCCACCCTACATTGACCCATTCCCAAGATCCCTATTTTTAAATCAAAAAATCTCAAAACAAATATCAAATTTCTTTAAAAAGTCGATAGACCCTGCTACATGGTATATATTCGAAAAGAGTTTCCTTCATAACTTGAGAAATTATCTATATAATAAATTTCAAAACGACAGATAAATGATGTATCGGATCTTTTCATAGTGACGCTACAAAAGAAGACTGATCAGGAAACAGCGCCATATTTTTTCCGCTCTTTTAACATTTCTCTTTAGTAAGGTTTGTCATTTAATCATGGAAAGATCTAAGATACAACTCGGAGTCGAAATTATTAAAATTTACCACTGAAATTCGGAGTCAGTGGTATCAACTTTAAGAATGCTACGTTCAATTTATAGTCTTCATAAGCCTCTTGTCAGATCAACAATTAAGTGTCTAAAGAAAAATTTGAATCCACAGGCACAGTAGTGCCGCAGTAATGAGGCAAAGAAGTGCCGTAATGTCGAGAATATTGCTGCCGCTACCACATCAATTTAGGAAGACCCAAATCAGTATCTCAAAATCTTCCTCAAGTGTTGTGCATCTCTGTGACATCGTTGGGGCGAATTTTGCGAAAGGATCTTGGCCTACATCCTTACAAGATCAAATTGACACAAGAACGAAGTTGCTTGATCACCAGAATCGTCATATATTCGTGAATTGAAATTGAACAACAAAATTATCCGGCTTTTCATCGAAAAACTATCTTCAGCGATGAGGCTCATTTCTGGCTGAATGGCTTCGTCTATAAGCAAAAAATGAGTTATTGGTCAGGCAGCAACCCACCGACCGTACTTTTTCCATGATAATCAAGACCAGCACGTTATTGTGAATGGAAAAAGCTAACGCTCAATGATAACCGAATATTTTTGCTCCAAATTAATTGATATGGACTTGGATAATATGTGGTTCCAACAGGAAAGCGCCACAAGTGTCACAGAGAATGTCACAATCGATTTATTGAAAGCCAAGTTTGGTGAACGTGTTGTTTCACGAAATGGACTGTCAATTGACGGTCTCGGTCGTGCGATTTGACGTCGTTAGACTATTTCCTGTGGGGTTAGGTCAAGTCTATGGTCTATACGAATAAGCCAGCGACGATTGATAAACTTCGTACAAATATCGAACTTGAAAAGGCAGCAGTATCGGTCGATTTATGCTTGAAAACTGTCGAAAATTGGGTTCAGCGTCTGGACTTCTGCAAGCGTGCCCGTGGTGGCTATGCAAAAGAAATCTAGTTCCATACATAATGATTTCGAATGTACTTTCACAAGCATACAGAAGTTCATTGATATCCCAGCTACCTTTGTAGCGCTATTATTTCAAAATATTTCCGAAGAGAAGAGAAACATTTTCGAACATTTATACAAAAATCTATAGAGTCATCTTACAATTAAACAAATTGAAATTAAATATAAAAAACCAAACAAACCCGAAAATACCATCCTATTAGCTTGCTGGTGCCATTCTCTAAAGTCTTCGAAAGAATACTTTTGAGTAGATTGTTACCAGTTTTGGATAAATGCAATATAATACCGGAACATCAGTTTGGGCTTAGGAGAGGTCATGGGACTCCAGAGCAATGTCATCGTATAGTGAATATAATTACAAATGGTTTCGAGAAAAAGCTGTATTCTGCGGCAGTATTTCTTGATATACAACAAGCATTTGACCGAGTCTGGAATCCAGGCTTGTTATATAAACTGAAAAAACTACTTCCTGCTCCATTTTTTTTCTTATTGAAATCATATAATGCTTATCGCCACTTTTAAATCTTGAACTTTCAAATGGAAGGCGAAACGTCAAAACTATACAGTATCCGTGCTGGTGTCCCACACGGTAGTGTTCTGGGACCTGTCCTTTACACAATATTCACTGCTGATCTTCCTGTTGTCGGTGATGTTCAAGTAGCCACTTACGCTGATGATACAGCTATAATTGCATCCAAAAATACTGCGGCAGAAGTAACTCAAGTTATTCAAAATGAAATAATAGAAATTGAGCGATGGCTTAAGAAATGGAAAATAAAGGTTAATACTGAGAAATCGAAACACGTCACATTTGCTCTGAGAAGAGGAGACTGCCCGCCGGTATTTTTGAATAATACACAAATTCGACATAGTGATTCCGCAAATTATCTCGGACTCGATATAAATCGAAGTGTAACTTGGGAAAGCCACATGAAAAGCTTGAGAAAGAAACTCAATATAAAAACAAAAAAATGAATTGGCTTCTTGAGCGAAAATCACAGCTCAGTTTGGAGAACAAAGTTCGACTTTATAAGGCTATCTTGAAGCCTATGTGGACTTATGGTATCCAGTTATGGGCTACTGCAAGCCAATCAAATATTGAAATCCTGCAACGATATCAGTCTTTCACTCTTAGACTTATTGTTGACGCCCCTTGGTTTGTGGCTAATGATCAAATACACAAAGATTTAAATATGAAATTTAATTCTACTGGATAATAGCGATACAACTCGAAGGCTTAAAAGAAATCATGTTTTAAATTTACCTTTTTGAGATTAAGCTTTGTAAATATTGTAAACAAACTCTTAATTATAGAATTTTGTATATATGTAATAGCTGTTCTTACTGGAGTTCAACTACATATTTATGTTATAATATTATATTTTTATACTCTCGCAACAAAGTTGCTAAGGAGAGTATTATGTGTAGTTTTGTTCACATAACGGTTGTTTGTAAGTCCTAAAACTAAAAGCGTCAGATATAGGGTTATATATACCAAAGTGATCAGGGTGACGAGTAGAGTTGAAATCCGGATGTCTGTCTGTCCGTCCGTCCGTCTGTCCGTCTGTCTGTCTGTCTGTCCGTCCGTCCGTCTATCCGTCTGTCTGTCCGTCTGTCTATCCGTCTGTCTGTCCGTCCGTCTGTCCGTCCGTCTGTCCGTGCAAGCTGGAACTTGAGTAAAAATTGAGATATCATGGTGAAACTTGGTACACGTATTCCTTGGCTCTCTAAGAAGGTTAAGTTCGAAGATGGGCAAATCGGCCCACTGCCACGCCCACAAAATGGCGGAAACCGAAAACCTTTAAAGTGTCATAACTAAGCCATAAATAAAGATATTAAAGTGAAATTTGGCGCAAAGGATCGCATTAGGGAGGGGCATATTTTAACGTAATTTTTTTGGAAAAGTGGGCGTGGCCCCGCCCCCTACTAAGTTTTGTCAACCAAACTCTACAGAGTCGTTTCCCTCAGGCATTTCCATATACAGTTTAAAAATGGAAGGAATCGCATAATAACCACGCCCACCTCCCATACACAGGTCATGTTGAAAATCACTAAAAGTGCGTTAACCGACTAACAAAAAACGTCAGAAACACGAAATTTTACGGAAGAAATTGCAGAAGGAAGCTGCACCCAGGCTTTTTTTAAAAATTGAAAATGGGCGTGGCCTCGCCCACTTAGGAACCAAAAACCATATCTCAGGAACTACTAGACCGATTTCAATGAAATTCTCTATATAATATTTTCTTAACACCCTGATGACATGCTCGAAATATGGGTGAAATCGGTTCACAACCACGCCTTCTTCCAATATAACGCTATTTTGAATTCCATCTGATGCCTTTTCTGTATAATACGAGTATATACATTAGGAACCAATGATGAGCGGAATAAAACTTTACACAAATACGGTATTTGAAAAATATGTAGATGACGTATAATGAAATCTCGATTTTCACTTTATCATGCGAGAGTATAAAATGTTCGGTGACACCCGAACTTAGCCCTTCCTTACTTGTTTTTTTTAAATAATTTACTTATTGTCAAATTGATAGATTGTAAATAAATAAAACCAAAACAAATTATATATAAAATGTGTTTTGAATTTTCACACTCTGTATCTAATACCACAAACGTTAAAACACGCCCTCGTACATACATAAGCACGCTTAAGCAATTCGTTTAGCCGCTGTTAGCACACAGAACGTGATTTATACATCTCAGTATGTGTTGTTGTTGTTGCTATTTGTTTGCATATCTGATTAAAGTACATGTATGTATGTCTATATGGATATATCTATGTACATATGTATATGTATAGCAAATCAATGACAACTAAACAAATAAAAAGTCTACAATTATTGAGTGTTTTATTTTAATCTTTTTTTTTGATTTGCACTAAATTTAAAGAAAAGCATTCACAATTCAATTTTTTTGTTCGAATTGACTATTTAAAGAATTTAATGCAAATATTCAAGTGTAGAAATGCATACTTCTTAGAAATTTTAACAGTAAAGGTCACACACATTTACACTAATTTAGAAATTTACATTTGCTGCAATTTATTTTTACCAACTCAACTATTCAGCCCCCCCTCATACTTAGTACAGCTTGTCAAAAAAACCTCAGAAACCATTTTTCAAATTGAAAAGTGTCCGGAAACCACAAGTTCTTGCCGCTTAACTATCTAACTATCTGCTATTTATCGGCAGCGCCACTGTATTGGACTGAGCAGAGTGTCTGAAGTGAGCTACTTCTAAGCTCTAACGGGTTAATTGTCATGCCACATCGGGCTCATGCATACCCTTGTGAGACCAAACGGTAACAATTATCCTTAGGACACACACACAGCGACACACAAACACACTTGTGCACTCGTAATGAACCGTTCGTTGGCCGGCAAGAAAAAGTCACTCGGTCCGCCACACTTTGCTGGTCATCACATTGAACCCTTTTGCAATGGCAGTCGGGCCATTTAGTGCAATGTTAAGGTATGCGCATACGTAAACGCCTAACGGAGGTGGGTTAAGCGGTTAGCGCTGAGCTGTGGCAGGTTGTTAGGTTAAGTAAAGCCTACAATTTGATTATCGCAATGTGAATTGTGGCATTTGTTGCATGTCCTAAGATTCGAATGGTGTGCCCGCTGACCGTTAACTTTGACTGCGTGTGTCTTCTCCGCACCGCTTTTCCACGAGTCTTATTCACAGCCACACACAAACACACTTATGGCATGTGCGGCCGCCTATTTGCTCATGCATTTGTCAACAACATGCATTTTAATGGGCAATTTCTCACGTTAAATGGTGTCCATTCTTCTGTTGCGCACAACAAGTGCGCCTAAGGACCTAAGGACGTGTGCAGCAAGTGTATGGCATTTTTTGAGCATTTTCGCACAACCATTTGTACTCAGTTGTAATCGTTTACATTTCTGTGTGTGTGTGTTTGTGTTTGTGTGCGAAAAGTGCGTGTAATTTTTCTGCGCACATCTTGACTGCAACATTTGAAAAACGACTGGGAATTGTCTCTTTGGCCTACAATTACATTTGTAAAGGAGAAAGATATGCGGCAGTGGTTGGACAGCACAGTGTTTTGTATATGAAAAATTGTGGAATCAAGAAATATATTCAATGCTATGTGATTTTTTTAGGTGTAGGTGTTATGAGCATTGTAGGTTTTAGGAAAAGCCCGTCTGGAATAGGCTAAATTATAACCAACTTCAGCTTAGAAGGACAATATTTAAACAAACTTCTTGGAAGGAGTAGAAGTAGAAGAGAAGAGTTACTTTTGGAAACGATTCAGAAGATAAAATACTTACTTATCCCTTGTGCCTCGAATAATTTTGGTTAAGAATATGGAAGTTAGTTACTATATAACGGGTGATCCATTTCAAGGTTCCATACTTAAAAAAAAAAAACACTGAATCTTTAAATTGAATGGAGATGTTTAATATTATTCGGAAGAAAATTTTCTGACATTTATTTTTTGAAAATTATCTCTTTCAAATGTTGGCCGCGGCTACATCTCAGATGGTCCATCCACTGAGTACAATTTTCGATGACTCGTTCGCGCATTTCGGCCTGTAACTTTAGACTTTACATATCCGCACAGAAAAAAGTCAAACAGTGTGATATTACATGATCTTGTTGGCTCAGAATGTGATATTATCTGCTCATCGAAGTGTTCTCTTAAAAAATCCATTGATTGATGCGATGTGTTGGAAGTGGCGTCATCTTGTTGAAACCAAATGTCGCCGAGATCACGAGCTTCAATTACTGTCGATAACGTTCTCAACCGCACCATTTTTTGAAGAAGTATGGACCTATGATTCCACCGATTCACCGTCTTTTTTGGATGAAATGGCAGCTCTTGAATTTCTTCATGTTACTCTTCATCTCAAATGAGGCAGTTTTCCTTGTTTACATACCCATTGAGCCATAAATGGGTCTCATCGCTGAACAAAATTTAGCTCGAAAATGCCGGATCTTCTTGGAATTTTTCAAGAGCCCATAGAGCGAAGCGAAGTCGCTGGGGAAGGTCGACTCCCTCGTGATCTGTCAAAAACCAGGCTACCTCTACTTGGATAATGAGTTCACAAATGATATGTCCAAGATGTTTATTTTATATCTTCGAAGTATCAACTATCTCAAATATTTTCTAAAAGTTGTATGTTCATGTTTGAAACTGGTCATGTTGGTATCAGAGAGACAGCAGAGGATTTCAACACATGTTATGGATGGATTCAACACATTTTGGTTAATGTTTTTTGAATATGAAGCGCGCCAATGCTAATCTCGCATCAAAAGACCTGATTTTTGACCACGCAGGACCATACATATATGAAACTCATTATTATTAGTGATGAGATTTATGAATATAACTTCAAATCCGTCCAGCAAGCTAGCGAATGACTCCAAAGATGAGCCAAAGCCGAAAAAATCAAACTTAATTTACTGAAATCACTGAAGGCAATCCCAGCCCAAACTTATAAAAAGTTCTCCATTAAAGAAGAAGAAGGTGCATCCGGATCAAATTTAATCAGACGATATTCGGCACTTTTCGACCACAAGGTTCAATGTCTTCCGTACTTATATGACCTGCACAGAATTTAGGGGATCACTTCACTTGAAGCAGAGTAACATTATTCTTCTTTATTGGCGTAGACAACGCTTACGCGGTTATAGCCGAGTTTACAAAAGCACGCCAGTTGTTCCTCCTTTGCCAAGTCCTTCCCTAACTGGTCTTTTCAACAGAGTGGAGGTCTTCCTCTTCCTCTACTGCCCCCGACATCTAATACTCTCAGAGCTACCGTTGTCGATGTTGTCGTATAGTATTCGCCGTTGCCAATGAGCAAAAAACCATAAATCTTCCGCAGAACCTCTTCAGATCTTGTCATCATCCATGTCTCTGCACCATATAGCAGGACGAGAATAATGTGTGACTTATATAGTTTCGTCTTTGTTCGTCGAGAGAGGACTTTAGCAAGCAAGAGTTATTTTGCGTTGGATTTCGAGGCTGACGTTTTCGTTGGCGTTAGTGTTGGCTTAAGATAGACGAAATTATCGAAGTTGTGACTGTCAACAGTGACGTGGAGCCAAGTCGCGAATGCGACGACTGTTTGGATCACCTATAAAATGTCATACATCTTTCGAGTAAAGAGAGTGAGAATTTTTTCGAATGTCTTGATATTATGGTTCGAAAAGATCATGATTATTATGATAATATATAACGAGTTGTGGCAATTAATGCTTGCAGGCCTATAGTCGAAGAGAGGATAGTAATCGCTTATGCTTTCAAATGGAATAAATAGAAAACCCGAACAACCAAATTATAACTCAGATTCTCACTTTCTTTGATATTACTGTATTCCCAACAAGTGATTGACTGGAATAACGTCAAGAATTTACAGCAGTCATTAAAAAAATCAAATAAAAGCTCTGATGTGGACGTGATCCAAGTGGATGTCTCTATACTCACGACCACATAAAACGAGCCACTGTGGAGCAGTCGAACAGCCAGTGTCTGTGAGGAGTGGATATTCTGAAAATAATCGTTTTTTCATTCCTGCATACCAAACAAACGTCCAAAGCTGCTTGCTCCAATGACTTCTAATACACACACACACATACATACATCCACACACATGATGTGCTTGCAACAGGCTTTTAAGTATTTATTGAAAGGGTCAGAAATCATGCACAGCTGATGCAGTGACAGTCGTTACAACTTACACATGTTGTACGCCTTGAAGTATGCAATAAAGATACTTGATATGACCGAACATTTGTTATGCAAAGAGATTCCTGCCATTGCTTGACCGGCTAGAAGGTGTTGCGAGCACTGCAATTTCAGACGGAAATGCGCTTCCATTTTGTGCAGGAAGTCGATGCAAATGAGCTTTTAGTTTTTACCATCAAATTATTGGATTACTATGCAGTACAAGTTATACCACACATATATATGTAAGTATGCATGTATTTGTGCATGCAATTAGAAGCGTTTCATTTGCCTTCGTCATGTGGCAATAAGTGTCTGCGTATCGACTGCATTTCCGGTCAATCAGTCAGATGGCAACACTCGCAGTTGCACAAATACTTTAGCCTACACTTTGTTGTTGTTGTAATGTAGTGCTGTTTCGGTGTTTGTCTAATTTCTATTGAAGTGCCGCTAGTATGTGCGCTTTTACAGTTGTTTTCGTAATGCGGCCGTTAATTCGAGTTAATTGAATTGCACGGAAATGTCTGTCTGCTGCGTAAAATTAGTTTGAAATTAAATTAACGACAAACTTGTTAAGTGCACTTATATTAAATATTCCAAATCTAGACGGTTGATGGATTAAAGTGTTTGGCAGAGATATTGAAAAAAATTATGGCAATAAAATGTAGCAAAACCCAATCGATGACGATGGAGCAGACGTGCCATTGCCCGACCATGAAGAAGTTCGAATAGCAATAACCCGTCTGAAGAACAACAAAGCGACGGATTGCCGGCCGAGCTATAGAAGTATGGCTTTAGGCCTGGACAACCAAACACTGACCAGATATTAAGCAACCATGCGACAATTCGTGGCAAACACATACAGTCTTTGGACACACATCATCTTTTCATCGATTTTAAATCTACTTTTGACAGATCAAAAATAAGCTACCTTTATGCCGCTATATCTGCATTTGATATCTCCGCAAAACTAATATGACTATGTAGACTGACGTTGAGCAAAACCAAAAGTTCCGTCAGAATCGGAAAGAACCTTTCCGAGCCATTCGATACCAAACAAGGTTTCTTTCTGTCAGTGCGACTTCGTCAATCTACTTTTGGAGAAAATAATTCGAGCCGCGTATCTGAATAGAGAAGGTACAATCTTCTATAAAAGTGTACAGCTGCGGGCAGACGCCGATGACATTGATATCATTGGCCTTAGCAACAATCATTGGCCCTTAATACTGCTGTTATTTTTCCGGTTAAACAAAGAAGTGAAGCAAATGGGTTTGGTAAAAAATGAGAGCAAGACGAAATGTCTCCTATCATCAAACAAACAGTCGTCGCACTCGCGACTTGGCTCCCACGTCACTGTTGACAGTTATAATTTTAATGTCAGCCTTGAAATTCAATACAGAATAACTCTTGCCAACAGGTGCTACTTCGGACTGAGTAGGCGATTGAAAAGTAAAGTCCCCTGACGATGAACAAAAACTAAGTTCTATAAGTCACATATCATCCTCGTTCTGCTATATTTTGCAGAGGCATGGACGATGATCTCTAATGAGATGGACCTAGGAGTTTTCGAGAGAGTCAGTAAGGTTTTGGTATGCATCTGGCGAAGAGTGGATCATCGAAATGAGCTGCTTCTCTACGATCGGAATTACTATTTGGACTGTCTGAAGGAAACAATCGGCCAGAAGTGGCTAACTTTGATCAATAGGGGATGAATTGTATTCCACCAGAGCAACACCAAGCCTCACTCACACATAAATGGTGATACTCGCCAGAAATCGGAGCTTCTTATGCATCCAACTTATAGTGCGGATCAATGTGTTATTACTATTTGTTCGTGTATTTAGCGAATGATTTTGCTGGTAAAAAAATTCATATCAAGAGAAGCTTGTTAAAATCGACAGTGCCAGTTTTTTTGTGAGGGCGCATTTGACCTGAATGAGCTCATTCAAATATACGAAATTAAATCTTCAAAAATGTAGAGTGAGTTGTGTCAAGCTGTCATGTTATTTTTGTTCAGTATTCTTTGGCATTTCATCCCCGTGTACAAATTGTTCAACTTTTTCATGAAAATTCATTTTCTCCAAAGAATATATTTCGGGTGCCACGCTTAATTTATGGTCAACGTAACCGGCCTAATGTGCGTACTATTCGCAACAGCATCACTCATCTTGAGATCCAGTTATCATTATTGGATAATAGTCGACCGAATAGACCACGGATATAACAGCCGTAGCTGAAAGTGTACACTAAAACCGTGGAGAGTCAATTCGGCGCCGTTCGCAGCAACTCGGACTGACTATGGAACGACTTGACGCATTTTACGTCGAGGTTTTAAATCAAAAAATCAGCTTGTGCAAGAACTGAAGGCGCTCGACCTTCTCAAGCAGCATCGCTTCACTTTATGGGCTCTTAAAAAGTTCCACAAAGATCCGACGTTTTTTTCAACGATGAGATCCATTTCTGGCTCAAAAGGTATGTAAAAAAGTAAAATTGCCGCATTTGGAACAAAGAGCAATCTCAGAAATTTCAGGAGCTGCCATTTCATCTTGAAAAAATAACAGTTTGGTGTAGTGGCTATCGTTATCGCGCCACGATAACCCAATATCTGAAGCCTGAAATTGTAACTTGTGTGTTGCGACATTTGGTTTCAAAAAGACGGCACCACTTCCCACACATCGCATCAAACAATGGATTTATTGAGAAAATACTTCATTGAGCAGATAATTTCACTTTTTGTGCCCGTCGATTGGCCAGCAAGACCGTGTGATATCACACCGATAGACTTTTTCCTGTGGGGATATGTAAAGTCTCGGACAATTTCGCTACGCTACAGGCCTTGGAGCAAAACGTGCCGCGCGTAATTCGCCAGTTACCAGTCGAAATGCTCGAACGAGTTATCGAAAAATGAACTCAACGGATAGACCATCTGAGATGTATACGCGACCAACATTTGAAAGAGATAATCCTCAAAGAATAAATCGAATGATAATTAACACTCTCCATTAAATTCGAAGTTTTTGTGTTTTTTACTTAAAAAAAACGTCAAAATAAATCAACCTTTATTTCTGATATACATAAATACTGTGGCTTAGTCTGAATAGCAATATGTATCGGGTCGTTCACTATGAAATATCGCTTTTTGGATAAATGTCAAACTCGAAATAGATCCTAGGCATTTTATGAGTTTGCAATTTTCGCTTTGGCATTCGATCAATACACGTTCTTCGTACACATTACATAATTTTCGCCTGCTTTAACTGCGCTTTTATCCTTTTGGTAGCAAAATATTGTAGTAAAATATGCCGAATACTCTTTTCGATCTTCCATCTTCGATAGGGTACCAAAAAAAATGAAAATATTGACAAACAAGCCTTACCTGTTCAAAGCTGTCGTAACTTATAACGTAAAGAGGTTAAGTGTGAAGTTGGCTGCGAAGAAGACGATGAAACTTCGAAGAATACTCTGCTTAAAGATATGTCTAGCATTAACTGATAAATATAATTTGTCTGCCACGTTGACTATTTGAAAATACGGCAACAAACTAAGCTTTCATTGAAAATTTTCAAATGAAATTTTAAAAAATTTAAAAAACCGAACTTTTGAGAGTTTAATTAGGAGGATACCTCTAATGCTCTTGCACTCTTTGCCTACAAATCGCTGTCGTTTACATTAAATACGGCTAAATACAGATTAAACGCATTAATCCGATTAAAAATTAAATATTTTTTTTAGCGGCATATTTCTGTATTTATTTTATCTTTCTCTTTTTGTAAAATATCACCCATTTCCACAATTGTGGCTTCGTTTTTTGCACGCATAAATATTTGAAAACACTTTATTTGTAACAATTCAGGCGCAAACCTCAGATCTCACCTCCCAGGCGCATTCAGGACGTGCTGTGCTAAAATATGCCAAGCGGCCAGGCCGGAAGCCATAACAACCGTTGTTTTACTTTTTAACCGTTACACCTCTGACAGCGCGGGGACAGGGGAGTGGAGTGCCACTGTTTACAAATGACCGGCCGAACGAGTAAATATGTCAAGTGCAGCCGTTTTGGCGCGCTACACTCGCCGTGAGTTCGTCTGGGTGTGTGTTGTATTTTGTTGTTGCTGCTGCATTGCACGCATCGTTAAAATGTTGCTAGACACAATAATTTTGTTGCTGCCGTATTTTTTCTGCAATATTTTGCCAGTGAGTAAAAGCGAAGCCTGTCACGGCCCCTGCTGTTGCTGACGAACACCGAGCGAACGCAACAACATTAGCAACAACTGCAGCATTTTCGGCTGGCGGCCAGTGGCTGGTGGCTGGTTAGTCACAACGTTAAATTGGTCCAATGCATTTCCGGTTGATGTGCAGCGCCGTTGGTTTGCGTTGCGTTGCACTTTCAGCACCAACCGGTGATGTCTGAGCGGAGGATTGTGGGGTGTGCAAGGACGACGCAGTCGACTAACGCAAATTGGCCAACTAAATTATGCAACACGGCCGTCGTCACTACAGCTGCCACATCTACTAGTTGTTGCACGGACACACACATACACACAGACACCTACACACATGGACCCACAAGCACTGCATTTGCGGCGGTTTGCCCTGTAACTGGCAATAACGGTGACATAGAGTGTGAAGGTCATTGCTGCACTGCACTTTTATAGCAGCAAGCAACAACAACAACAAATGCATCCATTTGACATTGCATTTTTACGAAATTCCTTTACAACCACACATACACACTCACACACACATCCACACATCCACCGTTTTGTCCGGTGTTTATGCACTGCATCCACGTTGCGTTGTTGTGGCGGCTAGCCGGCGTCCTGTCGTGTGCTCGTAACATGTTCATAATTTTTGGCACAAGCCAGAAACATGTGTTCGCGGTCGTTATTCCGTGGTTAAGCATCGTTCGTTTCCATATCCAGTGATTTGTCACTTTTGGCCACAACTGTGCAGCTTTGTTTTTGTTTCGCATGCCATGCGACTCTGCTAAAGTCACGAAAGGAAAGTGAATTAAATAAAGCTCGTTGAGTTTTTGGGCCAATCGACGGCTAAACTGAAAAAATAGTAGAATCCGGATTTACTATATTTGTTGTTATTGTTTTGCTCGCCTTAATCTATACGGATCCGGTTTTTCTGTAATTATTCGGGTTATTCGGGAAGGAGCGTTTGCTCGTGCTGAACAAACGGAAAACAACTTTACAGCAGAGTTCGACGCTATTTAAGCACAATTCGAAAGAGTTTCTGTATGGTTTCCAGATTTCCGACGAGACATGGATCCACCAGAAGTTAAAGAAGAGCCAAAACAGCGAGTCAATCACCCCAAGAAGTTGTTGCATAGAAGGCTGAGATTGCCTTGGCGGCCGTAAAGGTAATGGCCACCATCCTGAAAGATTTACAAGGTTGGATCACACCTATCGAACGTAACCATTATTCACCGAATTATCACGATTTGACCTCGTTCTTGTGTGTCTTTGATACCAAACTTGAAAAGTCGCAGGCGAACGGAATATGAACTTATCACCACCAACCAAACATTATTTACAGATCTTTAGAAAACAAATTTTTTAAATGGTTTAAGAAGTCGGTCAAGTACTATATATCATACTAAGAGAATGCTAAATACCAAATATTTTCGTTTTCAAGGTTAAATTCTTATCGGCCCTTCAAGTTATTTTGTTGGTGTTTAGGGTAATTTTGACTTCGGCTTGATATAAAAAATTATATACGAATCAATAATTTGCGACCTCAAGATCAAATCAGGTGGATGGAGTCAGGTGTAGAAGTTCACAAAAGTGAGGAAAGTTCTCTGGGGGCCACTCACTTGGAAATGGAAACGAATATTTTACATATGGCTCAAGCAGCTCACGAATTCTGGTCTTAGACCAAGTATCCTCTGGGTAGCCAAAAAAGCAGCCGTTTGAAGGTGAGCTAAATTGAGAAGGCAAATAATCCCTACCTAGAGTTGGGCGCAGGGTTTGGGACCCGCCTAATGAAAAGGACACAACAGTCTCGTATTAGAGACTCAATTTTGGATTCGTGAAATATGGTCATACGAAAGCATGCTCGACATTTGGAAATCAACAACTGAACAGATATTGTCCATGCGTCAAAGAAACACACAACAGTCTTTGGACACTCACCTCCTCTTCGTGGATTTCAAAGCTGCTTTTGAAAGCATGAAAAGGAGCTGTCTTTATGCCGGTATGTCTGAATTTGACATCGCCGCAAAACTAAGACGGTTAACTGGCGTTGAGCAATATCAAAAGCTTCGTCATGATGGGAAAGGACCCCTTCGATAATAAACGAGGTTTCAGATACGACTTCCTTTCGTGCAACTTCTTCAATCTACTGCTGGAGAAAATAATACGAGCTGCAGAACTGAATAGAGAAGGTACAACCTTGTTCTGTTTTCTCCAGACTGGATAAGCAAGTGAAGCAAATGGGTCTGATAGCGAACGAGGGCAAGACGAAATATCTCATATCATCAAGCAAACAGTCGTCGCATTCGCGACTTGGCTCCCACGTGACAGCCATAACTTCGAAGTCGTAGATAATTTCATCTTTCTTGGAACCAGCCACCAACAACGTCAGCCAACAGGTGCTACTTCGGACTAAGTAGGCAATTGAGAAGTAAAGTCCTCTCTCAACGAACAAAGACCAAATTCTACAAGTCACTCATCATGCCCGTCCTGTTATACGGTGCTGAGGTATGAACGATAACAACATCTGACGTAAGCGCTATCTAATAGAGTGTCCAATAGAGAGGAAGAAGAAGATCAAATGGATCTGAAACTTGGCATTATCTTCCAATTGATTAAGACGCTTTCTAAGAGGCATATATTCACCACAGAAATATACTTAAAATTTGTTTGAGTGTAGTCTTTATTAATCCCAGTTAAGATAAGAGATAAAGCACGATTAAAATCGTGTAATTATACACAACTGCAATGGACAATTGACTGACAATAAACCTGCGAAGTGTACACTCAACAACAGACTAATAAAGGCATAGAGGTGTACCATATACGCTAGAATGCCTTTTGCAATTTAAACCAACATCAAAGTGCCCATTAAGTAATTCAATACACTCATTAGTCCAAGCGCTTACATATGTATGTACTCTAATAAAGTCCTCTCCCTGTATTTGTAACTAGTGCAAATGTATACCATTTACTCGTATATATGAAAGTAGCCCGCCATTGAAACCCTAAACTGGGGTAAATACTCGTTTACAACTAGAATTCCTAAAAGAAATCCATATAGGCAGAAAAACGTCAGAATTATACCATCCCTTTGGAAAGCTGGTTCTGTGAGAGCATATAGTATGCGGAAAGACCTTTTTCCAGTACAACTCGGAGAATCTGAATAAAAACCAAATGAAAAGAGTTCATGAATTATATAGACCTAGTCATTTATGTATCTGCTTTGCACTACTTCCAAACTAGTATAATCTTTTGATTTTTGATTTTGATCGAAATGAATTCAATTGACATCTCGCTGGAATCAACACGTAAAAAATATCGATTGCTTGTATGGAAAAAACTGTGAATTTATTGATTTTGCCTTGGAACAACTTGAGAACGATAACGATTATTTTAAGAAAATCATCTTCGCGATGAGGCTCACTTTCATTTGAGTGGTGCGGTCAATAAACAAAACTGACGATTTTGTGGTTCGAAGAAAATCCACAAATTATTCAACAACAAAATTGACAGTTTGCTGTGGTTTTCGGTCTGGTGTAGTCATCGGTCCGTACTTTTTTCAAAATTAAGCTGTCACCAGGCATTACTGGCAATGGAGAGCGCTATAGAGCGATGATAACTAACTATTTATGACCGAAATTGGAGGAAGTTGATCTTGACAGCATCTGATTACAACAAGACGGTGCTACGTGCCACACAGCAGGTGCAACAATCAAATTATTGCGAGAAATATTTGGAGATTTGATTATTTCTAGAAATTGTAACAATCAATGGCCTTCAAGAAGTTGTGATTTAACACCATTAGATTACTGCTTGTGTGGATTATTTGAAGTCGTTGGTTTTTAGCAACAAACCAGACTCTCTTCAAGCTTTGATGTATTATTGAACGCGCTATTCATGACAATCAAGTCGTATGATTTAGTGGAAAAAGCACGCGAGATTTGGTTTAATCGAATTCGTTCTTGCAAAAGTAGTCGTGTAAGTCATTTGAATGATGTTATATTAAGAACTGAATTGTATCGAATCTACTTCACATTAAATTCCATAGCAATTAGTGTGTGTTTTTTTATTAAGAAATCACACCACTTTTATTGGAAAACGATGTATTTGGACTTCATTGCTAATAGTTTTCGGTGAATTCAGAACAGCTTTACAGCAGTACATTCTTTTAGAACATACATTATATGTAAACATAAAACAGCCAAAAACATTCTTATCAGTTGACTTACACAATTGACATACATACATATGTGTGTAAATATAAATATTTTTCATAAGAAAACTTTCCAAATAGGTCACAATTGCATTAGTAATATTTAAATATATGTATGCTTTCCTAAAAATAAATGAGCAATCTCAAAGGGTTCCTAAAATTACTTCAAATTTCCATTGAAGTTTCGAATGCGTTGACTGGGCACGCGACAAATGGAGGCTTGGTTGAATGATAAGCTTGCTAAATTTGAGAATTCTTTTCATGCAGTTGCGAAGAATTTCAAGCCAACTGTGTTTCTTATTAAATAGCTCTCGCATGATATAAAAATATTGACTTAATAATTGATATCATAATTAGGTGGGATTAGTCAGCGGTTTTATATGGCAGCATATAATACATATAATAAATTATAGTATTACAAAGACCTCGTTTTGTACTGCCAACAAGTTATTACTAGATTAGAGAATATTAACTCTAAGAGTTTTTTGGGGTTACTCTTACCTCGTCTAAAGTACCTCTCTTTAATTGAAAACGCATGTTGTCTTTGAATGGTTAAAAACCTCAATCAATGTTATTCAATTAACTAGATTTTTGATTTCAAAGATTTAAAAGTTTGTTCAGCGCTTCCCAACGAACTAGTTAAGCCAATTAAGCACTCGAACAATTCACATTAACTGCCAATTAACAGAGCCAACTAACAGAGAAACTTAAAAAACTCTTCAAATACCTAAAAATTATCACATTTTCCACCTAAAGTTTCAGAATAGGTAATCCAGTTCAATAATTTTGACCAGATATGTTCTGCTGCATCTATTTCGAGATTCCTGCTTCGGTGTGGTTACACTTCGATATTTTTTACCGACCATTTCTAAACTTCTGGTAGTGAATGAAGGCCAGACGAAATACCTCCTGTCATCAAACAAACAGTAGACTCCAACGTCACTGTCGACAGTCATAACTTCGAAGTCGTACATAATTTCGTCTATCTTTGTACCAGTATTGACAGCAACAGCCATGTCGGCCTCGAAATCCAACGCAGAATAACTCTTGCCAACAGGTGCTATTTCGGACTGAGTAGGCAATTGAGAAGTAAAGTCCTCTCTCGACGAACAAAAACCAAATTCTATAAGTCACTCATTATTTCCGTCATGCTATATGGTGCAGAGACATGAACGATGCCGACATCTGATGAGTCGACGTTACGAGGTTTTGAGAAAAAGGTTCTGCGAAAGATTTATGGTCCATTGCGCATTGGATGGAACGATGACATAGTTCAGCGAATTTAGAGACTGCGGCTGCGCTGGCTAAGTCATGTCGTCCAAAAGAATGAAAACACTTCAGCTCCGATATTAATCGACGCAGTACCCGCCGGGGGAAGCAAAGGAAGAGGAAGACCTCCACTCCGTTGGAAAAACCAAGGAAAGAAGGATCAGGCTTTGCTCGGAATCTACAATTGGCACCGTATTGCAAAAACCACCAGTACTGCAGAAACGACTTTCGCGCCATTGTAAACTCGGCTATCACCGCATAAGCAACGTCTATGACAGTAAAGAAGAATATTTCTTAACTAACTCGCCTGATGTTACAATATTCTCCAAAATTTTGCAACATAACAGGTCAAATGAAAAATCTCCGACCTGACACATAGATGGCGCTACTAAAATTAAATTCCCAAAAGAGATTGTTACCGACGAAAACATCAAACCGTGCACAAAATAATTTCGGGAGCCCGTAAAATGAAATTGTTTGAGATAGCAGGTACATTAAAGATAACAACTGAACATGTACATAATATCATTCACGAATATTTGGGTATGAGAAAGCTCTGTGCAAAGTGGATGCCGCGCTAGCTCACTTTTGACTAATTGCAATGACGGGTAGATGATCCGGAGCTGTGTTTGAAGATGTTCAAGTGCAATAAGCTCGAGTGCGACGATATGTGACAATGTATGAAACACGGCTCCATCATATCACTGCGAAGTCCAATTGACAGCCAACCGAGTGGACTGCACTTGATGAATCCCATCCAAAGCGTGGAAAATACAACAGTGAGCTGGCAAGGTTATGGCTTCTGTATTTTGGAATGCGTCTGTATTTTGGAATTTTTACTGACTCCCTTCAAGAATTAAAGACTATCAACATAGCGTTATTGGACTGATAAAAGGACGAAATCGCCGAAAAATGGCCTCATTTGCAGAAAAAGAAACTACTACAGAAAAAAACTACTACCCAAGACAATGCATCGTGTTACAAGTCAGTGAAAACGATGACAACAACCCATGAATTGGGCTTCGAATTGCATCCGCATCCATCATATCCTCCAGATCTGACACCAGGAGCATTTTCTGTTCTCAGATCTCAACAGAATGCTCGCTGTGATGTAAATTTTTGTCGAATGATGAGATGATCGCCGAAACTGAGGCCTATTTTGAAACAAAGAACAAATCGTACACAAGAATGGCAACGAGAAGCTGAATTTCTATAATCAGTGTATCACACTTGAAATGAACTGTGTTGAAAAAAAGCGAATTTTGCCAAAAAATCTGTTTTACTATGATAAGCCAGTCAATTGGCCTGTTCGCACACGCACTGCTCATATCAGCAAATACATACATACATACTATGTACTTACATATGTACATAGGTATGAGTTGCAGATTTTTGAAGTAGACCCTTCTTAAGCTGTCATGTCTATCTGGATTGACGTTCTATTTCGTCTATATCGCTACTAACTGTATTTGTTTTTACACGCCCTAAGACCAACAAAACTTAAAATAATAAATTATTATATCCATAAAATTAAGTGACATATTATTTCAGCTTTTTAAAAATAACATTTCAAATGACAAGAAATATTCGACCAAAAATATCGCGAACTCTTCTATTTCGTTCCTTATCGTTCCTTTCGTTCTTGCAACGAGTTATGATTGAATCGCAAAGACTGTAATCAATATGACAACTCTTCCCATAAATACGTTAGAAATGTTTATTCTTGCGATTGCAACATTTCCTTAATTAACTTACATGTGATAAATACGGTTTGTGGTGCTGGGTCCCCTTATGACTTGTAGTTCTATCGTTCGCCTTCTTGCACTCGGCGCATTCGGCACATTATCACATACTTAAACGAATTTGTGGTTTGAGGTCAGTGTTGAAGAGGAAGGGTTGTCATACAATATAGCGAGCGATATCATTAAGCAAACATTGAAATCCGTCCCGAAAATGGGCATTTTGCGGACTACTTATATTCATATATACATACAAATATATGTACATATGTATGTATATACAATTATATACTAAGGAATATGAACGAGTCAACTTGGTGCCGAATAAACAAATGTTTTGCATTAAAACAAAGCAAAAACCGCAGTGTGCAAATACATATGTCTACATACATATTATACATACATACATACATATTATACATACATATATGTATATGTGTATATAGGTATGTACTCGTGTACACCTCATACTAAGAAATCATATTTCATTTATGAAAAAAAATATCTGCCGAATTGTAGCGTCTGTATGTATTATATACTTGCATGTGTGCGACGAAAACGGTGGAAGCGTGGAAGCATGAATATGATGAATTCAAATTAGTCGCTCGATCTCGTTTTCAATTTGCTACCAGGACATAATTAGCTTAAGAATAAACATGAACTAGCGCTGCGCGACGTGCTTCAGTCATGAAACGAACGCCTACAGTGTGTTCAAATGAGTGATGTTGTGCTTAAAATTATTTTTGTTAAGGGAGAAGATGCAGAGTAGAGGAAGAAACCAAGAGACTGACGCTATCGATATCTGGAGTGGAATTTTTCTCCAGAAAAGTGAAGTGTTTTTACTGATCGAGCAGTCGAAAATCAATTTCGAAGATTTTAATGGATGTTTATCACTAGTTTCAATCCAGATTAAGGGTCGTTTTCTCAATCTCTGGTAAGCAATCATCTGTCAGTTATGTTCTGGTTAACCTTACCGAAAGAAGGACTCTTGGAACTTGGTTTTGGGTCTTCCACTTAGAATCATTGTTCTTACTGCGCCCTCTCATCGCGATAGGATGATCCCTTAAAGCCGTTTTCTCAATGTGTGGTTAGCAACCATCTGCCAATTAAGTTCTGATTAACCTAACCGGAAGAAGGAGTCCTCACGGAGTCCAAGGAGGGTTCACTAAGTCCAAAAATTCTGAATGGGAGACCCTGATTGGAGCATAGCTAGCTTCGGTGCTTACCTTTAACCTTATCGACTTGAGAGATCCTGATGATAGCATAGTAGCATGAGTACCGAGACTAAAACAATCCACATATCCACAATCCTTCTGTGAGGTAAGTCGAAGCATCTGTTCACATTGTAGTGACGTCTACAGCGGGCGTCTGTCTTGCAGTAAGCGGGTTTATGACAAAAATTTGTTAAGATTTTTGATCATATTGATGCTGGAAGTAAGGCTTGAAACATTACCAAGATCTTGAAATTAAGAAAGAATCATATTGGCACAGTAGAGCGTAAACTTCGCAAAGAAGTTTAAAGTTCCTCTCAGCAGTAAGGCAGAGTGAAGGGATGACACACCCGACCTACTACTAAGCGGCAGCAACCAGAGGAGCACTGACGGCTGCTTCTCACAAAGGAGAGAGTGGGTAGAGAAAGGCACTGAGAGCAGCATGGCGCAAGCCTTACAAAGTTTAAAGTACTATCAACCTCCCTCAAGGCAAATTCCGTCTTCCTGTCGCGCTGTATACTGGGCACCACAGGCTCAAGAAACACCTGTCCAACATTAGTGGTGTGGCCTCTTGTGCAAACTGCCGGTTTGTGACATGATTCTAGATGGCCTATCAATTTGCAGAGGCAGACTCAAGGCCCTTGAGTCCATCTACGTGGACAGGGATCACATAACTTCCATTGAGCCCAGCAAGTTCCTGGAATTTATTGGAATGCACCACAAACCAGAGGTCGCGGTGCAAAACCACAATCAATTTCTATTTCTAAGGAACTAAGAAAAATATTGACGAGGAGGTAAGTTCACGCTGAGACCAGTTCAACTGTATGGAAATTGTTGATTTCATAATGAGATTATAGAAGCTTCTTCTTGACTTAGATTCTTCTTTGTGTAGAGTATAATAAGCCACGAAATTACTGCTTATAGACAACTAGTTTGTCCATACAAATCACTTTCGACAGAGCTCCAATGGAATTTGGAAATGTCTTTTCAAAAAACGTACACTGTGCAGCAGGCAGAGCTACATAGACCTTGCAGAATCATTACAGTAATACTGTGGCGCTTGATTGTTGTATTTACGCCGTGAGCTGCGGAAGCACCGAGCGTAATAGCGACAACTATTCGGATTTGATGCGCCCATCAAGAGTGCAATAACGGTGGCCTTTGTGTTGTGTAATCGAGCTACCGATTAGGCAAATGAGACTGCCAGTGGACTGGAAGGATGCAAAAGTCGATGCAGCACAACAACACAATCAACAAGACACAAATCGGCAACAGTACGTGGCATGTTGGGACGAACGGTGTGTTGGAAGCAGTCGACTTTTGTGCTGAACTTGACTCTTGGCTGACAGGTGAGTTCGGCATGAGTTGCGCGGCCTGAGAGCGCGCCGTTGAAGTGACTGTGAATTGGGCGCGTGAAATTGAAAGGAATTACCTCGCACAACCAGCGCAATCGAATGCAAGAAACGCGATCACGAACCATTTAACCCGCCGATGACTTCTGTTCGTACTTATTGCACTCACTCTGTCGTTTTATGTGGCGCGGAGGGCAGAGAGCAAGTAACACTTTGTGCATTTGTTTGCTTTTTGTAAATTTGTTGTATAAAAATTGATCGATTCGCTGATTGATTTTGTTCAGACCCTGCCGATGTCTGCCCTCTCCTTCACTGATTATTTGTTATCAATGTTGTACATACCTACATACGTCGGTATTTCATTTCCGAAGAGTGGAGCGTGAGCGCCATCGCGGTCGAGTGTGCTGGGCGTTGTTAAATGTGTCCGTCCTTGTTTGCTCGCAATAATTTGGCATTAAGAATCGTGATGATTATTTCTGAATTCGCTACCGATGTTCTTCTGCGGTTTCACACTTTGGTCAGGAGCATATTTTTATTGCATCTGCATTTACCGATGCCAAGCGAAGACTACACACACACACACACACACACACATTGATAATATTCTGTAGTTATGAACTCGTAATACAGGTGGTTTGCTTGCGGTGAGGTGAAGGTGCCAAGTTTGATTAGGTTGCAAGGTGATTGGATGTGAGTTCAATGAGCGGGCTAGAAATCGCCAACTCACACATTCAAATATTCCTACAAATATAGAGGTTCATAATGGAATCGCAACTGCGTTATTTTTGATTTAAATCTACTCATTCAAAAACCGCTTCGATAGTTTTATTTATCGACATTTTTGTATGATTTCCATCACTAGTTATAAGGCATTATAATAACTTCTCTCGATATATATAAAATAAAAGAAATGCTAAAAATATTTAGATTTGCACATTAGATCGTTCAGTATAATTTTCGATATTGTTTTTGTTTTTTATTTAATTTATTTTTAATAATTTCCATTTTTTATTGATTCCAAATAAATAATCACATCATTGTGAATACTTTCCGAACACAACCCAAACAGCTGCAAAATTACTGTGAAACACAAAGAAATAAGAAAAAGCAATCACAAAACGTTTCTAAAAACACAATAAAATACAACCATAAAACTAAGATATTTTGCTACGGTAAATAAAATCAAGGAATTATTTAAACCAAGTAGAAAATAGTTGAATAAAATGACTACAGCTGCACGACCAACTTTTGATCCCGCACGTGGAGGCAGCGGTCGTGGAGAGAAAGATTTAAGTGCGCTTTCGAAACAATATTCCAGCAGAGATCTACCAGGGCATACAAAACTCAAATACAGGTATTTGCATATATAAATTCTAATAAACGTAATTTTGACAATACTTTTTACTATTTAATTGAAGAGAAACTGGCCAAGGCACCTCAGATGAGCTACGCAACCGTGACTTCCGCAAAGAATTAGAGGAACGTGAACGCGAAGCACGTCCCAGCAAAGCCTTGCCGTCGATTGTGCGTAAAGCAATCGAAGCAAACAATTCTGCAAATAGTGGTGCCAGTGGGCCGAAACGAGCACGCGTTGAACAACCCGCAGCACCTGTGAATTTAGATGCTGACGATCCGATAGACAAAGACAGTTCCGAGGAGGATTCCGATTCGGATGAAGAAGATGACACTGCCGCATTGTTGGCAGAATTAAATAAAATTAAACAAGAACGTTTACAGGAAGAAGCGCGCAAAGATCAAGAAAAGAAACAAGAAGAGGAGCGTATACGAATGGAGAACATATTATCTGGCAATCCGTTGATCAATTATGCTCCAGGTACTGGCGCAACAGCGAGTAAAAATTTGGGCAGTGATTTGAAGGTGAAACGACGTTGGGACGATGATGTGGTTTTTAAGAATTGTGCTCGCTCTGAACCGGAAAAGAAGACGCATTTCATTAACGACTCGCTACGCAATGAATTTCACAAGAAGTTTATGGATAAATATATTAAGTGATTTTTAATTATACAATTTTGTATACTAACAAAGTAATATAACATTTTAAGCAAGTTCCAATATCTACTTCTCTGTTAGTGAATAAAATAAATAATAAATATGTATATCGGCATTTCGAAATTATATAGATTCAGTATTTCAATCAATCTGAAATTAATTTTTAAAAATTGAACGCAAACATTTCTAATAAATATATCGTCTGAGAAAAAATATTGTTAATAAAAAATAAACATAGGGCACACCCTGTTTATGTCGTTCTGTACTTGGTGTTGTTCTTCTGTTTTTAGCAACTTGATTATTTGTCATTCTGTTGACAACTCAAACAAAAATATTCGCACAGCTGATAGCAATTGTTTTTGCGCAGTTCTCCAGTTTGTCTAATTGGAAGGTTTTCATTGAAAAGTTCAGAAAATTTACTAAAATGAAAGCAATCAACTTAGTTGTGTAGTTTTAAACATATGAAGTATATAAATTGTGAAAAAATGTTATTTGCCTACTATAAGTTTGCGTCATCGGTCCATTAGACAACGTAAAAAAACAAAGAAAACATCAGTTGTACCCGGGTAGGGGCTCCACCACCCAGTACGCAGTGGAGCTCAGGGGAGAGCGATGCGCTTACGTTGCAAATAATCAGAAGAGAAAAAGACTTTGGACAGTGCGGTTCAAATTAATTTTTCACAATATTTTGCAAAATATCATCATCGGAAATTTGTTTAAATATAGCAAAAAATATATGTATAATATTAGCAAATATGTGTATAATGTAACTTGTGTTAAAAAATACCAATAAGCGCAAGTCGTGCTAAATAAAATTAACAGTGTCGATTGCTTGTGTGCGAAATATGCAATTATTGAAAGAGTAAAATATATTGCACAACAACAAACTAATAAAAAAGATATACATATGTAGTATATGTATTAGGTGCAAGTAAAATTAAACAAAGCTAAAAGTGTGCTCTGATTAAACGTGTGTGCTGGCGATTGGATGGTTACTGAATTCATATATTAACCATCCAATAAAATTTATTGAGTAAATTGAAAACAAATATTCTGATAAGAGTGCAAAAGGCCAATTAAGCTGTGAATCATTTCTACTTTAATAAATTCTCGCGAGATTTATTATATTTCTACTAATTAAAATCGCAGTGTATTAAGTGAAAGCGTAAAGTTTGCTCAACACCTGTGTGTTTTAGGAATAAATAATCAAAGGCAATCACTAAACTGGAGAAGTGGAAAAGAACGCGGAGCTCGACGAAGAAAATGGACCGCCATAGCAAAGGGAATGGGAGTGGAGGCGATGGTGGAACGCCTGACAAGCCATCTATTTTGGAAGGTAATAAAAGCCTATAACGCTATAATTTTTGTTGTGTTTATTTTAAGACACATTTCACATATATGTATTATAGCCACCTTATATTTTTATTTGGGCAACAATTTGCTTCAAAAAAAGGGGTGTTGTATGTTATTATTGTACATCATCTTTTTTAATCAACTCAACCATCTATTTGTGGGTGTTTGGTAAAAATGTTATTGCATAGAACATGTAAGCAGCATTTGGAAGTTGGAAAGCTTCTAGGGTTTAACTTCTGTATAAACTAATTTTTACTGTACTTATAGGAGTTTTGCGATTAAAAAAATTTTTTTTGGTACGAAATATTTTTTTTTAACTTTTAATAAATTACAAATTTCTTATTTATTTCATGTTATTTAATAATTATATTATTTCTGACCTCAAAAAAAAAAAATTAAGTGCAGAATCATACTGGCTTTTTTGTTGCTCAAGTAAAATCATTTTTTACAAATTTTTTCGTAGGTTACAATGGAATATGTTAATCGGCCAAGTTATTTAAAACAAAAACAAAATATTGTGTATGTTAATAAATGCACAAAAAGTGTAACTATTATTTATGACTGTGTACTGCAGCAGCAAAACAGAGTTGGGCGAAACTTTTCCGTGACTCATTTCGAAAAAACTGTTGCTTTTTTACATTTTGCGTTACACAAACGCAAGTTACTCATTTATTTATTTTTTCATCCTTATTTTCTATTATAAGCCAACAGCAACGTCTGGTTTTTCCCCTAACCCAAATAGTTTCCGATTGCAGTTTTATTACATTTTTATACCATAACCAGGGAGTATTAAGTTTGTCACGAACATTTTAGAAATATTCATATAAACTTCTATAATTATTTTTCAAAATACTTGAATTTTGAAACTACAACGTATTTTCGAACATTGGCCAAAATTCTAACAACATGAAATTCCACGCCTCACTAGTGTGGTATGCCTCCGGTTGATTGGGTAATTAAATTGTGTGCGTGCATTAACACGCAAATTATTGGCTGTCCAACTGCCTGTCATTCAAATGCCGGCAGGCAGGTCGCTTCGGCTATCTCCCATCGTGTATACCACAATTTCCGCAGATTTTCCGCCACATTCATGCTCAGCTGGGGCGTATTGTATTTTTAACGCAGGAAAATAGGTGGATTTTATTGATCCACTGTCGTGTCGCAATTTAATAAAGCCATAATAAGCATGGCTTATCTGTTTGTGCTTTTGTTGTTGTTGTTTACCGTTGGTGCGTATTTTAATGCACAACCGGGCCGGTTTATCTGTATGTAACCTGTTGAGCTTCATTAAAATTGCTTGTGGCTTATTTATGTACGTACTTAAAAGGTAATGTGTGTGGGTGTGTACATATGTATTTGTATATATATAACCGTTGTATCGCGTAGGTGGTGGAGTGAATATGTTGATTGTTTATCCTCAAGTTAGTGGGTAATTTATGTATGCAAGACTTATCTCTCTGGAGTTTTGTTCTATTTTTAAGCGCCAGATAGCCATATACTCACCTATTTACTTGTATACATACATAAGTATTTATTTAAGTGCACAGGTACATACAACTTATATAATAGGTAATGTGTTTTAAATTTATGATGATTTGCATTTGTGTGAGTGTTGTAATTTAAAATTAAAATTTAATTATAAATCGGAGTTGCTTAATTCTCAGATTTTCTTAACGGTAATATCTACATACATATGTGTGAATTCCAAGAAAATCGATTTTTGTTTTTGCATATTTATCTAGTGTACCTACATTTGAAAATATTAACCGAAAATTTACACTTTATTCGGTGAATAGTTTTGGAGATACATATCTATAAGCGTATTTTTAAGAATTAGATAGACTGGAAAATGAAAAATTGAGGTATGCACCGCGACCTAAGGTCTATTCTATGACAACTTATCTAATTTACCATCTTAATGGGGACTAGATAACCATTACAACAAAAACAACCTAAAGTATTTAGTGCCCTCCCCTAAGTCACAACAAATCACTTAGCCCCAGCCGCAGCACATTGATGAAGTCCAATATGCTAGTGAGGCGTTGTAATCCCTATTCGAAAACATGGATCTTAAGGATTAAGAATCCAGCGTCTGCAGACTACTGTGCAGTCCATTAGCAGGTGTTCTGGAGTTTACGGCTCCATGTCGCAGAACCCGCAGTTTGCACTAGAGGCCTGGCCCATTTTATGTAAATGCTTCCTGAGTTTGCAGTAGCCAGTGTAAACGCGACAGGTAACCGGAATTTGTTTCTCGGGATATTGATTACTATTTTAAACTTGCTGAAGTTGTAACTACCCATTAGCAACCTGTCATGGCGCATGCCTCGAAGTTGTTGCCAATATCTTTCCCTGCCTGCTCTGTCCTCACTACGGAGCAGCTCCTTTATCGGTCCTACCATACTTGTGGAAGCTGCAGAGGGGGCGAGCTCGTCAGCCAGTTAATTTCCGCCCGGGCACCCTAATAAGGTTGCGATCAGATAGGCTATTCAGCATTACTACCTTCTAACTTAGTGTAATCCGATCCCAAAACTACAAACGCAATTCTCAAGAATTTGTTTTCAGAGTCGTTGAGGAAAACTTCTGTAAAACGGATGGACCTATCGGCTAGAATTTTTGACTTCTGAGATATATGTATTTGTTAGGAAATATGCGAAGGAATAGCAATTTCTGATATAAATTTTGACAAAACACGATTTTTTCGTAAGCCGCCATTTTTTAGATTTAAGATAGTTTTAAGCATAAAAATTTGCCGGCAAACTTTTTTTTCAGAGGTCCTGTTGTTGTTCTTGTAGCGGAAAAAATATACCGAGTTGACTCCTTGATCGGATAAAAAATGCGGGTCCGTTCCGGTGAAGTAGACCCGATGGTCGTGGGAAATACTTCGGAGGTCCACCTGCAGGTCGACTTCTTAAAAAAAAATCGAAAAAATCCGGTTTTCTGTCCTACAAGTAGATATAAGCTCTTAAGGAATATATGTATGTATAAGTATATATTTGTATCAGCATATTTAGTGGGTAATATCCATAAAGATTCCCCTCAAGCCTGATGGGTACTCTTTAAACCGGAACGGACTTGGATTTTTATCAGGCCAAGGATGGCCAACTTTCTTAAAATTATTTGTGGTATCTTGCCTGTTGATAAAACATTAACAACAACAGTACTTTAACACCTTAATAAATATTTCCTTGGCCATCAGCTTATCTTTATTACACACAGAAACACCCGGCGCGTGCTTTTCTTTCTTCATCAGCAATTAGATGCATTCAAATAGTAGAAATAGTAGAAATATTTCAATAAGCACTAGCGGTATTATGAAATGCATGTGCAATCTCAACTTTTTATACATACATATGTATGTAAGTATGTATGTATGTAAAGTAGGTATGTAGGAAGGTATCCAGGAGTCTAGAGTGCAAAGTGTGCATGCACTTGTATGAATGCGAAATAATGAGTACATATTCTCATAGTAAAAACACACATACCTACATACCTACAGACATATTTTTGTACTATGCATGTAAAGCCCCCCTTTTCGTGACTAATAACGACCAAAGCAGTTGCATTCATTGTTTTGGACATTTGTATTGTATATGATTTACAAAAATCCATATTATATGATATGAATAAAATGTATGAATATTTTATTAAATGCAGCAAATATATTGCGATTAAACACATCGAGCTCTTAAAGCGTTCCTTCTATTTTTTTTAATTCGAAAATTTGAATCGTAAATATAGTCATTTTAATCGAGTGAGTACTGTTCATTCATAAGCCGATAGTAATCAGTCATTTATTTGGAATGTATAGTACTAAAATAGCTAACATTAGCGGTTGTAGAGCATTGACATTAAATATGGATTTTTCATGGGCTTTATGGATTTTATACAAAGAGTATTTATTGTGGCAGCTTTTTCAAGTACATGTGTATGTATGTATGTATGTAGATATATGTATTATGCTTAAATATTTGCGTTTAGTTTTGTAGGCTCGTATTTCGTCTTTATTAACTAATAAATAATGTATAACGCAATGCATTCTTAAAGTATTGACACTGATTAAAAAAAATCTAAAATTTCTATAAAAAAAAAATTTTTTAAAGTTACATTGGCCTTCAAAAAATACTATAAAATCTCTAGAATTTTGCTCTAAGTTCTCAAGTTGATCCAAGCAATAGTTTTGGAGATACATCCTTTAAAAGTTGCGCGCTCAAGTTCAGCTATAATACACTTATATGCTATTATACTTTTTTAAAGAAAAGAACACAGAAACTTCAAATTTAATGGGGATCATTATTATCTTTCAAACGAACAATCCTTAACATTTTTTTATGAAATTTATCTCTTTCACATATTGGCCGCATAACTGATGAATGACACGCAAGATGTTTTACTCCAAGGCCTGAATCGAAGCGGAATTGTTCGCATAAACTTTAGACTTTACATAACCGCTCAGGAACAAATCTAACGGTGTGATATCACACGATCTTGGTGGCCAATCGACCGGGCCAAAACGTGAAATTAACTCCTCACCGAAATGTTCTCATAATAAATCCATTGATTGATGCGTTGTGTGAGAAGTGGCGCCGTCTTTTTGAAACCAAATGTCGCCGAGATCATAAGCTTCAATTTCAGGCATCAAATAGTTGGTTATTATGGCGAGATAACGGTCGCAATCGACAGTTACGTTCTCCCCACACCAAACCGTGGTTTTTTTTTGGATGAAATGGCAGCTCTTGAATCTCTTCAGGTTGCTCTTCGTCCCAAACGCGGCAATTTTGCTTGTTTATATACCCATTGAGCCAAATATGTGGCTCATCGTTGAACACATTTTGGCTCGAAAACGTTGTTTTCAAGAGCCCATAGAGCGAAGCGATGTCGTCTGGGAAGGTCGAGCGGCTTCAGCTCTTGCGCAAGCTGTATTTTCTGTGCTTTCAATTTAAGACGTCCACGTAAAATGCGTCAAGTCGTTTCATACGTCAGTCCAAGTTACCGCGAACGGCGCCGAATCGATTCTGCACAGTCTTCGTGCACACACCCAGTTACTGCTGCTTTACTTTCTTCACTGCATGCTGACCGTGGTCTATTCATTCGAATATTATCCAATAATGAATGCAATGCATCAAGGCGGGTGATGGTGTTGCGAATAGTATGCACATCAGGCCGGTTATGTTGAACATAAGTTGAGCGAAGCGCGCGAAACACATTCCTTACAAAACGTGAATTTTCGTAAAAATGTTGAACGATTTGTAATCGTTGTTCAGGCGTAAGTTTTTCCATGAAGAAACGCCAAACAATACTAAAAAGGCTATTGAAAAAAATACCTCTAATAGGATCAGCTGTTATAACCGATTTGTAATCAAAGTGCCAAAAAGAACCAGAGTCACCTTCGCGCAGTTATATTCTATACTTCTACTTATCCAGACTTGCCCCGACCATGTAAGTTACAGCATTTCTGCAAGTCAACTCGCACTGAATAATCTAATACATCTTTTTAAAAGGCTGAAACAGTCTATCTTCTTGTTTTCCCATTAAATGATATTTCCTCGATGTTAATTCCTAGTCTACATACCTTCTACCAAACTGCCGCTACAACCAGATATTTATAAATAAAGTCTGATAGTTCTCGCATCGAAACCATTTTAAGCTACTTTGATGGGATTCAGTACCATAACAAAATAACTAAGTTCGTCTACTGCATTGCGGAACCTTACCCTTCTTTCTCTGCTCACACACCTGCGAGAGATTTGTGGACGAGGCGAAGCCGTTAGAGAAGAGGTGCAGTGAGCTTCTTCACGGATGGATTGAAGTTAAGACAGCCTTCCCTCCACTCTAGTTTCAGGCTACCAGACTACTGTAGCGTCTTTCAAGCGGAGGGGGCTGCCATCAAGGTAGTGGTAGATATTCTGCTGCGAAGTGCAGTTACCTTTAGAGAGCTGTGCATTCACTCTGATAGCCAAGCGGCTATACTGGCTTTGAGATCGCTGACTATGCGTTCAAAACTAGTCAAGAAGTGCACGAGTCCGTTGTCCACTTGCACATCCTCCGTAAGAGGCAACTAAAATCCAATAGACATAGTGCATGTCTGTTCTTTAGGCTTACCTCTTTCTTGTCAGAAATAGTGCTCAGATTGAACTGATATTATAGACTTTGATTGAGATTCCGTCTACTGAAAAGACATGAAAGTTCAAGCGACAAATGTCACCAGTCTTTGACTATGATGGGTGCTCAACTGGTAGTATCAAAAGTTACAAGATCTAACAGGCGACTTAAATTTGGTACCACAGAGAGCAGTTAGCCCTTGGAGTTCGCTCCAATCTGCTCATTGAATTTGGCGCTTGGGGAGATTCGAGGTGGCTGTGGTTTAAGACTGAAGGCAGGTAGACCCATAGCACGGCAGAGGTTTTAGGTCGGCCTCGAACCCGACCAAAGTGGAAAAAGTTTCCCTTCCACCCGACCAATTAAAACCAAAAAATATTTGCAAAAATGTATTATTTATTACTTGAAGCGCTGATCAACGCATTGTTTTTGATCTAGGTGGTTTTAAGCACCGTGAGGTTAGGCCATCGTGAGGTACTCACGTAAATCACAATTGATTGTTGACCCCTTGCACTCTAGCGCTGAACGTATATGGACACTGTGCAATAGGTACAGACGCGGTACGACTAAATATTTTGTCGGACGCTCTTTGCCAAAGCTGTTTGGAGGAAGGCAAGGTGGAATCATATAGTCACTTTCTCCTCTCGGATTTTGCCAGACTGAGATTGAAATGTCTCGGTAGACACATAGTTGGTGAACACAGGGAAGCAGCTGGGATTGATATTAACCGCCTTAAAAAAGTTGTGGTAAGCTCACAACACTGTAAGATCAATCGATTTTAGATCAATCCTACGACTTAACTTAACCTTACGTGGGATTTAAGAAGTTGCAATTCAAAAAACTGTAGTTAAAATGCCGTCGTGAGAAGGATAAGGTCGTACGGCAGTTGTTTCTCTTTTTTTGGCTGCCATCAGCTGGTAACGGATTCAATACTCTTAGAGCTGGAGAGTTCAAAAAGAATTTCGCGACATCTCGTAGACACAATATCCGCTATATCTATACAAATCTATACTATATAATATATGTATATTCTTAATATTTTCTGACAAATCCAAATTTGCAGCTAAAGGGGTAATATATTTTATGAACATTATTTTTATTGCAGAAATATATTCAGTGGTTTGCCATTGTCTGCCAAGAGAAGTCTACTGCTAGAAGAGATAACTCATATAGACTTTGTTTACTCGCACTTGGTTCCGACCGCATCCCTCAATGTTAATCGAGTTGCGATGATATCGTTGGCACTCGTACATTCTGTCTTAAAGGTTGAAATATGATTCTATTATGAGTATGCATACTTAAGAGATACGCACTACACCAAGCTACAGAAATATATTTATCTACCTATGTGCATATATGTACCTATGTATGTATGTATATAAGCATATTCGGTATTGCATTCGTCTTTTTAAAGCTTTTTTCTTCACCCACAATGCAAATAGAATTCCGAGATATGCTACTCCCCACATAGAGACCCCACTAATGCAGAGAGCTTAAGCATTGTGGGGCTTTCAGTTGTTGCAAAGGCGGTGATCAAAACGGTATGCTCGCATGCTTACTTGTACTCGAACAAAGCGCATAAAACAGTGTAACGTGCAGATAAAATGGAGTTAAAACTAATTTGAAAGCGAAAGTTGAATAAAAAAGCAATAAAAATTAACTCCCCACAATGTTGGATTTCATAACAAAACTTGTGCCACACAACATGGACGAAAAGAGTCAGGGAACGCGCTATGAGCACAAAACACTTCAAATATTTACACAACGGAATCTGAACGGTAAATCAAGATGCAACTGTGAATTAGTCATTACTCAAGCAGACGGTAATGGTAATGGAAAAATGTGAAAAATGCATTTTTGTTGTGAAAAAACGAATTGAAATATATTAAATTTTTAATTTAATGATATTTTTTCTGAAATCTGTTTTTGATTTGATTGTTATATTTTTTTATTTTAATTAATTGTACCAAAGTCTTTGTTTTTGTATGCCGTGAGCCATTCACTTATCCATACATACAAATAATATAATAAATTACCTAGAAAGATCCGGGAGATTTGCTAATGCAGTTTTTGAATTTGATTATTGTCATACCATGTGAATAAGTAATTACCATAAATGTCAGTGTATTACAAAAACAAATTAATTAGAAAAGCGGCTAGCCATTTGAGTGACCCACTTCTGGCAAATCACTCTACAACTCGACGATCAACTTGAAAATTGTCGCTATGCTTTATTTTTTAAAAGTAATCCAATAGTGTAATCATTACAAAAACACTCCAAAGACAATTCACTAACAATTGGTATACGTGGGTTGATGGAAATTCTATAAAATTTGTGGAAATAATCCCAGCGGCGAAGCGTTTTCAGCGGAGCCACTTTCCGCAAACTACAAAAGTGATTTCTAAATCAGTCACAGCTTTGATAATTTATTAAGAAGTTACATGAGTTTCCTGGCTTTAAAAAATCGATTATTATCTTTTTTAGTCGAAGGTAGTCGAAAAAGTCTTTTCGTATTTCTAACCTAACTTCAACTTATTTTTTTATATTTATGATGAACATTAATCAACCAAATATGTACCATTTTGTTCGACCACTTTTTGCCATTTTTCCGCCAGAGACATTATTTCATCAGTGTAACACTTGTTTGGTTTCTCGGCGAAGAACTGCGACAAGTAATTTTCACAGGCTTCCCTTGAAGCCAATTTTACTCCATTAAGGGAGTTCTGCATTGACCGAAATAAATGGTAGTGCGCTGGTGCAAGATCAAAGCTATACGATGGATGCATCAAAACTTTCCAGCCAAGCTCTCCCAGTTTTTGGCGAGTCATAAAAGATATGTGTGGTCTACCGTTGTCCTAATGGAAGACGAAGCCCTTTCTGTTGATCAGTTCTGTCCGTTGTTTTCGATTGCTTGCTTCAATCTCATCAGTTATTGACAATAAAATGGAGAATCAGTCGTTCGACCAGGCTGGAGCAGCTCATAGTGGATGATTCCTTTCCAATTCCACCAAACACTCAGCATAACCTTTTGAGGCGTCAATACTGACTTTGCGACCATTTGTTGAGCTTCACCACGCTTGGACTATGATCTTTTTCGCACATTGTTGTCGTATTTGATCCACTATTCGTCTCCTGTTACCATTCGCTTCAGAAACGGTTCGATTACATTTCGTTTCAGCAAAGAATCGCAGATGTTAATTCGGTCCATTAAATTTTTTACAAACAATTCATGTGGTACCCAAGCATCGAACTTCTTTTTATAGCCAGTCTTTTTTAAACGGTTCAAAATCGTTTCATGATGAATGCTAAGTTTCTTAGCGATCTCATGGCTGCTTGTGTGACGGTCTTGGTCAATCTTTTCCATAATTTCATCGATTTTTTCAACGATAGGTCGACTAGAGCGAGGGGGATCCTTCACATCAAGCGAACTGTTACAGCATTGTCTCCGTAAACTTCACAAATTTCATTGGTGGCATTCATCCCTTTTTTATAGCATTTAAGGATATCCGTTCAGATTCCTGCAATCGATTAGGTCGCGAAAAATTTAACAGTGAGTTTGTCTGAAATTTTGTATTTCTAACTTCATTGTTTTGGGGATTCTATTTTATCACGAATACAAGTATTTGAGAAGCACAAACCTTTTCAGTGAAGGTCGTGAAGTCACGGAAAACCTCTGATAATGATGAAAACATCGAAAAAGATAAGGAAACAGTGCATGAAAATCATCGAGACAGACATTGAAAGCAATTCAGCAAATGGTGTCCCAAAAATGCATGCTATCCCTGCCGAGACTTACAATAAGTCTATGAAAAATTGAACTAAGTATTGACTTGCTTCGATTGGCTCCGGAGCCTATTTTGAAGGCGATGGCAGAGATTTGTATTAAAATATATGAAAATGTGGTTTTGTGTCGGTCCCGGATGATGTCAATTTACATCGGATGATAGTTTTCGGTTCCGAATTTAATCGGACATTATTCTACGTGATTCTCTCGTGGAAAATATTGTTTATATTTTTAAATTTATAAATTATCATTTTTTGGCGATTTTTACAGCTTCTATGCTCAGAACGAATTTAACTTCAGAAACTAATTTTGATGTACCTCTCTCAAAACCACTCAAATATCTTTCAAATGTAACTTCATGCGTAGAAATCACTTGTTGCGGCTACAACTTGTTGCACGCCATAAACCGTTAACCAATATACGCACTTGCA
Organism: Bactrocera tryoni; assembly: GCF_016617805.1. Classification (NCBI taxonomy): domain Eukaryota; kingdom Metazoa; phylum Arthropoda; class Insecta; order Diptera; family Tephritidae; genus Bactrocera; species Bactrocera tryoni. Next base: position 8,972,472 of record NC_052502.1, on the reverse strand, counting down.
TATTCACCACACTTGCTGTTTTCCATGCAGCGCAATCGTGTAACGGTGAATGTAGGTCAATTGAATTACTTGTACGGCTTCCTCGCCTGTGCAAAACGGCTGTTGGCAAACTGGCTCAGCAGCTGTTGGCTTTTAGCTAGCAACAGGCAGCCATTGGCGGCACAAACTCAGCGCCGCGCCAACGTCGCTGCTGCGGCAAGCATAAAAATGAGGCAGAAATCCAACCAACTAATGCATAATTCAGTTAGCTGTGCATCCTGCGCGAAGGACATGAGGCATAAGCCCTGCCAACTAGCAAGTAGTAACGAACTGATTTTCACTGCTTGATACAATTATTTCAACATGATTTCCTATCTCTCCAATACATATTTCTCATTTCTCATTTTTGTTTAATATTTTGTTTGTTTTGTTGTTTGCAGGCATTTTGCACGGCCTTTTCGAAGGACTTATCGACAAGGATGAGACCGTGCGCACGGCCATAAAAAGTTCGCTCGTAAAAATATTGGAGACACATCCGGCGCGCGCCGTCGACACCCTCGTGGAGTATCGTGAAAAGAATCCGAAGCTGCCGGAACAAACAGTCATCATATTGCTAAAGTGAGTAGCATGTTTCTTTATTGTTGTTGTTGTTGTACGTTTATGAAATGAAATAACGGTTTATCGTAGTGTAAATTAATTCGAAATGACAGCTGAAAGTGAATTACTTGTTTTAGTGGAATGAGTGGGGAAAAATAAGTTCAAAATGTGGTGCCTCAATTAGTCTAGACCGACGAGAAGAAGCAAGATGCATTCTAAAAAGGATTTGCTGTTCTTGAGGACTTTAAAGAGGAAATAAGAGTACTTACTCGGAGAGAATTCAAGTATTCTGGTCGAACACATTTTAATTTTAATAGATGAATGAGTACCCATTAAACTCAATATAAAGAGGTGACCGGTGTCATGCGGAGACTCATTGCACGCAGGACATATGTTGGATATGTCGGTGGGATAAGTAGGAGCTTAACCTGCTACAATATCCAGAACGAAGCGGCGCAGGGTCACTCTCGTTTCTCGCGGCAACTCGAGCTCTTCGTCTGCAATGGGTGGTGGTTTGACTCCAAGAACCCCATTCATTGGACGGGAGTCGGTGAAGATGTTGATGGCTCCACTGTGAATGGCGGTCAATGCTTGTCGGAAGTTAGTTGCATCCGAAGTCCGGTCGGGGTATTGTTCAATATCGTCGACTTAATTGAGGAAAGACCTCTTGATGTTCCTAAGAGGCGGTTCCGCTCCAAGCACGTGGCTGCAGGGGTGATTTCTGCGAAAACATCCCAGCAGGAACTGCCTGGAGAGGACTTCATTATGCTCCTTACTGGGAGCATAAGCATCTCACTATGTAGGTGTTCAATGGGAGACATCAGGAGGCATGCTGTCGTTGTCCGGAGTGCAGTGTTCTGACAAGTCTGAAGCTTCTTCACCTGCGTTCCACTGCATCCAGGCGACCTATCGGTGCGGCGTAGTTGAGGACCGGGCAGCCGAAGTTGCCAACAACGTTTCTTTGTCCTTTCCCCATGTGCTGCCGTCTAGCGACTTGAGGATTTTGTTACTAAATCCTAAAATCTTAGGGTTATTGACAGTCGGAATTTTGACGCCATCGACTGTAATATTAAGGTTAAGTCTGTACTGCTTCGTCCAGTTTATAAATATGGTCGCTGTGGATTTGGTGGGGAGAGTGTTAAGTTCCCTGCAGAGAAAAAGTGTGCCATCATTCTTCTTCTCAGTTCTGAGTTTTTACCTCTACCTCTCAGATAGTTCATAGTCCATAGCCTTTGGTTCTGGAGGGAACGTAAATTTTTAGATATCCTCAAGTAGCGTTGTGTAATTGACTGTGTCAAAGGCTTTTGACAAGTCCAACGCTCCGAGGATCGTTCTCTCATAGTTTGGTTTCTGGTTAAGGCCACAAGCTGTCTGAACGTTTATGACGCTAAGGGCTGTGGTGGTACTGTGCACTTTTAGGAAGCCATGGTTTGCTAGGCTCAGGTGGTATGAGAATGGCGGGAGTAATAAAGCCTCAAGTGTATTCAATCCTGGGGAGAAGAGGGTTATCGGACGATAAGACTCCCATTTGTTGGCGGGTTTCCCTAGGTTTCATTAATGGGACCACTCTTCCAATTTTCCACACATCGGGTATTTGAAGAGTGGTCAGCAACAGGTTGAGGACCTCAAGCTCTAACTTCACGGTACAAATACGGATACGGTCGCCGATCGGCTTTGTAGTAGAAAAGAAATCGAATTTATGTTTGCACCTGGCATAACGATGATAAAATGTCATGTCTCACGGCTGTATTGTGAGAGTTGCGTCATATTACTGAGAGCCTTTTCGTAGCAGATCGGATTATTACAAAGATTTTGTGGTATCTTATGCCCTTTTTGATTTACATACAATACTTTATAACAACTAACCACCACAGACTCCGCATTTTGGAATTCGTATGCTAATATTTTTTTTTTTTTTATTGCAGAGCCGTTGAGCGTGTTGTCAACTCAGACACATCCTTACCCTCGGAGGCGAATAAGAAACTCATTACTTTAGCCATTGAAGAGCTGACGCGCTCGGCCGATCATCAGCCACTTATACAAGAGCACGCACTCACCATTCTAGTGGCCATTGGACGTAATAGTGAATGTAAGGCGGTAATAGAGGCGCTGATGGCGCACACCAAAGAGGGCGCTGTTGCGCATTTTATGGTCATGCAGTGCTTGGGTGCTATGGCAACAGCTAATGTGGCCGGCGTTGTACCCTTCATCAAACCAATACTAGCAACTGTCTTGCCCAATCTGGGCGGCATCAAACAGGATCACATCAAGCAGGCGCATGCCTATGGTGGGTCCATACGTTTTATCTTCTCTTTTTTTTTAGCTTAACTCATATAAGCTCTCTCTCAATGCCTAATTTCAGCTCTTGGCCACTTTAGCGAAGCGTTGCTTGAGCAAACAACGGCACATGGTGCGGCTGCTGCAACTGGGACCGCTAATGAAGCCACACAGCCCGCTGCTCCTCAGGTTGCCGACGCATCAACGGATTGCAGCACCGAAATTTCTGTTGCCTACGATGTACTCTTCAACCAATGGCTGCATACGCGTGAGCCCAAAGTGTGCGTGGAAATCTTGCAAGCGCTCTCCTCCATGTATCCGCTGCTGCCGGTGGACAAGATACAGGATCAGTCAACGCGTCTGATACCGCAAATACTGGCGCTCTATCGACGTTCCATCGAGCGCAACTCAGTGACGCAATTTCTGTCTTCGGTGCTGAAAACCAATATCGCAGTGCAACCCTCGTTATTGGATCCGGTAGCCGAACAGTTAATATCGAATCTCTTCGACTTGATTTGCGTTTTCCCCGACTATGAAAAGCCGCAGACGGTAAAGGGTCACTATGAAGTGCTGCGTTGCTTTCATCTGCTCTCCGGCATTTATGCATCGAAAATTGTCGACACACTTCTGATACACTTGCGCAATAATAGCGAACGCGATCGCATAAAGTCGCTATTAATACTGACACATCTCATGAATACGTCCACGGCGCAAATTGGCGACAAGATGCAGGGTTTCTTAGAGTGCCTGAAGCCGATGATACTGTCGGAGAAGGGCATCAAAATGAAAATGACCTTGCTGAAGGCGATAGTGGCGCTCTCGCAGAAGGGTTTCATCAAGGAGAAGGAGTTCGTATGGTTCGTGGTGCGTTACAGTTGCAAATACACGAAGGTCAATCAAGAGCATGGCTCGCTGGAGGAGCACGCCAATTTCGTGTTGTCCTGTGAGAACTCACTCTTCATGCTTTCCTCCACGGCCGGTACCATGGATGAGCTGTTGAAGCGCGAACTCTTAAACTACTTCGTGTTGTTGGACTACACAGACGTATGCTCGAATTTGGCCAAATGCTTAGGCAGCTTGTTCGCCAAATCCCCAAATATCGAATATGAAATTGCAGGCGACGACGAGACTGACGAAAAGAAAGATGGCGCTGGTGAAGAGCATGCGAAGGAGGGTGGTCATGCGAACGTTAAAAGCGGCAAGATAATTGTGCCCTGTCCAGAATCCATATTTGCGCGTTGCCTTGCACTACTCGGCAATTTCCACTGCATCAAACGCTCTTCGAACATATTGACATTCTTGAAATACTATTATCCACATTTGAATCCCGAGCTGAATACGCTCTGGGATAAGCACATACCCGACCTATTGCTGCACATCAATAAAGAATCCGCATTCTCGCGCAAGCTCATAGAGTTCATAAGCGAAAGCGTCGAATATTTGAATACGCGCGATGAAAATTTCGCCGAACGCTTGGTGAACAAAATGTCCGACCAACTGAATCTCTATCCCATCAGCACGCCGCATCTTGAATTCGTTATGCCCACCATGACGACCGAGCGCGGTATGCTGATGAAGTCACTCGCTTTGGCGCTCTGCTTCGTCACCGAGCCGCAGACTGTGAATGCGAAAATCGACTTGATCATCACCTCGGCGCGCCAGGAGAAGCTCGACAAGCACATAAAGCATGCGGAGTATGAGCAGAAGATTGCACCGTGCGCACTTGCCTTGGGCTACATTTCACGCAAGCACTTAACACACCTCATCAAGAAGTTAGCGGAGCTGGCGCACATCGGCGGACGCAAACACTCAACGGGTTTCTTCAGCAATTTGCATTTTATCAAAGATACACACAAAGAGCAGGAATTGTACAAGACGAATTTGCTGGTGATTAAGTCCTTCGGTCACATTTTGGATGAATCGGATCCCATGCAATCGCTGCAGAACCTCGATGATACAATACTCAACTTTCTGATACTGCAACTGACCGGCACCAAGGATCAAACCATTATGTCGGCCATACTTAAGACGCTACTGAGCATCTGTAATCAGATAATTGCAACAAAAGAGGAACTCACCGCGCCACTCAAGTACCGCAAGCAGATAATGGAGGCCGTGTTTAGCATACCGATTGAAGCGCCTTTTAACGATCTGCCGCTGTTGCCGACAATACTGAAACTCGGCACGGACTTTATACGCATTGGTGGGTTTCACGAATATTATTATTGTTGTTATTGTAGTGACAGAATCCTGCCGAATTGACAGTCCTGGACCGGATAAAAAATCCGGGTCCGTTCCGGTTACGTAGACCCGTTTGTCTTGGGAACGGCATTATTCTTATATAACAATTCAAAAGTGTTTCTCTATCACTTTCTTTTTCAGGTGGCGTGGACCCCACAGAGTCCGTAGATGGCAGTGTTATCTTCGAGATTGCTTGTAAGAATTTCTTTTCATGCGCTCAGCACTTAAAAATCAAATTCGACTCACCCGAAGAGGATGAACGCAACAGTTTTCTGGCAAAACATTTAAACGAATCCTTGCCGGAACTGAATGCGCTCGCAAAGGCCATCATTGAAACGGATCCCTCGCCATCCACACTCGATTTGATCATATCGATTTTGGAGGCATGGACCAGAGATAAAAATTCCGAGGTGCGCATATGCGCATCGCATGTTTTCAATAACGGTCTGGAAGTGTATATAAAATCAATGAAAATCGGCTGTGAAGCACCGTCGAAATTCAATCAGACGGGCCAAATGTTGGGTAAGATTGTGCCACGCTGCATTGACTCGAATGGCACCGTGCGACAGGTGTCTGTGGATATACTGCAAAAGACACTTGAAATCTCTTGTATTTATGAGACCCTCACCATTGCCGATAGTGAAACGGATTGGGTGAAGGAGATCGATTTGGTGAAGGAGCAAATTATAACCGATGATCCGAAGATGATCTACAATTTGGCCGGTGAAATCGCCAAGATCATCGCGCTGCGCATGTCTAATTTTCAGTATTTACAGTTTTGGTGAGTAAAAGAAAGATGAGGAAAACATGAGAACAACAAAATGTTATTCGAAAACGGACTCTATACAGTTTTGACAATAATATTTGGAGCCCTATAATAACCTGATTTTATCTATATATTTTTCCATAGTAAAACTCTGCTACAAGGCTTACGTGACCCGGAGCAAAGCTCATCGATTGGCGCTTCAGTGGTGTTGAAATTTTTCATACAACACAAAGGTTCTGAGCTATTTCACGCCATACCGGATCTCGTAAAGGACAGTCTGAGCGTAAGTCTGGCAACTATTAATAATTAAATACCTTTATACAACAACAAAAATATGTATTTTAGGCTATACGTGACTGTGAAATAAACCGTGCCCGTTCCGGTGTACTAAAAGCGCTCGTAGCGCTGACGAAACATCATCCGAAGCTCGTTTGCTTCGAAATGCTGACTCAGCCCCTACCGTACGAGAGGTAAATATTTGCGTGTTTACTTTCTACTTCCAATTGCCTCAATAAATAAAATTTCGCAGCAACATTGTCGAATACTGGCATCTCATCGCCAATGATTCTGAGCTCACCGCTGCGCTGCTGGAGAACTTTCTACAAATACTAAACTCTTCGTGTCTCTACGAGCCAAGTGAGTCGTCGGCAAGTGAACGCCAGAAAATCGCGAGCATACAACCATTCGCCATTTTCTGCGCGCTAAAAGAGATTATGCCCTGCAAGGATGTCAAAGAGGTAACAGTGTCCTGTTATAAATTTGAGATAATGGTAGTAAATTGAATACTTTTCATTTACAGGAATTGCATAAGAAGTTCCCTGAGCTCTTCACCATGCTGCTAACCTCATTAGCTACCTACACAAATCTGGCGGCACCCATGCATACCGGCGGCCATTCACCTACTCAACAGGGTGTCAACACCTCTGCCAGCTCACTGGCAACTGTCGCTTCGTCGACGAAGTCAAAGTTTGGCTTTGTGCCGAATAAAGATTTGGTCAAATTGAATCCCTGTCAAATCGTATTAGATACATTTCAAGCATTCCTCGGCAATTTGGAGATGGAACAGATAGCTACAGTGCTCACCGTGCACACACAGCTAGCGAACAGCACCGACTTGAAGAACTATATTGAGCTGCTCACACCCATAGGCATCGGCTTGGTCAACCAATTGGAAATCTCATCGAGCAACATGAAGCACGTCGTCACTGCCTTGAGCAAATATGTTTCATCGCCATATGATGGTCAACGTATTGCGGCAGTGGGACTGTTCTCACGTCTGGTGCCGCTCAAACCATGCGGTGAGATATCTTCGGTGATTATGCTACACTTGAGTTCGGCGCTCAGTGATCCGAACGCTGTAGTGCGTGGCTTGAGCATACAAGGTTTGGGTTATGTGGGTAACCTGACGGAGCATGACGTTGAAAAGTATACGGAAACGGCGGTCACCGCTTTGCTGAAGGGCATCGACGATCCGGTTAGGTGAGTTTATCAACTGCAGTTGCTTGTAGTAAGTATTTTAATAACTGTTTATTGTTTTTAACCTATAGCGACTGTCTTATAAATATTCCGCTGGAGAGCATGCGCGGCTTGGCACGCATTTTGCAAACATTGCCCAGCGATCGCTTGGAGTCTTTTCATGTCTCCTTGGCCATACGCATTCGTCCATTCTTCGGCAGCTACTCTATCGAAATACGCGAAGCGTCCATTATACTTTTCGGCGATCTGTGCGAGTCGAAGAAGGCGTATGAGAGGGACGGCAGCATATCGCCGAATGCCGCTTCCACCGAGGCGTTACGTGAGCAATTGATTGCAAATCTCTTTCCCATACTGCTGCACTTGAGCGAGGGCGAAGCGACGATCATACGGGTGAGTTGTTTTCATTGCACGCGCTTTGATTTTAAGCTATTAATATTGCTGGCAATACAAAATCACTGATAAAAATCAAGTCCTTGTATTAAAAACTTTTTTATTTGTGAAAGCTTTCTAGCAATTCTTGTTTTTTAATAACTTACATACATTTCCAGGCTTGCAAGGGTACGCTGCGTAAAGTTTGTGGTTTATTGAATGCGCCGAAGGTGAATGAGATGGCACAGCGACACCTCATAGATCACGGCCAGTTGAATTATGGCGTTTTCATAGTGGATTTCGTTAAATTAATTGTATGCATTTTTAAAATATTTTTGAAATCATCGCTTTCTAAAAGCAAATTCTATTTTAATTGCAGGCTATGGACTTGCCAGCGCATATACAAGATTTCATTGACTCGGCCATACCGAAACTGCGCAGCCAATGGGCCGAGGTGCGCGGCAGCGCTGCCATTGTTATAGGTATTACACATTTTTGTGATTTTTTGGTGATAATTGTAATTCCTTAAACTCTTTTTAGGCATACTACACAATTTCCTGCCGGAGCGCAACACACAAACCGAGTCGGTGGGCAATAAGCTGGCAGTGCTGCTAAAGGATGAAAATCATTTTGTGCGCGTGAAGGCCGCTACGGCTTTGGGCTATTTCTTTGGTGACATTTGAAAAGAAAAAACCGTTGGCAATGTCGCTAACGCTCGGTAGATAGCATGTGAAAGCACTTGAAACCAAAAGAAAGGAAAACATGTTTACAAAACAGCAGCAAAAGCAAAGTACCTAAAAGAAACTAAATGGCCGTACGTAAACGTGTTGATGTGATTAAAGGAAATTAGGTTAAGTTATATATTATTAATGTATAAATTAAATATCTATTATCTATTCCTGTATTTATACATGTATTACACACATTCAAAAATATTTATGCGCATAAATCATTTATTTTATTTTTTATTCCACGCTTGTGCATTTGCAGAACTGTGCCTGGCCTATGCTAATGTAAATATCGAATTTTTTCTCTACTAATTTATTGTTTTCTAAAGCGTTCTGTTAAAAGTTGTTTTAAGTCCACGTAAAAATTGTTTTCAGTCAAATTTATTGAGATTACAAAAAAACCAAAAAAAAAATATACATGTTTAATTGGCGCTTTATTTGTTTATAAAAATTTATGTCGTGATTTACCTCATATAATAAATACAGAAACCATTTTAATATTTATGTACCAATACAACAAACACTTTTTTTATCACATATTGCCGAATGGGAAATATTCTATGCGCCCACTAGACCAGCCAATGGTTAAAACAGTCTCTGTATTACGGCGATTCTTGCTTTGGAAGCAGATGTATGAAGGGTACTCTGTGGACAGGCCAGTGAGAAAGCAAAGTGGCGAGATTGTCATGTCGAATTTCTTTAGACACGTGTTGAAGAGCGCTATGCACGGAGTATCTTTGAATATAACCGCCAGGTAACGACCGTCTGCATCCCAGGCTAATGCTTGTGGTTTGCCGCCCACTTCACGACGACCAGCATTGAATTTCGTTAAGTCGGCTATTTTTAAAGCTTCTTTAGTGGAGGTGCCGGCTGTTGTGAAAAATAAGGAATAAAAAATATTTATTTATTAACGGAATAAATAAAAAAATGTAAACTTGTCTGTGCAAAATTATGTAGGCAGCATTATACAAGCCGCGACTGTGCTTGTGTCGCGACTCACCTGTAGCTTGCCTTTCCTCGGAGTATTAATTTTGGCAACGGCCACACAATGGCATGGACAACAGCAAACAAAAGATCGGAATGAGTTTTACGAATGCTTTGCAGCGTTCATTGCCTTAAACATCTTAGAAAATTTCTATAATTTACTCACACGTAAAAATCGTTTCGTCCTGGAAGTGTAAGCGGTAGAGTATGCTGTCGCCCGTTGTCACAAAGAGCAAGAAGTTGCCGCATGGCGACCAGCATGCCGATTGCACCACACCACATTTAATAGTCCAACGTTCCGGCGTCCATTTCTTATCGGCCGACCAAACGCGAAACACACTACCAACTGTGGCAGATAATAGGTATGCACCATCTGGCGACCACTTTAAGAGCGAACATGGTGAGCCTACACGTCTTAAAGGCGTATTTTTTAATTTATCTACGTCCCATATTAGAATATCAGTATCACTGATAGAGGCTGTAGCAAGTAGTGTGCCGCTGGGGCTCCACTGCACGGAAGTGATTGGGCAGTGACCGGGACTGTAATTATATAAGTTAATATATATTTTAAATCCCTCTAAATATTACTTACTGTTTTAAGAATACTGCTTGTGTGGCACTTCGTGTTATGTGCATGTTTGTATCCATGGTCCAGAGACACACCCCCTTTTGGCAACCAACTGCCAGTTCAGCAGCGGTCAATGGGCGCCAAGCCATCGAAGTTATCCACTTTTGTGAGCCGCTCTTTAACACTGGCACCATTGCGGGTTCGTCTGTATATATTCGTACAATATCATCTGAGCCCGCTACTGCGATTTTAAAGCAATTCGGATGCCAAACGATACAACGTATGTATGAACGCATCCAATCACGCGTTTCAGAGAATTCCGCCACATTATTTACGCTCACCTCACGCATGTGTGGAAATATTTTGGTCTTCAGCCGTTTCACAAACTCCAGCATTTCACATGTATATTTTGCTGTTGCACATATAAGTGGACTAACAGTGGCTGTTTCTTGGTCTCGCGCTTCATTCAGTGCCTCCATAAAACCACTTTCGAAAAATGTGCGCACTATACGTTTGATGACGCCTTCATTCACTGGTATCATAACATTGCGGTAGGTGTCGTTTGCGTGGCCGCTGACTGATGTGCTAAACATCTCACAATTTAAATTTATTTCTGGATAGTATTCCGACTAAAAATTCAAATTTTGGTCATTATTGATGGCCTGCGGAAATTTTAAACTTTTGTTGCTTACCACGGAGCAGCTGTCCACTTCATTTTGTGGTAGCGCACAAAGCTGTCCCGGCACAATGAATGTGGAAACATCCTGTAGGGACACCATTTCTGTTTCGCTTTATGAGTATGTTATTTGAACAATTTCTTATTTTATAGTTGGAAAATTAACTTCAGTAATATCAAAAGCGGTATGCTATTAAAATCTTCATACCGGTAATTTGCGCGAATTTAATGACATTTACAGTGCTGCCACATAAAATAAGTATTAAGTAAAATTGTTGGAGACATTTCTGAGTATAAGAAGTTTTCTTTCTTTAGTTTTTGGGATTTTGACTGTATTCCTAAACTATTACCAGAGAACGTGTATGAACCTTCTCTATAATACACGCTGTCTTTTATTACTTAATAAAGCTATTTAATAATGTATAGCTAGTTAACAAATAATATATATTTCACTAAATTATAGTCAACCTAAATTCAAAAATATTTTTTTTACAATATTTGTACAGTACGGCTGCACTTTTCCTACCACCCACCAATCCAATTGGAACCGCAGTCATTGTGAGAACTGTCAGAGCTTGACAACTTAAAGTTCGCGAGCAAGGTGAAAAGTTGAACAATTGTTTACACTGTGTAAGTAAATTAGAATTTCGAGAATTTGCATAAATTTGCAACAATCGCGGGTCAACAAAAGTGAAAGATTAATTGCAATTTGTGTAAAGGTGAGTGTTTAAAGTGCGTAAATGCATATTGAATGATTAGAATTTGAATGGAAGCAAAAGAATTTGATAAAAGTGTTCGCAATTGATTTTTCTCGTCTTTGCCGTGTTTGCTGCTACACTTTTTGTTGACCACAAGAAAAGGGAAGTGGGCCATAAGGGCCAATGATGAGAAGAGGTCAAATTGTGCATGATTACATTAGTGAGGTGCTGTATATGTTTTTTCTGAAATATCACGCTTGTTACTGATAAGCGGGTACAACTGTGTAAGCGCGGGAATGGAAAACGCGGTTAAGAGGTATTTAGTTCGCAAACTAACGAAGTGTAAAATTCAACCAATTGTGACGAGTGATTTTGAATTAAACTTTCACACATTCCCCAAGTTAAATATACTATATCATAAACGAGCAGTTACATTTTCATAAATTACATATATATTTATTGTTGATTCGTAATTACATATAAAATCGCTTAACATTGTTATCATATAATTTTTTTGTTATCAATATATTCAACAATTATTACGTCTTTCGTGACAAAGGCATGCTGAAAATACTATTGTTGGCGACGATGATACCATTAGTATTAACTAAATTACGGTTACTAGGTATTATAATGGACGGTTCATCACGTGAGTGATGCGATTTCTTCTTAGCTAGTTTCGTCTTAACTTTCCGGGCAAACGTGCTGGAACTCACAGATGCTTTCATTGACAGATTGGTTTTACTTAGCAAGGTACCGCCAGTGCTATTATTCTGTTCCTTTTTGGACGCGCCACCAGCGCCAGCGCCTGCCAGTGAGTGCTGCGATTTATTGCTACGATGATGTTTCTTAACTTTTTTCGTAGAGGACTGTTGCACCGCTGTTACTACAATACCACCAGTTTTAAAACGATTTATGCCTTGCACACCGGCTTTGGTCACTTGTGTCAGTGTTGCGCCTTGTTGATGAATGCTGATGTTGCTATTGCGATTGGCAGTGGATTGGCTATGGTTACTGCGTGTCTTCGATTTACTCTTGGTTAGGCGGGTAATGAGCTGTGTTGTGTCGGCTATTTTCGAGAGTGCATTGCTGAAAAGGCGTGCAAAAATAATAATACGTTAAATGTAACGAATTGCCAGTGCAAAACCTGTTTGCGGCTTAAATTACCTGCGGCGTCGTTGTTTGTGCTCCACATTTACTGCCTCCTCTTTTGTTGGCGCTTTGAGTTCCTTTTTCGTTTGTGAGACTTTTCTAAAAATACGCAAAGTGCGTTCGTCGTCAATGAGTTCTGGCATACCTAGAGCTATGGCGTCCAGTTGAATATCAATTTTTCGTGTTAGCATTGGTGAAGCATCTCCACCATTTTCCACGCACGATTTGCCTACGTTGTTAAGCTCCTGCTGCCAGTGCATCAGTTTTTGAGAACAAGCGCTGTAATAAAACGCAATTTTAATACCAAGATTATTACTTAATTTCCTTTCTGCGCACTCACTTGAGAAAGGCCTCACTGTCGGCTTTTTGGAATGATTGATTGTCTAATTTTTCGCGTGATGGTTTCTTCAGTTGATGTGGACGTCTTATTATGGGTTGATTCCATGAGAGTGGCCGTTGATATTCAGGAACATCTTTGATTTTTTCAGGTTTCACTCCGGTCCAGTATTTCTTCTTTAATGAGAGTTTCAAATCTAATTCTTCAATATTGTTTTCATTAGCAGTGTAAGGGTTAGTCATTCTAGAACTGAAAAGTAGGAAAATTATATAGATTTTTTTCATTATTTTACTTTTCTGAAATCTTTCTTAAAATAAATGCATCTAAGTGTGCAGCCAAACATTAATTTATGTGATTATACATTTATGTTAGCGAGTATGTTTCCATGCTAGGCATCCAAATCACTAATGAACTCACTTTTGTCGGGCCATACACACCGGCTTGAGCGCACCATTATTGAGGTTATGCCATGAGTTGGTGCGTCGTGCCGGCTTAAATGCCACCGGAAATTCGAGAGTACCGATCGCATCGGGTAGCCTTTGCGTTGGCGCCATACTGGGTCTTATAGTGATTTTTGTACCTTTCGATGGTGATGTTATAATCAATTCGGGTGGCATTTTGGCTCTACCTCGCTCTGTTCCATTATCGCCGATCTCCTCAATGTAGCGTCGTTGCAATTCACTTTGTAGCAAACGGCGTGTGCGCTCTCTTGGTGCCACACAATATTGCGGCAAATTACCATCCTCGTCACGTGGATTTGCCTCGTCGTCGGTGGAGAATATCAAATCAGCGCTGGGATCGGTTGTGGGCAGGTCCAATGCTATGCGTGTTTCGCTGCGCTTGCGATTGCTATGCGAGCGACGCGGGCGCGCTTTGCGTTGCTGTGCGGTAGGGAAAAGGAAAGGCAGATAATAAATAGAGATAAAACAGAATAGATTACAGTAATATTTAGATTTCATATCAGTTTTTAATTAGCGGAGGTCATTTGTTTAGTGCAAAGTTGTGATGATATTCGGAATAGCAAAAAAATCTAATTACACGATCCTTCGAGCCGGATTTGAACCAGCGACCTATGGATGGCTATGTTTCATTTTACGAACCTCACTACAGTCCACCGCTCTACCAACTGAGCTATCGAAGGTGTTATTTAAAATTTGTCAAATGCTGTATATGAAATTAGTGCAAAGAAAAAACGAAAGTTTTTAAGAATGTTTGAAGAAAACTCTAAAGAAAGTACATATGTAGTTACCAAGAGTTTTCTAAATTTGTTCAAGTTCTGGACAGAAAACAAAAAAAACGCATTAAAGAGTGAATTGTTACCAAAATCTTGAAAAAGTTTTATATATTCGCTTGATGCGCTTGAAAACTCTTTGTTTTTATTTTATTATTTCATTCATCTTCTGTAAAAAAATATCTCACAATTGATTCCTTCGAGCCGGATTTGAACCAGCGACCTATGGATATCTATGCTTTGGTGTCAAATTCCTCTACAGTCCACCGCTCTACCAACTGAGCTATCGAAGGTGTTGACTAACTTTGCCAAAAGACTAATTTAAATACGAAGAACTTTTTTAACTTCACTTTGTATTAGCTTTTTCGTACTGGCATTCAAAGTTTGCAAAAAAAGAAAAATATGTTTAAAGTGTTGATTTCATTCTATTAATTTTTTAGCTAAAGCAGAGAACATATGAATGTACTTATATCAAGAGTAAGTTCACGAGTTTCATAACAGACAAATTATAAGCGCGTTTCACCAGAGTTTTGCATCAGGGGACTAGAAAAAAGCAGAATTGAGCATTTTCAGTTTTAAATGAGAATTATATATGTACGTTCTCGGTTTAAAGTGTCTGTGTATGTACATAAATATTGGGCACAATAGACCTAAGGACGCGGTGCATTCCTCATTTATTAATCTTATGTACGAAAATATAACTGTGACAAATGACGACCATAATGTTATTATTGCCAATCCCTTTTTGTGCAATAAAAAACATGCTTTAAAGCTTCTATGATCCTTCGAGCCGGATTTGAACCAGCGACCTATGGATATCTACATCTTATTCTCAGAACTCATCTACAGTCCACCGCTCTACCAACTGAGCTATCGAAGGTGTTGTGCGAATTTCGTCAAAACACCCACACGAGTGCAAATATCGTAATTCGAACTATTTCAATTGCCGGAATTTAACGAACGCTCTCGTATATAAGAGTGTAGACTATTTTTAGAACTCTGTTTGTCGAAAACTTTTCGTGTAGAGTTGTCTGAAGGCAGCGACAAATGCTGATGCTTGTCACTGCTAAACATCAGAAGTTGGTTCTTGTCAGTGCTAATTCATTTTGCCCGCTAGAGGTTTGTGGAACTTGTGTATTATAAATTTAAGCTACTTTTCTTTAAAATATAAAATTTATTTTTAAGAATCAATTATTTTTATTACATTTTATGGTATTTTTTATTTTTGTTTTATTTTTAAGCATTTAATGCCCAACCACAAAAGTTCTGGCAACTCTTATAAGGTATTGGCCATGAATGACAGGTAAACAAACATTTGTAACTTTGTTTTTGTTTCTTTGTTTATATAAATGATTTATGAAATTAAAACAAAGACTATGCTTTATAAGTTTGCAGGGCAACTTTTCATCTTTGATATCCGCAGAAATTGAAAAAGATAAAAATAAAGTGCGCAATATGAGTCAAAATAAAACTAAATAAAAATCGAATCAGCCCTCAGCAATTTATTGCTATTATTTTAAAGAGAGCAAATCTGACAGCTCTTCGGTTGTAATGAATCGTAAAAAATTCAGTAAAATTGCAATAAAAATAAAATTGTTCAAAACGTTTTAAAAGTGCGTTGCTAATGAAGAATTCTTTAGTCAAAAAATATATCTTAAATGCTTAACGTAATATTTGCAAGCCTTGCCAAATAATACACTCACATTATTACTTACAAATCGGAAAGACAAAACAAAAAACTCTCACTTCAAATTTTATTGCGTAAGAGTTGTTTAAAACTCGCCGCATTATTCTGCAAGCAATAAATAAAAGTTTTGAAATAAGTACTATTTTTTTCAAATTAAAAATCAAAATTAACGATTATGTTGTGAAAAAATATCAAAATTTAAAAGTTTTTGACAAATTTTTGTGGGTCTTAAAAAAAATTGCTGCATCCGATGCTTCCTTCATAATATTTTTTTTTGTTTGTTTTTGTCAAAAACTATGGAGTAACATTTATTTTCTCTATCGAATAAAATCAAAAAAACTTTAAACCTCCCCTTATTGCTAAGGGAGTAATTCAAATCCTTCGAGCCGGATTTGAACCAGCGACCTATGGATATCTAACATTTCATTTTCAGAACTCGTCTACAGTCCACCGCTCTACCAACTGAGCTATCGAAGGTGTTACGAAAGCCATGCCCAAAATAAAAAGTGAAATCTTGTTTTGCCCAAATCAGCATTAAATTTATAATTTAATTTATTCGCTCCAAAATGCAATGAACCACCGACCTAGACGCGACGTTGCCTTTCACTTTTTCAATTTCCAACAACAAAACTCGTTTGATTTTATTTTTGAACAATTAATCGCATAAGATAATGGAAATGATTGTGGCTACAGAAAAGGTTGTTAAATTTATTTTGAATACAGTAGGCGCTCCATATAAGCAACAAAAATTAAAGTTTTGGTATATTGTTGAAAGTTTTGTCGAAGTTTTTCACTGAACATTCATTGAAGGGCTATATGGACTTGTTAATTTCAAAAAAGCAATATACATACATATATCGAATGTAGATACAGTGAACTTCTTCATAACCGTACACCCACCGTCGCATTATTTTTATTCGGCTAAGGGAGCTGTTTATATATGCGGGCGTGGCAAAAACGAGTATATAAAATGTATCCTGCAAATCAGAACTATATTTCTATTAAAATCTATAGTTTTAGTAACTATCGAGCTACAGCAGC